>NC_135022.1:1560000-1887500 GCF_051020955.1 Megalopta genalis
TGAACAAATGGACAAATGAAAAAATGGACAAATGAACGAATGAACAAATGAACAAATGAACGAATGAACAAATGAACAAATGAGCG
This sequence comes from Megalopta genalis, assembly GCF_051020955.1. Lineage (NCBI taxonomy): Eukaryota > Metazoa > Arthropoda > Insecta > Hymenoptera > Halictidae > Megalopta > Megalopta genalis. Next base: position 1,560,087 of record NC_135022.1, read on the forward strand.
AATAGACAAATGAACGAAGGAACAAATGAACAAATGAACAAATGAACAAATGAACAAATGAACAAATGAACAAATGAACAAATGAACAAATGAACAAATGCACAAATGAACAAATGAGCGAATAGACAATCGCACAAATGAACAAATATACAAATGAACAAATGAACAAAAGAACAAATGAAAAAATGAACGAATGAGCGAATAGACAAATGAACGAATGAACAAATGAACAAATGAACGAATGAACCATTGAACAAATGAACGAAGGAACAACTGAACAAGTGAACAAATGAACAAATGAACAAATGAACAAATGAACAAATGAACAAATGAACAAATGAACAAATGAACAAATGAACAAATGAACAAATGAACAAATGAACAAATGAACAAATGAACAAATGAAAAAATGAACAAATGAACAAATGAACAAATGAACAAATGAACAAATGAACAAATGAACAAATGAACAAATGAACAAATGAACAAATGAACAAATGAAAAAATGAACAAATGAACAAATGAACAAATGAACAAATGAACAAATGAACAAATGAACAAATGAACAAATGAACAAATGAACAAATGAACAAATGAACAAATGAACAAATGAACAAATGAACAAATGTGCGAATAGACATATGAACGAATGAACAAATGAACAAATGAACAAATGTGCGAATAGACATATGAACGAATGAACAAATGAACAAATGAACAAATGAACAAATGAACAAATGAACAAATGAACAAATGAGCGAATGGACAATCGCACAAATGAACAAATATACAAATGAACAAAAGAACAAATGAAAAAATGAACGAATGAGCGAATAGACAAATGAACGAATGAACAAATGAACAAATGAACGAATGAACAATTGTACAAATGAACGAAGGAACAACTGAACAAATGAACAAATGAACAAATGAACAAATGAACAAATGAACAAATGAACAAATGAACAAATGAACAAATGAACAAATGAACAAACGAACAAATGGACAAATGAACAAATGAACAAGAGGACAAATGAACAAATGAAAAAATGAACAAATGAACAAATGAACAAATGAACAAATGAACAAATGAACAAATGAACAAATGAACAAATGAACAAATGAACAAATGAACAAATGAACAAATGAACAAATGAACAAATGAACAAATGAACAAATGAACAAATGAACAAATGAACAAATGAACAAATGAACAAATGAACAAATGAACAAATGAACAAATGAACAAATGAACAAATGAACAAATGAACAAATGTACAAATGAACAAATGAACAAATGGACAAACGAACAAATGAACAAGTGAACAAACGAACAAATGGACAAGTGAACAAGTGAACAAATGAACAAATGAGCAAATGAACAAATGAACAAATGAACAAATGAACAAATGAACAAATGAACAAATGAACGAATGAACAAATGAACAAATGAACAAATGAACAAATAATCAAATGAACAAATGAACAAATGAACAAATGAACAAATGAACAAATGAACAAATGAACAAATGAACAAATGAACAAATGAACAAATGAACAAATGAACAAATGAGCAAATGAACAGATGAACTAATAAAGAAATGAACAAATGAACAAATAAAGAAATGAACAAATGAACAAATGGACAAATGAACAAATGAACAAATGAACAAATGAACGAATGAACAAATGAATTAATGAACAAATGGACAAATGAACAAATGAACAAATGAACAAATGAACAAATGAACAAATGAACAAATGAACAAATGAACAAATGAACAAATGAACAAATGAACAAATGAACAAATGAACAAATGAACAAATGAACAAATGAACAAATGAACAAATGAACAAATGAACAAATGAACAAATGAACAAATGAACAAATGAACAAATGAACAAATGAACAAATGAACAAATGAACAAATGAACAAATGAACAAATGAACAAATGAACAAATGTACAAATGAACAAATGAACAAATGGACAAACGAACAAATGAACAAGTGAACAAACGAACAAATGGACAAGTGAACAAGTGAACAAATGAACAAATGAGCAAATGAACAAATGAACAAATGAACAAATGAACAAATGGACAAATGGACAAATGGACAAATGAACAAATGAACAAATGAACAAATGAACAAATGAACAAATGAACAAATGAACAAATGAACAAATGAACAAATGAACAAATGAACAAATGAACAAATGAACAAATGAACAAATGAACAAATGAACAAATGAACAAATGGACAGATGAGCAAATGAACAAATGAACAAATGAACAAATGAACAAATGGTCGAATAATCATTTGAACGATTGAACAAACGAACAAATGAACAAGTGAACAAACGAACAAATGGACAAGTGAACAAATGAACAAATGAACAAATGAGCAAATGAACAAATGAACAAATGAACAAATGAACAAATGAACAAATGAACAAATGAACAAATGAACGAATGAACAAATGAACGAATGAACAAATGAACAAATGAAGAATTGAAGAAATGAACAAAAGAACAAAAGAACAAATGAACAAATGAACAAATGAACAAATGAACAAATGAACAAATGAACAAATGAACAAATGAACAAATGAACAAATGAACAAATAAACAAATGAACAAATGAACAAATGAACAAATGAACGAATGAACAAATGAACAAATGAACAAACGAACAAACGAACAAATGAACGAATGAACAAATGAACAAATGAACAAATGAACAAATGAACAAATGAACAAATGAACAAACGAACAAACGAACAAATGAACAAATGAACAAATTAACAAATGAACAAATGAACAAATGAACAAATGAAGAAATGAAGAAATGAACAAATGAACAAATGAGCAAGTGAACAAATGAACAAATGAACAAATGAACAAATGAACAAATGAACAAATGGACAGATGAGCAAATGAACAAATGAACAAATGAACAAATGGTCGAATAATCATTTGAACGATTGAACAAACGAACAAATGAACAAGTGAACAAACGAACAAATGGACAAGTGAACAAATGAACAAATGAACAAATGAGCAAATGAACAAATGAACAAATGAACAAATGAACAAATGAACAAATGAACAAATGAACAAATGAACAAATGAACGAATGAACAAATGAACAAATGAACAAATGGACATATGAACAAATGAACAAATAAACAAATGGACAAATGAACAAATGAACAAATGAACAAATGAACATATGAACAAATGAACAAATGAACAAATGAACAAATGAACAAATGAACAAATGAACAAATGAACAAATGAACAAATGAACAATTGAACAAATGAACAAATGAACAAATGAACAAATGAACAAATGAACAAATGAACAAATGAACAAATGAACAAATGAACAAATAATCAAATGAACAAATGAACAAATGAACAAATGAACAAATGAACAAATAATCAAATGAACAAATGAACAAATGAACAAATGAACAAATGAACAAATGAACAAATGAACAAATGAACAAATGAACAAATGAACAAATGAACAAATGAACAAATGAGCAAATGAACAGATGAACTAATAAAGAAATGAACAAATGAACAAATAAAGAAATGAACAAATGAACAAATGGACAAATGAACAAATGAACAAATGAATTAATGAACAAATGAACAAATGGACAAATGAACAAATGAACAAATGAACAAATGACCAAATGAACAAGTGAACAAATGAACAAATGAACAAATGACCAAATGAACAAGTGAACAAATGAACAAATGAACAAATGACCAAATGAACAAGTGAACAAATGAACAAATGAACAAATGAACAAATGAACACATGAACAAATGAACACATGAACAAACGGACAAATGAATAAATGAACAAATGAAAAAATGAAAGAATTAACAAATGAACAAATGAACAAATGGACAAATGAACAAATGAACAAATGAACAAATGAACGAATGAACAAATGAACAAATGAACAAATGAACAAATGAACAAATGAACAAATGAACAAATGAACAAATTAACGAATGAACAAATGAACAAATGAACAAATGAACAAATGAACAAATGAACAAATGAACAAATGAACAAATGAACAAATGACCAAATGAACAAATGACCAAATGACCAAATGAACAAGTGAACAAATGAACAAATGAACAAATGAACAAATGAACACATGAACAAATGAACACATGAACAAACGGACAAATGAACAAATGAACAAATGAAAAAATGAAAGAATGAACAAATGAACAAATGAACAAATGGACAAATGGACAAATGAACAAATGAACAAATGGACAAATGAACAAATGAACAAATGAACAAATGAACAAATGAACAAATGAACAAATGAACAAATGAACAAATGAACAAATGAACAAATGAACAAATGAACAAATGAACAAATGAACAAATGAACAAATGAACAAATGAACAAATGAACAAATGAACAAATGAACAAATGAACAACTGAACAACTGAACAAATGAACAAATGAACAAATGAACAAATGAACAAATGAACAAATGAACAAATGAACAAATGAACAAATGAACAAATGAACAAATGAACAAATGAACAAATGAACAAATGAACAAATGAACAAACGAACAAATGAACAAATGAACAAACGAACAAATGAACAAATGAACAAATAAACAAATGAACAAATGAACAAATGAACAAATGAACAAATAAACAAATGAAAAAATGAACAGATGAACAAGTAAAGAAATGAAAAAATGAACAAATAAAGAAATGAACAAATGAACAAATGGACAAATGAACAAATGAACAAATGAACAAATGAACAAATGGACAAATGAACAAATGAACAAATGAACAAATGAACAAATGAACAAACGAACAAATGAACAAATGAACAAACGAACAAATGAACAAATGAACAAATGAACAAATGAACAAATGACCAAATGAACAAGTGAACAAATGAACAAGTGAACAAATGAACAAATGAACAAATGAACAAATGAACAAATGAACAAATGAACAAATGAACAAATGGACAAATGAACAAATGAACAAATGAACAAATGAACAAATGAACAAATGAACGAATGAACAAATGGACAAATGAACAAATGAACAAATGAACGAATGAACAAATGAACTAATGAACAAATGAACAAATGAACAAACGAACAAATAAAGAAATGAACAAATGAGCAAATGAACAAATGAACAAATGAACAAATGAACAACTGAACAACTGAACAAATGAGCAAATGAACAAATGAACAAATGAACAAATGAACAAATGATCAAATGAACAAATGAACAAATGAACAAATGAACAAATGAACAAATGAACAAATGAACAAATGAACAAATGAACAAATGAACAAGTGTGCGAATAGACAAATGAACGAATGAAAAAAATGAACAAATGAACCAATGAAAAAATGAACAAATGAACAAATGAACAAATGAACAAATGAACAAATGAAGAAATGAACAAATGATCAAATGAACAAATGCACAAATGAACAAATGAACAAATGCACAAATGAACAAATGAACAAATGCACATATGAACAAATGAACAAATGAACAAATGAACAAATGTGCAAATGAACAAATGCACAAATGAACAAATGAACAAATGAACAAATGAACAAGTGGACAAATAAACAAATGGACAAGTGAACAAATGAACAAATGAAGAAATGAAGAAATGAAGAAATGAACAAACGAACAAATGAGCAAGTGAACAAGTGAACATATGAACAAATGAACAAATGAACAAATGAACAAGTGAACAAATGAGCGAATAGACAAATGAACGAATGATCAAATGAAGAAATGAACAAATGAACAAATGAACAAACGCACAAATGAACAAATGAACAAATGAACAAGTGGACAAATGAACAAATGAACAAATGAACAAATGAACAAATGAACAAATGAACAAATGAACAAATGAACAAATGAACAAATGGACAAATGAACAAATGAACAAATGAACAAATGAACAAATGGACAAATGAAAAAATGGACAAATGAACGAATGAACAAATGAACAAATGAACGAATGAACAATTGTACAAATGAACGAAGGAACAACTGAACAACTGAACAAATGAACAAATGAACAAATGAACAAATGAACAAATGAACGAAGGAACAACTGAACAAATGAACAAATGAACAAATGAACAAATGAACAAATGAACAAATGAACAAATGAACAAATGAACAAATGAACAAATGAACAAATGAACAAATCAACAATTGAACAAATGAACAAATCAACAAATGAACAAATGAACAAATGAACAAATGAACAAATGAACAAATGAACAAATGAACAAATGAACAAATGAAGAAATGAAGAAATGAAGAAATGAACAAATGAACAAATGAACAAATGAACAAATGAACAAAAGAACAAATAAACAAATGAACAAATGATCAAATGAAGAAATGAACAAATGAACAAATGAACAAACGAACAAATGGACAAATGAACAAATGAACAAGAGGACAAATGAACAAATGAACAAATGAACAAATGGACAAATGAAAAAATGGACAAATGAACGAATGAACAAATGAACAAATGAACGAATGAACAATTGTACAAATGAACGAAGGAACAACTGAACAACTGAACAAATGAACAAATGAACAAATGAACAAATGAACAAATGAACAAATGAACAAATGAACAAATGAACCAATGAAAAAATGAACAAATGAACAAAGGAACAAATGAACAAATGAACAAATGAACAAATGAACAAATGAACAAATGAACAAATGAACCAATGAAAAAATGAACAAATGAACAAAGGAACAAATGAACAAATGAACAAATGAACAAATGAACAAATGAACAAATGAACAAATGAACAAATGAACAAATGAACAAATGAACAAATGAACAAATGAACAAATGAACAAATGAACAAATGAACAAAAGAACAAATGAACAAATGAACAAATGAACAAATGAACAAATGAACAAATGAACAAATGAACAAATGAACAAATGAACAAATGAACAAATGAACAAATGAACAAAAGAACAAATGAACAAATGAACAAATGAACAAATGAACAAATGAACAAATGAACAAATGAACAAATGAACAAATGTGCGAATAGACAAATGAACGAATGAACAAATGAACAAATGAACAAATGAACGAATGAACAAATGAACAAATGAACAAATGAACAAATGAACAAATGAACAAATGAACAAATGAACAAATGAACAAATGAACAAATGTGCGAATAGACAAATGAACGAATGAAAAAAATGATCAAATGAACGAATGAACAAATGAACAAATGAACAAATGAACAAATGAACAAATGAACAAATAGACAAATGAACGAAGGAACAAATGAACAAATGAACAAATGCACAAATGAACAAATAGACAAATGAACGAAGGAACAAATGAACAAATGAACAAATGAACAAATAGACAAATGAACGAAGGAACAAATGAACAAATGAACAAATGAACAAATGAACAAATGAACAAATGAACAAATGAACAAATGAACAAATGAACAAATGCACAAATGAACAAATGAGCGAATAGACAAATGAACGAATGATCAAATGAAGAAATGAACAAATGAACAAATGAACAAACGAACAAATGAACAAATGAACAAATGAACAAGTGGACAAATGAACAAATGAACAAATGAACAAATGAACAAATGAACAAATGAACAAATGAACAAATGAACAAATGAACAAATGAACAAATGAACAAATGAACAAATGAACAAATGAACAAATGAACAAATGAACAAATGAACAAATGGACAAAAGAACAAATGAACAAATGAACATAAGAACAAATGAACAAAGGAACAAAGGAACAAATGAACAAATGAACAAATGAACAAATGAACAAATGAACAAATGAACAAATGAACAAATGATCAAATGAACAAATGAACGAATGAACAAATGAACGAATGAACAAACGAACAAACGAACAAACGAACAAATGAACAAATGAACAAATGAACAAATGAACAAATGAACAAATGAACAAATGAACAAATGATCAAATGAACAAATGAGCAAAATGAGCAAAATGAACAAATGAACAAACGAACAAACGAACAAATGAACAAATGAACAAATGAAGAAATGAAGAAATGAAGAAATGAAGAAATGAAGAAATGAACAAATGAACAAATGAACAAATGAACAAAAGAACAAATAAACAAATGAACAAATGATCAAATGAAGAAATGAACAAATGAACAAATGAACAAACGAACAAATGAACAAATGAACAAATGAACAAGTGGACAAATGAACAAAAGAACAAATAAACAAATGAACAAATGATCAAATGATCAAATGAAGAAGTGAACAAATGAACAAATGAACAAACGAACAAATGGACAAATGAACAAATGAACAAGAGGACAAATGAACAAATGAACAAATGAACAAATGGACAAATGAAAAAATGGACAAATGAACGAATGAACAAATGAACAAATGAACGAATGAACAATTGTACAAATGAACGAAGGAACAACTGAACAACTGAACAAATGAACAAATGAACAAATGAACAAATGAACAAATGAACAAATGAACAAATGAACAAATGAACAAATGAACAAATGAACAAATGAACCAATGAAAAAATGAACAAATGAACAAAGGAACAAATGAACAAATGAACAAATGAACAAATGAACAAATGAACAAATGAACAAATGAACAAAAGAACAAATGAACAAATGAACGAATGAACAAATGAACAAATGAACAAATGAACAAATGAACAAATGAACAAATGAACAAATGAACAAAAGAACAAATGAACAAATGAACAAATGAACAAATGAACAAATGAACAAATGAACAAATGAACAAATGAACAAATGAACAAATGTGCGAATAGACAAATGAACGAATGAACAAATGAACAATTGAACAAATGAACGAATGAACAAATGAACAAATGAACAAATGAACAAATGAACAAATGAACAAATGAACAAATGAACAAATGAACAAATGAACAAATGAACAAATGAACAAATGAACAAATGAACAAATGAACAAGTGTGCGAATAGACAAATGAACGAATGAAAAAAATGAACAAATGAACGAATGAACAAATGAACAAATGAACAAATGAACAAATGAACAAATGAACAAATGAACAAATAGACAAATGAACGAAGGAACAAATGAACAAATGAACAAATGAACAAATGAACAAATGAACAAATGAACAAATGAACAAATGCACAAATGAACAAATGAGCGAATAGACAAATGAACGAATGAACAAATGAACAAATGAACAAATGAACGAATGAACAAATATACAAATGAACAAATAAACAAATGAACAAATGATCAAATGAAGAAATGAACAAATGAACAAATGTGCGAATAGACAAATGAACGAATGAATAAATGAACAAATGAACGAATGAACAAATGAACAAATGAACAAATGAACAAATGAGCGAATAGACAATCGCACAAATGAACAAATGAACAAATGCACAAATGAACAAATGAGCGAATAGACAAATGAACGAATGAACAAATGAACAAATGAACAAATGAACAAATGAACGAATGAACAAATATACAAATGAACAAATGAACAAATGAACAAATCAACAAATGAACAAATGAACGAATGAACAAATATACAAATGAACAAATGAGCAAATGAACAAATGAACAAATGAACAAATGAACAAATGAACAAATGAACAAATGAACGAATGAACAAATGAACAAATGAACAAATGAACAAATGAACAAATGAACAAATGAACAAATGAACAAATGAACAAATGAACAAATGAACAAATGAACAAATGAACAAATGAACAAATGAACAAATGAACAAATGAACAAATGAACGAATGAACAAATAAACGAATGAACAAATGAACAAATGAACAATTGAACAAATGAACATGTGGACAAATGAACAAATGGACAAATGAACAAATGAACAAATGAACAAATGAAGAAATGAAGAAATGAAGAAATGAACAAATGAACAAATGAACAAAAGAACAAATAAACAAATGAACAAATGATCAAATGAAGAAATGAACAAATGAACAAATGAACAAACGAACAAATGAACAAATGAACAAATGAACAAGTGGACAAATGAACAAATGAACAAATGAACAAATGAACAAATGAACAAATGAACAAATGAACAAATGAACAAATGAACAAATGAACAAATGAACAAATGAACAAATGAACAAATGAACAAATGAACAAATGAACAAATGAACAAATGAACAAATGGACAAATGAAAAAATGGACAAATGAACGAATGAACAAATGAACAAATGAACGAATGAACAATTGTACAAATGAACGAAGGAACAACTGAACAAATGAACAAATGAACAAATGAACAAATGAACCAATGAAAAAATGAACAAATGAACCAAGGAACAAATGAACAAATGAACAAATGAACAAATGAACAAATGAACAAATGAACAAATGAACAAATGAACAAATGAACAAATGAACAAATGAACAAATGAACAAATGAACAAATGAACAAATGAACAAATGAACAAATGAACAAATGAACAAATGAACAAATGAACAAATGAACAAAAGAACAAATGAAGAAATGAACAAATGAACAAATGAACAAATGAACAAATGAACAAATGTGCGAATAGACAAATGAACGAATGAACAAATGAACAAATGAACAAATGAACAAATGAACGAATGAACAAATGAACAAATGAACAAATGAACAAATGAACAAATGAACAAATGAACAAATGAGCGAATAGACAATCGCACAAATGAACAAATATACAAATGAACAAATGAACAAAAGAACAAATGAAAAAATGAACGAATGAGCGAATAGACAAATGAACGAATGAACAAATGAACAAATGAACAAATGAACAAATGAACAAATGAACAAATGAACAATCGCACAAATGAACAAATATACAAATGAACAAATGAACAAAAGAACAAATGAACAAATGAACAAATGAACAAATGTGCGAATAGACAAATGAACAAATGTGCGAATAGACAAATGAACGTATGAACAAATGAACAAATGAACGAATGAACAAATGAACAAATGAACAAATGAACAAATGAACAAATGAACAAATGAACAAATGAACAAATGAACAAATGAACAAATGAACAAATGAACAAATGAACAAATGAACAAATGAACATATGAACAAATGAAAAAATGAACAAATGAACAAATGAACAAATGAACAAAAGAACAAATGAACAAATGAACAAATGAACAAATGAACAAATGAACAAATGTGCGAATAGACAAATGAACGAATGAACAAATGAACAAATGAACGAATGAACAAATGAATAAATGAGCGAATAGACAAATGAACAAATGAGCGAATAGACAAATGAACGAAGGAACAAATGTACAAATGAACAAATGAACAAATGAACAAATGAACAAATGAACAAATGAACAAATGAAGAAATGAAGAAATGAAGAAATGAAGAAATGAAGAAATGAACAAATGAACAAATGAACAAATGAACAAATGAACAAATGAACAAATGGACAAAAGAACAAATGAACAAATGAACATAAGAACAAATGAACAAAGGAACAAAGGAACAAAGGAACAAATGAACAAATGAACAAATGAACAAATGAACAAATGAACAAATGAACAAATGAACAAATGAACAAATGATCAAATGAACAAATGAACGAATGAACAAATGAACGAATGAACAAACGAACAAACGAACAAACGAACAAATGAACAAATGAACAAATGAACAAATGAACAAATAAACAAATGAACAAATGATCAAATGAAGAAATGAACAAATGAACAAATGAACAAACGAACAAATGAACAAATGAACAAATGAACAAGTGGACAAATGAACAAAAGAACAAATAAACAAATGAACAAATGATCAAATGATCAAATGAAGAAGTGAACAAATGAACAAATGAACAAACGAACAAATGGACAAATGAACAAATGAACAAGAGGACAAATGAACAAATGAACAAATGAACAAATGGACAAATGAAAAAATGGACAAATGAACGAATGAACAAATGAACAAATGAACGAATGAACAATTGTACAAATGAACGAAGGAACAACTGAACAACTGAACAAATGAACAAATGAACAAATGAACAAATGAACAAATGAACAAATGAACAAATGAACAAATGAACAAATGAACAAATGAACCAATGAAAAAATGAACAAATGAACAAAGGAACAAATGAACAAATGAACAAATGAACAAATGAACAAATGAACAAATGAACAAATGAACAAATGAACAAATGAACAAATGAACAAATGAACAAAAGAACAAATGAACAAATGAACGAATGAACAAATGAACAAATGAACAAATGAACAAATGAACAAATGAACAAATGAACAAATGAACAAATGAACAAAAGAACAAATGAACAAATGAACAAATGAACAAATGAACAAATGAACAAATGAACAAATGAACAAATGAACAAATGAACAAATGAACAAATGTGCGAATAGACAAATGAACGAATGAACAAATGAACAATTGAACAAATGAACGAATGAACAAATGAACAAATGAACAAATGAACAAATGAACAAATGAACAAATGAACAAATGAACAAATGAACAAATGAACAAATGAACAAATGAACAAATGAACAAGTGTGCGAATAGACAAATGAACGAATGAAAAAAATGAACAAATGAACCAATGAAAAAATGAACAAATGAACAAATGAACAAATGAACAAATAGACAAATGAACGAAGGAACAAATGAACAAATGAACAAATGAACAAATGAACAAATGAACAAATGAACAAATGCACAAATGAACAAATGAGCGAATAGACAAATGAACGAATGAACAAATGAACAAATGAACAAATGAACGAATGAACAAATATACAAATGAACAAATAAACAAATGAACAAATGATCAAATGAAGAAATGAACAAATGAACAAATGTGCGAATAGACAAATGAACGAATGAATAAATGAACAAATGAACGAATGAACAAATGAACAAATGAACAAATGAACAAATGAGCGAATAGACAATCGCACAAATGAACAAATGAACAAATGCACAAATGAACAAATGAGCGAATAGACAAATGAACGAATGAACAAATGAACAAATGAACAAATGAACAAATGAACGAATGAACAAATATACAAATGAACAAATGAACAAATGAACAAATCAACAAATGAACAAATGAACGAATGAACAAATATACAAATGAACAAATGAGCAAATGAACAAATGAACAAATGAACAAATGAACAAATGAACAAATGAACGAATGAACAAATGAACAAATGAACAAATGAACAAATGAACAAATGAACAAATGAACAAATGAACAAATGAACAAATGAACAAATGAACAAATGAACAAATGAACAAATGAACAAATGAACAAATGAACAAATGAACAAATGAACAAATGAACAAATGAACAAATGAACAAATGGACAAATGAAAAAATGGACAAATGAACGAATGAACAAATGAACAAATGAACGAATGAACAAATGAACAAATGAGCGAATAGACAAATGAACGAAGGAACAAATGAACAAATGAACAAATGAACAAATGAACAAATGAACAAATGAACAAATGAACAAATGAACAAATGAACAAATGCACAAATGAACAAATGAGCGAATAGACAATCGCACAAATGAACAAATATACAAATGAACAAATGAACAAAAGAACAAATGAAAAAATGAACGAATGAGCGAATAGACAAATGAACGAATGAACAAATGAACAAATGAACGAATGAACCATTGAACAAATGAACGAAGGAACAACTGAACAAGTGAACAAATGAACAAATGAACAAATGAACAAATGAACAAATGAACAAATGAACAAATGAACAAATGAACAAATGAACAAATGAACAAATGTACAAATGAACAAATGAACAAATGAACAAATGAACAAATGAACAAATGAACAAATGAACAAATGAACAAATGAACAAATGAACAAATGAACAAATGAACAAATGAACAAATGAACAAATGAACAAATGAAAAAATGAACAAATGAACAAATGAACAAATGAACAAATGAACAAATGAACAAATGAACAAATGAACAAATGAACAAATGAACAAATGAACAAATGAACAAATGAACAAATGAACAAATGAACAAATGTGCGAATAGACATATGAACGAATGAACAAATGAACAAATGAACAAATGTGCGAATAGACATATGAACGAATGAACAAATGAACAAATGAACAAATGAACAAATGAACAAATGAACAAATGAACAAATGAGCGAATGGACAATCGCACAAATGAACAAATATACAAATGAACAAAAGAACAAATGAAAAAATGAACGAATGAGCGAATAGACAAATGAACGAATGAACAAATGAACAAATGAACGAATGAACAATTGTACAAATGAACGAAGGAACAACTGAACAAATGAACAAATGAACAAATGAACAAATGAACAAATGAACAAATGAACAAATGAACAAATGAACAAATGAACAAATGAACAAATGAACAAATGAACAAATGAACAAATGAACAAATGAACAAATGAACAAAAGAACAAATGAACAAATGAACAAATGAACAAATGAACAAACGAACAAATGAACAAATGAACAAATGTGCGAATAGACAAATGAACGAATGAACAAATGAACAAATGAACGAATGAACAAATGAACAAATGAACGAATGAACAAATGAACAAATGAACAAATGAACAAATGAACAAATGAACAAATGAACAAATGAACAAATGAACAAATGTGCGAATAGACAAATGAACGAATGAACAAATGAACAAATGAACGAATGAACAAATGAACAAATGAACAAATGAACAAATGAAGAAATGAAGAAATGAACAAATGAACAAAAGAACAAATAAACAAATGAACAAATGATCAAATGAAGAAATGAACAAATGAACCAATGAACAAACGAACAAATGAACAAATGAACAAATGAACAAATGAACAAATGAACAAATGAACAAATGAACAAATGAACAAATGAACAAATGAACAAAAGAACAAATAAACAAATGAACAAATGATCAAATGAAGAAATGAACAAATGAACAAATGAACAAATGAACAAACGAACAAATGGACAAATGAACAAATGAACAAGAGGACAAATGAACAAATGAAAAAATGAACAAATGAACAAATGAACAAATGAACAAATGAACAAATGAACAAATGAACAAATGAACAAATGAACAAATGAACAAATGAACAAATGAACAAATGAACAAATGAACAAATGAACAAATGAACAAATGAACAAATGAACAAATGAACAAATGAACAAATGAACAAATGAACAAATGAACAAATGAACAAATGAACAAATGAACAAATGAACAAATGAACAAATGAACAAATGAACAAATGTACAAATGAACAAATGAACAAATGGACAAACGAACAAATGAACAAGTGAACAAACGAACAAATGGACAAGTGAACAAGTGAACAAATGAACAAATGAGCAAATGAACAAATGAACAAATGAACAAATGAACAAATGAACAAATGAACAAATGAACGAATGAACAAATGAACAAATGAACAAATGAACAAATAATCAAATGAACAAATGAACAAATGAACAAATGAACAAATGAACAAATGAACAAATGAACAAATGAACAAATGAACAAATGAACAAATGAACAAATGAACAAATGAGCAAATGAACAGATGAACTAATAAAGAAATGAACAAATGAACAAATAAAGAAATGAACAAATGAACAAATGGACAAATGAACAAATGAACAAATGAACAAATGAACGAATGAACAAATGAATTAATGAACAAATGGACAAATGAACAAATGAACAAATGAACAAATGAACAAATGAACAAATGAACAAATGAACAAATGAACAAATGAACAAATGAACAAATGAACAAATGAACAAATGAACAAATGAACAAATGAACAAATGAACAAATGAACAAATGAACAAATGAACAAATGAACAAATGAACAAATGAACAAATGAACAAATGAACAAATGAACAAATGAACAAATGAACAAATGAACAAATGAACAAATGAACAAATGTACAAATGAACAAATGAACAAATGGACAAACGAACAAATGAACAAGTGAACAAACGAACAAATGGACAAGTGAACAAGTGAACAAATGAACAAATGAGCAAATGAACAAATGAACAAATGAACAAATGAACAAATGGACAAATGGACAAATGGACAAATGAACAAATGAACAAATGAACAAATGAACAAATGAACAAATGAACAAATGAACAAATGAACAAATGAACAAATGAACAAATGAACAAATGAACAAATGAACAAATGAACAAATGAACAAATGAACAAATGAACAAATGGACAGATGAGCAAATGAACAAATGAACAAATGAACAAATGAACAAATGGTCGAATAATCATTTGAACGATTGAACAAACGAACAAATGAACAAGTGAACAAACGAACAAATGGACAAGTGAACAAATGAACAAATGAACAAATGAGCAAATGAACAAATGAACAAATGAACAAATGAACAAATGAACAAATGAACAAATGAACAAATGAACGAATGAACAAATGAACGAATGAACAAATGAACAAATGAAGAATTGAAGAAATGAACAAAAGAACAAAAGAACAAATGAACAAATGAACAAATGAACAAATGAACAAATGAACAAATGAACAAATGAACAAATGAACAAATGAACAAATGAACAAATAAACAAATGAACAAATGAACAAATGAACAAATGAACGAATGAACAAATGAACAAATGAACAAACGAACAAACGAACAAATGAACGAATGAACAAATGAACAAATGAACAAATGAACAAATGAACAAATGAACAAATGAACAAACGAACAAACGAACAAATGAACAAATGAACAAATTAACAAATGAACAAATGAACAAATGAACAAATGAAGAAATGAAGAAATGAACAAATGAACAAATGAGCAAGTGAACAAATGAACAAATGAACAAATGAACAAATGAACAAATGAACAAATGGACAGATGAGCAAATGAACAAATGAACAAATGAACAAATGGTCGAATAATCATTTGAACGATTGAACAAACGAACAAATGAACAAGTGAACAAACGAACAAATGGACAAGTGAACAAATGAACAAATGAACAAATGAGCAAATGAACAAATGAACAAATGAACAAATGAACAAATGAACAAATGAACAAATGAACAAATGAACAAATGAACGAATGAACAAATGAACAAATGAACAAATGGACATATGAACAAATGAACAAATAAACAAATGGACAAATGAACAAATGAACAAATGAACAAATGAACATATGAACAAATGAACAAATGAACAAATGAACAAATGAACAAATGAACAAATGAACAAATGAACAAATGAACAAATGAACAATTGAACAAATGAACAAATGAACAAATGAACAAATGAACAAATGAACAAATGAACAAATGAACAAATGAACAAATGAACAAATAATCAAATGAACAAATGAACAAATGAACAAATGAACAAATGAACAAATAATCAAATGAACAAATGAACAAATGAACAAATGAACAAATGAACAAATGAACAAATGAACAAATGAACAAATGAACAAATGAACAAATGAACAAATGAGCAAATGAACAGATGAACTAATAAAGAAATGAACAAATGAACAAATAAAGAAATGAACAAATGAACAAATGGACAAATGAACAAATGAACAAATGAATTAATGAACAAATGAACAAATGGACAAATGAACAAATGAACAAATGAACAAATGACCAAATGAACAAGTGAACAAATGAACAAATGAACAAATGACCAAATGAACAAGTGAACAAATGAACAAATGAACAAATGACCAAATGAACAAGTGAACAAATGAACAAATGAACAAATGAACAAATGAACACATGAACAAATGAACACATGAACAAACGGACAAATGAATAAATGAACAAATGAAAAAATGAAAGAATTAACAAATGAACAAATGAACAAATGGACAAATGAACAAATGAACAAATGAACAAATGAACGAATGAACAAATGAACAAATGAACAAATGAACAAATGAACAAATGAACAAATGAACAAATGAACAAATTAACGAATGAACAAATGAACAAATGAACAAATGAACAAATGAACAAATGAACAAATGAACAAATGAACAAATGAACAAATGACCAAATGAACAAATGACCAAATGACCAAATGAACAAGTGAACAAATGAACAAATGAACAAATGAACAAATGAACACATGAACAAATGAACACATGAACAAACGGACAAATGAACAAATGAACAAATGAAAAAATGAAAGAATGAACAAATGAACAAATGAACAAATGGACAAATGGACAAATGAACAAATGAACAAATGGACAAATGAACAAATGAACAAATGAACAAATGAACAAATGAACAAATGAACAAATGAACAAATGAACAAATGAACAAATGAACAAATGAACAAATGAACAAATGAACAAATGAACAAATGAACAAATGAACAAATGAACAAATGAACAAATGAACAAATGAACAACTGAACAACTGAACAAATGAACAAATGAACAAATGAACAAATGAACAAATGAACAAATGAACAAATGAACAAATGAACAAATGAACAAATGAACAAATGAACAAATGAACAAATGAACAAATGAACAAATGAACAAACGAACAAATGAACAAATGAACAAACGAACAAATGAACAAATGAACAAATAAACAAATGAACAAATGAACAAATGAACAAATGAACAAATAAACAAATGAAAAAATGAACAGATGAACAAGTAAAGAAATGAAAAAATGAACAAATAAAGAAATGAACAAATGAACAAATGGACAAATGAACAAATGAACAAATGAACAAATGAACAAATGGACAAATGAACAAATGAACAAATGAACAAATGAACAAATGAACAAACGAACAAATGAACAAATGAACAAACGAACAAATGAACAAATGAACAAATGAACAAATGAACAAATGACCAAATGAACAAGTGAACAAATGAACAAGTGAACAAATGAACAAATGAACAAATGAACAAATGAACAAATGAACAAATGAACAAATGAACAAATGGACAAATGAACAAATGAACAAATGAACAAATGAACAAATGAACAAATGAACGAATGAACAAATGGACAAATGAACAAATGAACAAATGAACGAATGAACAAATGAACTAATGAACAAATGAACAAATGAACAAACGAACAAATAAAGAAATGAACAAATGAGCAAATGAACAAATGAACAAATGAACAAATGAACAACTGAACAACTGAACAAATGAGCAAATGAACAAATGAACAAATGAACAAATGAACAAATGATCAAATGAACAAATGAACAAATGAACAAATGAACAAATGAACAAATGAACAAATGAACAAATGAACAAATGAACAAATGAACAAATGAACAAATGAACAAATGAACAAATGAACAAATGAACAATTGAACAAATGAACAAATGAACAAATGAAAAAATGAACAAATGAACAAATGAACAAATGAACAAATGAACAAATGAACAAATGAACAAATGAACAAATGAACAAATGAAGAAATGAACAAATGATCAAATGAACAAATGCACAAATGAACAAATGAACAAATGCACAAATGAACAAATGAACAAATGCACATATGAACAAATGAACAAATGAACAAATGAACAAATGTGCAAATGAACAAATGCACAAATGAACAAATGAACAAATGAACAAATGAACAAGTGGACAAATAAACAAATGGACAAGTGAACAAATGAACAAATGAAGAAATGAAGAAATGAAGAAATGAACAAACGAACAAATGAGCAAGTGAACAAGTGAACATATGAACAAATGAACAAATGAACAAATGAACAAGTGAACAAATGAACAAATGAACAAATGAACAAATGAACAAATGAACACATGAACAAATGAACAAATGAACAAATGAACAAATGAACAAAGGAACAAACGAACAAACGAACAAAGGAACAAACGAACAAACGAACAAACGAACAAACGAACAAACGATCAAATGAACAAGTGAACAAGTGAACAAGTCAACAAGTGAACAAATGAACAAATGAACACATGAACAAATGAACAAATGAACAAATGAACAAATGAACAAATGAACAAATGAACAAATGAACAAATGAACAAATGAACAAATGAACAAATGAACAAATGAACAAATGAACAAATGAACAAATGAACAAATGAACAAATGAACAAATGAACAAATGAACAAATGAACAAATGAACAAATGAGCGAATAGACAAATGAACGAATGAACGAATGAACAAATGAACAAATGAACAAATGAACAAATGAACAAATGAACAAATGAACAAATGAACAAATGAACAAATGAACAAATGAACAAATGAACAAATGGACAAATGAACAAATGAACAAATGAACAAATGAACAAATGAACAAATGGACAAATGAACAAATGAACAAATGAACAAATGAACAAATGAACAAATGAACAAATGAGCGAATAGACAAATGAACGAATGAACAAATGAACAAATGAACGAATGAACAAATGAACAAATGAACGAATGAACGAATGAACAAATGATCAAATGAGCGAATAGACAAATGAACGAAGGAACAAATGAACAAATGAACAAATGAACAAATGAACGAATGAACGAATGAACAAATGAACAAATGAACAAATGAACAAATGAACAAATGAACAAATGAACGAATGAACAAATGAACAAATGAACAAATGAACAAATGAACAAATGAACAAATGAACAAATGAACAAATGAACAAATGAACAAATGAACAAATGAACGAATGAACGAATGAACGAATGAACAAATGAACGAATGAACAAATGAACGAATGAACAAATGAACAAATGAACAAATGAACAAATGAACAAATGAACAAATGAACAAATGAACAAATGAACAAATGAACAAATGAAAAAATGAACAAATGAAAAAATGACCAAATGAACAAATGAACAAATGAATAAGTGAACAAATGAACAAAGGAACAAATGAACAAATGAACAAATGTACAAATGAACAAATGAACAAATGAACAAACGAACTAATGAACAAATGAACAAAATGAACAAATGACCAAGTGAACAAATGAAGAAATGAAGAATTGAAGATGTGAACAAATGAAGAAATGAAGATTTGAAGAAATGAACAAATGAAGAAATGAACAAATGAACAAATGAACAAATGAACAAATGAACAAATGAACAAATGAGCAAATGAGAAATGAACAAATGAACAAATGAACAAGTGAACAAATGAACAAATGAACAAATGAACAAATGAACAAATGAACAAATGAACAAATGAACAAATGAACAAATGAACAAATGAACAAATGAACAAATGAACAAATGAACAAATGAACAAATTAACAAATGAACAAATGAACAAATGAACAAATGAACAAATGAACAAATAATCAAATGAACAAATAATCAAATGAACAAATGAACAAATGAACAAATGAACAATTGAACAAATGAACAAATGAACAAATGAACAAATGAACAAATGAACAAATGAACAAATGAACAAATGAACAAATGAACAAATGAACAAATGAACAAATGAGCAAATGAACAGATGAACTAATAAAGAAATGAACAAATGAACAAATAAAGAAATGAACAAATGAACAAATGGACAAATGAACAAATGAACAAATGAACAAATGAACGAATGAACAAATGAATTAATGAGCAAATGGACAAATGAACAAATGAACAAATGAACAAATGAACAAATGAACAAATGAACAAATTAACAAATGAACAAATGAACAGATGAACAAGTAAAGAAATGAAAAAATGAACAAATAAAGAAATGAACAAATGAACAAATGGACAAATGAACAAATGAACAAATGAACAAATGAACAAATGAACAAATGAACAAATGAACAAATGAACAAATGAACAAATGAACAAATGAACAAATGAACAAATGGACAAATCAACAAATGAACAAATGAACAAATGGACAAATGGACAAATGGACAAATTAACAAATGAACAAATGAACAAATGAACAAATGAACAAATGAACAAATGAACAAATGAACAAATGAACAAATGAACAAATGAACAAATGAACAAATGAACAAATGAACAAATGAAAAAATGAACAAATGAACAAATGAGCGAATAGACAAATGAACGAATGAACAAATGAACAAATGAACAAATGAACAAATGAACGAATGAACAAATATACAAATGAACAAATGAGCAAATGAACAAATGAACAAATGAACAAATGAACAAATGAACAAATGAACAAATGAACAAATGAACAAATGAACAAATGAACAAATGAACAAATGAACAAATGAACAAATGAACATATGAACAAATGAAAAAATGACCAAATGAACAAACGAAAAAATGACCAAATGAACAAATGAAAAAATAACCAAATGAACAAATGAACAAATGAACAAATGAACAAATGAACAAATGAAAAAATGAACAAATGAACAAATGAAAAAATGAACAAATGAACAAATGAACAAATGAACAAATGAACATATGAACAAATGAAAAAATGACCAAATGAACAAATGAAAAAATAACCAAATGAACAAATGAACAAATGAACAAATGAACAAATGAAAAAATGAACAAATGAACAAATGAACAAATGAACAAATGAACAAATGAACAAAAGAACAAATGAACAAATGAACAAATGAACAAATGAACAAATGAACAAATGTGCGAATAGACAAATGAACGAATGAACAAATGAACAAATGAACGAATGAACAAATGAACAAATGAACGAATGAACAAATGAACAAATGAGCGAATAGACAAATGAACGAAGGAACAAATGAACAAATATACAAATGAACAAATGAGCAAATGAACAAATGAACAAATGAACAAATGAATAAATGAACAAATGAACAAATGAACAAATGAACAAATGAACAAATGAACAAATGAACAAATATACAAATGAACAAATGAGCAAATGAACAAATGAACAAATGAACAAATGAACAAATGAACAAATGAACAAATGAACAAATGAACAAATGAACAAATGAACAAATGAACAAATGAACAAATGAACAAATGAACAAATGAAAAAATGAACAAATGAACAAATGAACAAATGAACAAATGAACAAATGAACAAATGAAAAAATGAACAAATGAACAAATGAACAAATGATCAAATGAACAAAAGAACAAATGAACAAATGAACAAATGATCAAATGAACAAATGTGCGAATAGACAAATGAACGAATGAACGAATGAACAAATGAACGAATGAACAAATGAACAAATGAACGAATGAACAAATGAACAAATGAGCGAATAGACAAATGAGCGAAGGAACAAATGAACAAATGAACAAATGAACAAATGAACAAATGAACAAATGAAAAAATGAACAAATGAACAAATGAGCGAATAGACAAATGAACAAATGAACAAATGAACAAATGAACAAATGAACAAATGAACATATGAACAAATGAAAAAATGACCAAATGAACAAATGAAAAAATAACCAAATGAACAAATGAACAAATGAACAAATGAACAAATGAACAAATGAACAAATGAACGAATGAACAAATGAACAAATGAACGAATGAACAATTGTACAAATGAACGAAGGAACAACTGAACAAATGAACAAATGAACAAATGAACAAATGAACAAATGAACAAATGAACAAATGAACAAATGAACCAATGAAAAATGAACAAATGAACAAAGGAACAAATGAACAAATGAACAAATGAACAAATGAACAAATGAACAAATGAACAAATGAACAAATGAACAAATGAACAAATGAACAAATGAACAAATGAACAAATGAACAAATGAACAAATGAACAAATGAACAAATGAACAAATGAACAAATGAACAAATGAACAAATGAACAAAAGAACAAATGAACAAATGAACAAATGAACAAATGAACAAATGAACAAATGAACAAATGAACAAATGTGCGAATAGACAAATGAACGAATGAACAAATGAACAAATGAACAAATGAACAAATGAACAAATGAACAAATGAACGAATGAACAAATGAACAAATGAACAAATGAACAAATGAACAAATGAACAAATGAGCGAATAGACAATCGCTCAAATGAACAAATATACAAATGAACAAATGAACAAAAGAACAAATGAAAAAATGAACGAATGAGCGAATAGACAAATGAACGAATGAACAAATGAACAAATGAACAAATGAACAAATGAACAAATGAACAAATGAACAAATGAACAATCGCACAAATGAACAAATATACAAATGAACAAATGAACAAAAGAACAAATGAACAAATGAACAAATGAACAAATGTGCGAATAGACAAATGAACGTATGAACAAATGAACAAATGAACGATTGAACAAATGAACAAATGAACAAATGAACAAATGAACAAATGAACAAATGAACAAATGAACAAATGAACAAATGAACAAATGAACAAATGAGCGAATAGACAAATGAACGAATGAACAAATGAACAAATGAACAAATGAACAAATGAACAAATGAACAAATGAACAAATGAACAAATGAACAAATGAACAAATGAACAAATGAACAAATGAACAAATGAACAAAAGAACAAATGAACAAATGAACAAATGAACAAATGAACAAATGAACAAATGAACAAATGAACAAATGAACAAATGAACAAATGAACAAATGAACAAATGAACAAAAGAACAAATGAACAAATGAACAAATGAACAAATGAACAATTGAACAAATGAACAAATGAACAAATGAACAAATGAACAAATGAACAAATGAACAAATGAACAAATGAACAAAAGAACAAATGAACAAATGAACAAATGAACAAATGAACAAATGAACAAATGAACAAATGAACAAATGAACAAATGAACAAATGAACAAATGAACAAATGAACAAATGAACAAATGAACAAATGAACAAATGAACAAATGAACAAATGAACAAATGAACAAATGAACAAATGAACAAATGAGCGAATAGACAAATGAACGAATGAACAAATGAACAAATGAACAAATGAACAAATGAACAAATGAACGAATGAACAAATATACAAATGAACAAATGAACAAATGAGCAAATGAACAAATGAACAAATGAACAAATGAACAAATGAACGAATGAACAAATGAACAAATGAACAAATGAACAAATGAACAAATGAACAAATGAACAAATGAACAAATGAACAAATGAACAAATGAACAAATGAACAAATGAACAAATGAACAATTGAACAAATGAACAAATGAACAAATGAACAAATGAACAAATGAACAAATGAACAAATGAACAAATGAACAAATGAACAAATGAACAAATGAACAAATGAACAAATGAACAAATGAAGAAATGAACAAATGATCAAATGAACAAATGCACAAATGAACAAATGAACAAATGCACAAATGAACAAATGAACAAATGCACATATGAACAAATGAACAAATGAACAAATGAACAAATGTGCAAATGAACAAATGCACAAATGAACAAATGAACAAATGAACAAATGAACAAGTGGACAAATAAACAAATGGACAAGTGAACAAATGAACAAATGAAGAAATGAAGAAATGAAGAAATGAACAAACGAACAAATGAGCAAGTGAACAAGTGAACATATGAACAAATGAACAAATGAACAAATGAACAAGTGAACAAATGAACAAATGAACAAATGAACAAATGAACAAATGAACACATGAACAAATGAACAAATGAACAAATGAACAAATGAACAAAGGAACAAACGAACAAATGAACAAAGGAACAAACGAACAAACGAACAAACGAACAAACGAACAAACGATCAAATGAACAAGTGAACAAGTGAACAAGTCAACAAGTGAACAAATGAACAAATGAACACATGAACAAATGAACAAATGAACAAATGAACAAATGAACAAATGAACAAATGAACAAATGAACAAATGAACAAATGAACAAATGAACAAATGAACAAATGAACAAATGAACAAATGAACAAATGAACAAATGAACAAATGAACAAATGAACAAATGAACAAATGAACAAATGAACAAATGAGCGAATAGACAAATGAACGAATGAACGAATGAACAAATGAACAAATGAACAAATGAACAAATGAACAAATGAACAAATGAACAAATGAACAAATGAACAAATGAACAAATGAACAAATGGACAAATGAACAAATGAACAAATGAACAAATGAACAAATGAACAAATGGACAAATGAACAAATGAACAAATGAACAAATGAACAAATGAACAAATGAACAAATGAGCGAATAGACAAATGAACGAATGAACAAATGAACAAATGAACGAATGAACAAATGAACAAATGAACGAATGAACGAATGAACAAATGATCAAATGAGCGAATAGACAAATGAACGAAGGAACAAATGAACAAATGAACAAATGAACAAATGAACGAATGAACGAATGAACAAATGAACAAATGAACAAATGAACAAATGAACAAATGAACGAATGAACAAATGAACAAATGAACAAATGAACAAATGAACAAATGAACAAATGAACAAATGAACAAATGAACAAATGAACAAATGAACAAATGAACGAATGAACGAATGAACGAATGAACAAATGAACGAATGAACAAATGAACGAATGAACAAATGAACAAATGAACAAATGAACAAATGAACAAATGAACAAATGAACAAATGAACAAATGAACAAATGAACAAATGAACAAATGAACAAATGAACAAATGAACAAATGAACAAATGAACAAATGAACAAATGAACAAATGAAAAAATGAACAAATGAACAAATGAGCGAATAGACAAATGAACGAATGAACAAATGAACAAATGAACAAATGAACAAATGAACGAATGAACAAATATACAAATGAACAAATGAGCAAATGAACAAATGAACAAATGAACAAATGAACAAATGAACAAATGAACAAATGAACAAATGAACAAATGAACAAATGAACAAATGAACAAATGAACAAATGAACAAATGAACATATGAACAAATGAAAAAATGACCAAATGAACAAACGAAAAAATGACCAAATGAACAAATGAAAAAATAACCAAATGAACAAATGAACAAATGAACAAATGAACAAATGAACAAATGAAAAAATGAACAAATGAACAAATGAAAAAATGAACAAATGAACAAATGAACAAATGAACAAATGAACATATGAACAAATGAAAAAATGACCAAATGAACAAATGAAAAAATAACCAAATGAACAAATGAACAAATGAACAAATGAACAAATGAACAAATGAACAAATGAAAAAATGAACAAATGAACAAATGAACAAATGAACAAATGAACAAATGAACAAAAGAACAAATGAACAAATGAACAAATGAACAAATGAACAAATGAACAAATGTGCGAATAGACAAATGAACGAATGAACAAATGAACAAATGAACGAATGAACAAATGAACAAATGAACGAATGAACAAATGAACAAATGAGCGAATAGACAAATGAACGAAGGAACAAATGAACAAATATACAAATGAACAAATGAGCAAATGAACAAATGAACAAATGAACAAATGAATAAATGAACAAATGAACAAATGAACAAATGAACAAATGAACAAATGAACAAATGAACAAATATACAAATGAACAAATGAGCAAATGAACAAATGAACAAATGAACAAATGAACAAATGAACAAATGAACAAATGAACAAATGAACAAATGAACAAATGAACAAATGAACAAATGAACAAATGAACAAATGAACAAATGAACAAATGAACAAATGAACAAATGAACAAATGAACAAATGAACAAATGAAAAAATGAACAAATGAACAAATGAACAAATGATCAAATGAACAAAAGAACAAATGAACAAATGAACAAATGATCAAATGAACAAATGTGCGAATAGACAAATGAACGAATGAACGAATGAACAAATGAACGAATGAACAAATGAACAAATGAACGAATGAACAAATGAACAAATGAGCGAATAGACAAATGAGCGAAGGAACAAATGAACAAATGAACAAATGAACAAATGAACAAATGAACAAATGAACAAATGAAAAAATGAACAAATGAACAAATGAGCGAATAGACAAATGAACAAATGAACAAATGAACAAATGAACAAATGAACAAATGAACATATGAACAAATGAAAAAATGACCAAATGAACAAATGAAAAAATAACCAAATGAACAAATGAACAAATGAACAAATGAACAAATGAACAAATGAACAAATGAACGAATGAACAAATGAACAAATGAACGAATGAACAATTGTACAAATGAACGAAGGAACAACTGAACAAATGAACAAATGAACAAATGAACAAATGAACAAATGAACAAATGAACAAATGAACAAATGAACAAATGAACAAATGAACCAATGAAAAATGAACAAATGAACAAAGGAACAAATGAACAAATGAACAAATGAACAAATGAACAAATGAACAAATGAACAAATGAACAAATGAACAAATGAACAAATGAACAAATGAACAAATGAACAAATGAACAAATGAACAAATGAACAAATGAACAAATGAACAAATGAACAAATGAACAAATGAACAAATGAACAAATGAACAAATGAACAAATGAACAAAAGAACAAATGAACAAATGAACAAATGAACAAATGAACAAATGAACAAATGAACAAATGAACAAATGTGCGAATAGACAAATGAACGAATGAACAAATGAACAAATGAACAAATGAACAAATGAACAAATGAACAAATGAACGAATGAACAAATGAACAAATGAACAAATGAACAAATGAACAAATGAACAAATGAGCGAATAGACAATCGCTCAAATGAACAAATATACAAATGAACAAATGAACAAAAGAACAAATGAAAAAATGAACGAATGAGCGAATAGACAAATGAACGAATGAACAAATGAACAAATGAACAAATGAACAAATGAACAAATGAACAAATGAACAATCGCACAAATGAACAAATATACAAATGAACAAATGAACAAAAGAACAAATGAACAAATGAACAAATGAACAAATGTGCGAATAGACAAATGAACGTATGAACAAATGAACAAATGAACGATTGAACAAATGAACAAATGAACAAATGAACAAATGAACAAATGAACAAATGAACAAATGAACAAATGAACAAATGAACAAATGAACAAATGAACAAATGAACAAAAGAACAAATGAACAAATGAACAAATGAACAAATGAACAAATGAACAAATGAACAAATGAACAAATGAACAAATGAGCGAATAGACAAATGAACGAATGAACAAATGAACAAATGAACAAATGAACAAATGAACAAATGAACAAATGAACAAATGAACAAATGAACAAATGAACAAATGAACAAATGAACAAATGAACAAATGAACAAATGAACAAAAGAACAAATGAACAAATGAACAAATGAACAAATGAACAAATGAACAAATGAACAAATGAACAAATGAACAAATGAACAAATGAACAAATGAACAAATGAACAAAAGAACAAATGAACAAATGAACAAATGAACAAATGAACAATTGAACAAATGAACAAATGAACAAATGAACAAATGAACAAATGAACAAATGAACAAATGAACAAATGAACAAAAGAACAAATGAACAAATGAACAAATGAACAAATGAACAAATGAACAAATGAACAAATGAACAAATGAACAAATGAACAAATGAACAAATGAACAAATGAACAAATGAACAAATGAACAAATGAACAAATGAACAAATGAACAAATGAACAAATGAACAAATGAACAAATGAGCGAATAGACAAATGAACGAATGAACAAATGAACAAATGAACAAATGAACAAATGAACAAATGAACGAATGAACAAATATACAAATGAACAAATGAACAAATGAGCAAATGAACAAATGAACAAATGAACAAATGAACAAATGAACAAATGAACGAATGAACAAATGAACAAATGAACAAATGAACAAATGAACAAATGAACAAATGAACAAATGAACAAATGAACAAATGAACAAATGAACAAATATACAAATGAACAAATGAACAAAAGAACAAATGAAAAAATGAACGAATGAGCGAATAGACAAATGAACGAATGAACAAATGAACAAATGAACAAATGAACAAATGAACAATCGCACAAATGAACAAATATACAAATGAACAAATGAACAAAAGAACAAATGAACAAATGAACAAATGAACAAATGTGCGAATAGACACATGAACGTATGAACAAATGAACAAATGAACGAATGAACAAATGAACAAATGAACAAATGAACAAATGAACAAATGAACAAATGAACAAATGAACAAATGAACAAATGAACCAATGAAAAAATGAACAAATGAACAAAGGAACAAATGAACAAATGAACAAATGAACAAATGAACAAATGAACAAATGAACAAATGAACAAATGAACAAATGAACAAATGAACAAATGAACAAATGAACAAAAGAACAAATGAACAAATGAACAAATGAACAAATGAACAAATGAACAAATGAACAAATGAACAAATGAACAAATGAACAAATGAACAAATGAACAAATGAACAAAAGAACAAATGAACAAATGAACAAATGAACAAATGAACAAATGAACAAATGAACAAATGAACAAATGTGCGAATAGACAAATGAACGAATGAACAAATGAACAAATGAACAAATGAACAAATGAACGAATGAACAAATGAACAAATGAACAAATGAACAAATGAACAAATGAACAAATGAGCGAATAGACAATCGCACAAATGAACAAATATACAAATGAACAAATGAACAAAAGAACAAATGAAAAAATGAACGAATGAGCGAATAGACAAATGAACGAATGAACAAATGAACAAATGAACAAATGAACAAATGAACAAATGAACAAATGAACAAATGAACAATCGCACAAATGAACAAATATACAAATGAACAAATGAACAAAAAAACAAATGAACAAATGAACAACTGAACAAATGTGCGAATAGACAAATGAACGTATGAACAAATGAACAAATGAACGAATGAACAAATGAACAAATGAACAAATGAACAAATGAACAAATGAACAAATGAACCAATGAAAAAATGAACAAATGAACAAAGGAACAAATGAACAAATGAACAAATGAACAAATGAACAAATGAACAAATGAACAAATGAACAAATGAACAAATGAACAAAAGAACAAATGAACAAATGAACAAATGAACAAATGAACAAATGAACAAATGAACAAATGAACAAATGAACAAATGAACAAATGAACAAATGAACAAAAGAACAAATGAACAAATGAACAAATGAACAAATGAACAAATGAACAAATGAACAAATGTGCGAATAGACAAATGAACGAATGAACAAATGAACAAATGAACAAATGAACAAATGAACAAATGAGCGAATAGACAAATGAACGAATGAACAAATGAACAAATGAACAAATGAACAAATGAACAAATGAACGAATGAACAAATATACAAATGAACAAATGAGCAAATGAACAAATGAACAAATGAACAAATGAACAAATGAACAAATGAACAAATGAACGAATGAACAAATGAACAAATGAACAAATGAACAAATGAACAAATGAACAAATGAACAAATGAACAAATGAACAAATGAACAAATGAACAAATGAACAAATATACGAATGAACAAATGAACAAATGAACAAATGAACAAATGAACAAATGAACAAATGAACGAATGGACAAATGAACAAATGAACAAAAGAACAAATGAAAAAATGAACGAATGAGCGAATAGACAAATGAACGAATGAACAAATGAACAAATGAACGAATGAACCATTGAACAAATGAACGAAGGAACAACTGAACAAATGAACAAATGAACAAATGAACAAATGAACAAATGAACAAATGAACAAATGAACAAATGAACAAATGAACAAATGAACAAATGAACAAATGAACAAATGAACAAATGAACAAATGAACAAATGAACAAATGAACAAATGAACAAATGAACAAATGAACAAATGAACAAATGAACAAATGAACAAATGAACAAATGAACAAATGAACAAAAGAACAAATGAACAAATGAACAAATGTGCGAATAGACATATGAACGAATGAACAAATGAACAAATGAACGAATGAACAAATGAACAAATGAACGAATGAACAAATGAACAAATGAACAAATGAACAAATGAACAAATGAACAAATGAACAAATGAACAAATGAACAAATGAACAAATGAACAAATGAACAAATGAACAAATGAACAAATGAACAAATGAACAAATGAACAAATGAACAAATGAACAAATGAACAAATGAACGAATGAACAAATGAACAAATGAACGAATGAACAAATGAACAAATGAACAAATGTGCGAATAGACATATGAACGAATGAACAAATGAACAAATGAACGAATGAACAAATGAACAAATGAACGAATGAACAAATGAACAAATGAACGAATGAACAAATGAACAAATGAGCGAATGAACAAATGAACAAAGGAACGAATGAACAAATGAACAAATGAGCGAATAGACAAATGAACGAAGGAACAAATGAACAAATGAACAAATGAACAAATGAACAAATGAACAAATGAACAAATGAACAAATGAACAAATGAACAAATGAACAAATGAACAAATGAACATATGAACAAATGAAAAAATGACCAAATGAACAAATGAAAAAATAACCAAATGAACAAATGAACAAATGAACAAATGAACAAATGAACAAATGAACAAATGAAAAATGAACAAATGAACAAATGAACAAATGAACAAATGAACAAATGAACAAAAGAACAAATGAACAAATGAACAAATGAACAAATGAACAAATGTGCGAATAGACAAATGAACGAATGAACAAATGAACAAATGAACGAATGAACAAATGAACAAATGAACGAATGAACAAATGAACAAATGAGCGAATAGACAAATGAACGAATGAACAAATGAACAAATGAACGAATGAACAAATGAACAAATGAGCGAATAGACAAATGAACGAATGAACAAATGAACAAATGAACAAATGAACAAATGAACGAATGAACAAATATACAAATGAACAAATGAGCAAATGAACAAATGAACAAATGAACAAATGAACAAATGAACAAATGAACAAATGAACAAATGAACAAATGAACAAATGAACAAATGAACAAATGAACAAATGAACAAATGAACAAATGAACAAATGAACAAATGAACAAATGAACAAATGAACAAATGAACAAATGAACAAATGAACAAATGAACAAATGAACATATGAACAAATGAAAAAATGACCAAATGAACAAATGAAAAAATGACCAAATGAACAAATGAAAAAATAACCAAATGAACAAATGAACAAATGAACAAATGAACAAATGAAAAAATAACCAAATGAACAAATGAACAAATGAACAAATGAACAAATGAAAAAATGAACAAATGAACAAATGAAAAAATGAACAAATGAACAAATGAACAAATGAACAAATGAACAAATGAACAAATGAAAAAATGACCAAATGAACAAATGAAAAAATGACCAAATGAACAAATGAACAAATGAACAAATGAACAAATGAACAAATGAACAAATGAAAAAATGAACAAATGAACAAATGAACAAATGAACAAATGAACAAATGAACAAAAGAACAAATGAACAAATGAACAAATGAACAAATGAACAAATGAACAAATGAACAAATGAACAAATGAACAAATGAACAAATGAACAAATGTGCGAATAGACAAATGAACAAATGAACAAATGAACGAATGAACAAATGAACAAATGAACGAATGAACAAATGAACAAATGAGCGAATAGACAAATGAACGAAGGAACAAATGAACAAATGAACAAATGAACAAAATGAACAAATGAACAAATGAACAAATGAACAAATGAACAAATGAACAAATGAACAAATGAACAAATGAACAAATGAACAAATGAACAAATGAACATATGATCAAATGAAAAAATGACCAAATGAACAAATGAAAAAATAACCAAATGAACAAATGAACAAATGAACAAATGAACAAATGAACAAATGAACAAATGAACAAATGAACAAATGAAAAAATGAACAAATGAACAAATGAACAAATGATCAAATGAACAAAAGAACAAATGAACAAATGAACAAATGAACAAATGATCAAATGAACAAATGTGCGAATAGACAAATGAACGAATGAACAAATGAACAAATGAACGAATGAACAAATGAACAAATGAACGAATGAACAAATGAACAAATGAGCGAATAGACAAATGAGCGAAGGAACAAATGAACAAATGAACAAATGAACAAATGAAAAAATGAAAAAATGACCAAATGAACAAATGAAAAAATGACCAAAAGAACAAATGAAAAAATGACCAAATGAACAAATGAACAAATGAACAAATGAACATATGAACAAATGAAAAAATGACCAAATGAACAAATGAAAAAATATCCAAATGAACAAATGAACAAATGAACAAATGAACAAATGAACAAATGAACAAATGAACGAATGAACAAATGAACAAATGAACGAATGAACAATTGTACAAATGAACGAAGGAACAACTGAACAAATGAACAAATGAACAAATGAGCAAATGAACAAATTTACAAATGAACAAATGAACCAATGAAAAATGAACAAATGAACAAAGGAACAAATGAACAAATGAACAAATGAACAAATGAACAAATGAACAAATGAACAAATGAACAAATGAACAAATGAACAAATGAACAAATGAACAAATGAACAAATGAACAAATGAACAAATGAACAAATGAACAAATGAACAAATGAACAAATGAACAAAAGAACAAATGAACAAATGAACAAATGAACAAATGAACAAATGAACAAATGAACAAATGAACAAATGTGCGAATAGACAAATGAACGAATGAACAAATGAACAAATGAACAAATGAACAAATGAACAAATGAACGAATGAACAAATGAACAAATGAACAAATGAACAAATGAACAAATGAACAAATGAGCGAATAGACAATCGCACAAATGAACAAATATACAAATGAACAAATGAACAAAAGAACAAATGAAAAAATGAACGAATGAGCGAATAGACAAATGAACGAATGAACAAATGAACAAATGAACAAATGAACAAATGAACAAATGAACAAATGAACAAATGAACAAATGAACAAATGAACAAATGAACAAATGAACAATCGCACAAATGAACAAATATACAAATGAACAAATGAACAAAAGAACAAATGAACAAATGAACAAATGAACAAATGTGCGAATAGACAAATGAACGTATGAACAAATGAACAAATGAACGAATGAACAAATGAACAAATGAACAAATGAACAAATGAACAAATGAACAAATGAACCAATGAAAAAATGAACAAATGAACAAAGGAACAAATGAACAAATGAACAAATGAACAAATGAACAAATGAACAAATGAACAAATGAACAAATGAACAAATGAACAAATGAACAAATGAACAAATGAACAAATGAACAAAAGAACAAATGAACAAATGAACAAATGAACAAATGAACAAATGAACAAATGAACAAATGAACAAATGAACAAAAGAACAAATGAACAAATGAACAAATGAACAAATGAACGAATGAACAAATATACAAATGAACAAATGAACAAATGAACAAATGAACAAATGAACAAATGAACAAATATACAAATGAACAAATGAACAAATGAACAAATGAACAAATGAACAAATGAACAAATGAACGAATGAACAAATGAACAAATGAACGAATGAACAAATATACAAATGAACAAATGAACAAATGAGCAAATGAACAAATGAACAAATGAACAAATGAACAAATGAACAAATGAACGAATGAACAAATGAACAAATGAACAAATGAACAAATGAACAAATGAACAAATGAACAAATGAACAAATGAACAAATGAACAAATGAACAAATGAACAAATGAACAAAAGAACAAATGAAAAAATGAACGAATGAGCGAATAGACAAATGAACGAATGAACAAATGAACAAATGAACAAATGAACAAATGAACAATCGCACAAATGAACAAATATACAAATGAACAAATGAACAAAAGAACAAATGAACAAATGAACAAATGAACAAATGTGCGAATAGACACATGAACGTATGAACAAATGAACAAATGAACAAATGAACAAATGAACAAATGAACAAATGAACAAATGAACAAATGAACAAATGAACAAATGAACAAATGAACAAATGAACAAATGAACAAATGAACCAATGAAAAAATGAACAAATGAACAAAGGAACAAATGAACAAATGAACAAATGAACAAATGAACAAATGAACAAATGAACAAATGAACAAATGAACAAATGAACAAATGAACAAATGAACAAATGAACAAAAGAACAAATGAACAAATGAACAAATGAACAAATGAACAAATGAACAAATGAACAAATGAACAAATGAACAAATGAACAAATGAACAAATGAACAAATGAACAAATGAACAAATGAACAAAAGAACAAATGAACAAATGAACAAATGAACAAAAGAACAAATGAACAAATGAACAAATGAACAAATGTGCGAATAGATATATGAACGAATGAACAAATGAACAAATGAACGAATGAACAAATGAACAAATGAACGAATGAACAAATGAACAAATGAGCGAATGAACAAATGAACCAAGGAACGAATGAACAAATGAACAAATGAGCGAATAGACAAATGAACGAAGGAACAAATGAACAAATGAACAAATGAACAAATGAACAAATGAACAAATGAAAAAATGAACAAATGAACAAATGAGCGAATAGACAAATGAACGAATGAACAAATGAACAAATGAACAAATGAGCTAATAGACAATCGCACAAATGAACAAATATACAAATGAACAAATGAACAAAAGAACAAATGAAAAAATGAACGAATGAGCGAATAGACAAATGAACGAATGAACAAATGAACAAATGAACAAATGAACAAATGAACAAATGAACAAATGAACAAATGAACAAATGAACAAATGAGCGAATAGACAAATGAACAAATGAGCGAATAGACAATCGCACAAATGAACAAATGAACAAATGAGCGAATAGACAATCGCACAAATGAACAAATATACAAATGAACAAATGAACAAAAGAACAAATGAAAAAATGAACGAATGAGCGAATAGACAAATGAACGAATGAACAAATGAACAAATGAACGAATGAACCATTGAACAAATGAACGAAGGAACAACTGAACAAATGAACAAATGAACAAATGAACAAATGAACAAATGAACAAATGAACAAATGAACAAATGAACAAATGAACAAATGAACAAATGAACAAATGAACAAATGAACAAATGAACAAATGAACAAATGAACAAATGAACAAATGAACAAATGAACAAATGAACAAATGAACAAATGAACAAATGAACAAAAGAACAAATGAACAAATGAACAAATGAACAAATGTGCGAATAGATATATGAACGAATGAACAAATGAACAAATGAACGAATGAACAAATGAACAAATGAACGAATGAACAAATGAACAAATGAGCGAATGAACAAATGAACCAAGGAACGAATGAACAAATGAACAAATGAGCGAATAGACAAATGAACGAAGGAACAAATGAACAAATGAACAAATGAACAAATGAACAAATGAACAAATGAAAAAATGAACAAATGAACAAATGAGCGAATAGACAAATGAACGAATGAACAAATGAACAAATGAACAAATGAACGAATGAACGAATGAACAAATGAACAAATGAACAAATGAACAAATGAACGAATGAACGAATGAACAAATGAACAAATGAACGAATGAACAAATGAACAAATGAGCGAATAGACAAATGAGCGAAGGAACAAATGAACAAATGAACAAATGAACAAATGAACAAATGAACAAATGAAAAAATGAACAAATGAACAAATGAGCGAATAGACAAATGAACAAATGAACAAATGAACAAATGAACAAATGAACAAATGAACATATGAACAAATGAAAAAATGACCAAATGAACAAATGAAAAAATAACCAAATGAACAAATGAACAAATGAACAAATGAACAAATGAACAAATGAACAAATGAACGAATGAACAAATGAACAAATGAACGAATGAACAATTGTACAAATGAACGAAGGAACAACTGAACAAATGAACAAATGAACAAATGAACAAATGAACAAATGAACAAATGAACAAATGAACAAATGAACAAATGAACAAATGAACAAATGAACAAATGAACAAATGAACCAATGAAAAATGAACAAATGAACAAAGGAACAAATGAACAAATGAACAAATGAACAAATGAACAAATGAACAAATGAACAAATGAACAAATGAACAAATGAACAAATGAACAAATGAACAAATGAACAAATGAACAAATGAACAAATGAACAAATGAACAAATGAACAAATGAACAAATGAACAAATGAACAAATGAACAAATGAACAAATGAACAAATGAACAAATGAACAAAAGAACAAATGAACAAATGAACAAATGAACAAATGAACAAATGAACAAATGAACAAATGTGCGAATAGACAAATGAACGAATGAACAAATGAACAAATGAACAAATGAACAAATGAACAAATGAACGAATGAACGAATGAACGAATGAACAAATGAACAAATGAACAAATGAACAAATGAACAAATGAACAAATGAGCGAATAGACAATCGCACAAATGAACAAATATACAAATGAACAAATGAACAAAAAAACAAATGAAAAAATGAACGAATGAGCGAATAGACAAATGAACGAATGAACAAATGAACAAATGAACAAATGAACAAATGAACAAATGAACAAATGAACAAATGAACAAATGAACAAATATACAAATGAACAAATGAACAAAAGAACAAATGAACAAATGAACAAATGAACAAATGTGCGAATAGACAAATGAACGTATGAACAAATGAACAAATGAACGAATGAACAAATGAACAAATGAACAAATGAACAAATGAACAAATGAACCAATGAAAAAATGAACAAATGAACAAAGGAACAAATGAACAAATGAACAAATGAACAAATGAACAAATGAACAAATGAACAAATGAACAAATGAACAAATGAACAAATGAACAAAAGAACAAATGAACAAATGAACAAATGAACAAATGAACAAATGAACAAATGAACAAATGAACAAATGAACAAATGAACAAGTGAACAAAAGAAGAAATGAACAAATGAACAAATGAACAAATGAACAAATGAACAAATGAACAAATGAACAAATGATCAAATGAACAAATGAACAAATGAACAAATGAACAAATGAACAAATGAACAAATGAACAAATGAACAAATGAACAAATGAGCGAATAGACAAATGAACGAATGAACAAATGAACAAATGAACAAATGAACAAATGAACAAATGAACAAAAGAACAAATGAACAAATGAACAAATGAACAAAAGAACAAATGAACAAATGAACAAATGAACAAATGAACGAATGAACAAATGAACAAATGAACAAATGAACAAATGTGCGAATAGACAAATGAACGAATGAACAAATGAACAAATGAACAAATGAACAAATGAACGAATGAACAAATGAACAAATGAACAAATGAACAAATGAACAAATGAGCGAATAGACAATCGCACAAATGAACAAATATACAAATGAACAAATGAACAAAAGAACAAATGAAAAAATGAACGAATGAGCGAATAGACAAATGAACGAATGAACAAATGAACAAATGAACAAATGAACAAATGAACAAATGAACAAATGAACAAATGAACAATCGCACAAGTGAACAAATATACAAGTGAACAAATGAACAAAAGAACAAATGAACAAATGAACAAATGAACAAATGTGCGAATAGACAAATGAACGTATGAACAAATGAACAAATGAACGAATGAACAAATGAACAAATGAACAAATGAACAAATGAACAAATGAACAAATGAACCAATGAAAAAATGAACAAATGAACAAAGGAACAAATGAACAAATGAACAAATGAACAAATGAACAAATGAACAAATGAACAAATGAACAAATGAACAAATGAACAAATGAACAAATGAACAAATGAACAAATGAACAAATGTGCGAATAGACAAATGAACGTATGAACAAATGAACAAATGAACGAATGAACAAATGAACAAATGAACAAATGAACAAATGAACAAATGAACAAATGAACCAATGAAAAAATGAACAAATGAACAAAGGAACAAATGAACAAATGAACAAATGAACAAATGAACAAATGAACAAATGAACAAATGAACAAATGAACAAATGAACAAATGAACAAATGAACAAATGAACAAATGAACAAATGAACAAATGAACAAATGAACAAATGAACAAATGAACAAATGAACAAATGAACAAATGAACAAATGAACAAATGAACAAATGAACAAATGAACAAATGAACAAATGAACAAATGAACAAATGAACAAAAGAACAAATGAACAAATGAACAAATGAACAAATGAACAAATGTGCGAATAGACAAATGAACGAATGAACAAATGAACAAATGAACAAATGAACAAATGAACAAATGAACAAATGAACAAATGAACGAATGAACAAATATACAAATGAACAAATGAGCAAATGAACAAATGAACAAATGAACAAATGAACAAATGAACAAATGAACAAATGAACGAATGAACAAATGAACAAATGAACAAATGAACAAATGAACAAATGAACAAATGAACAAATGAACAAATGAACAAACGATCAAATGAAGAAATGAACAAATGAACAAATGAACAAACGAACAAATGAACAAAAGAACAAATGAAAAAATGAACGAATGAGCGAATAGACAAATGAACGAATGAACAAATGAACAAATGAACAAATGAACAAATGAACAAATGAACAATCGCACAAATGAACAAATATACAAATGAACAAATGAACAAATGAACAAATGAACAAATGTGCGAATAGACAAATGAACGTATGAACAAATGAACAAATGAACGAATGAACAAATGAACAAATGAACAAATGAACAAATGAACAAATGAACAAATGAACAAATGAACAAATGAACAAAAGAACAAATAAACAAATGAACAAACGATCAAATGAAGAAATGAACAAATGAACAAATGAACAAACGAACAAATGGACAAATGAACAAATGAACAAGAGGACAAATGAACAAATGAACAAATGAACAAATGAACAAATGAACAAATGGACAAATGAACAAATGAACAAATGAACAAATGAACAAATGGAAAAATGGACAAATGAACGAATGAACAAATGAACAAATGAACGAATGAACAATTGTACAAATGAACGAAGGAACAACTGAACAACTGAACAAATGAACAAATGAACAAATGAACAAATGAACAAATGAACGAAGGAACAACTGAACAAATGAACAAATGAACAAATGAACAAATGAACAAATGAACAAATGAACAAATGAACAAATGAACAAATGAACAAATGAACAAATGAACAAATGAAGAAATGAAGAAATGAAGAAATGAAGAAATGAAGAAATGAAGAAATGAAGAAATGAACAAATGAACAAATGAACAAATGAACAAAAGAACAAATAAACAAATGAACAAACGATCAAATGAAGAAATGAACAAATGAACAAATGAACAAACGAACAAATGGACAAATGAACAAATGAACAAGAGGACAAATGAACAAATGAACAAATGAACAAATGAACAAATGAACAAATGAACAAATGAACAAATGAACAAATGAACAAATGAACAAATGAACAAATGAACAAATGAACAAATGAACAAATGAACAAATGAACAAATGAACAAATGAACAAATGCACAAATGAACAAATGAACAAATGCACAAATGAACAAATGAACAAATGAACAAATGAACAAATTAACAAAAGAACAAATAAACAAATGAACAAATGATCAAATGAAGAAATGAACAAATGAACAAATGAACAAACGAACAAATGAACAAATGAACAAATGAACAAGTGGACAAATGAACAAAAGAACAAATAAACAAATGAACAAATGATCAAATGAAGAAGTGAACAAATGAACAAATGAACAAACGAACAAATGGACAAATGAACAAATGAACAAGAGGACAAATGAACAAATGAACAAATGAACAAATGGACAAATGAAAAAATGGACAAATGAACGAATGAACAAATGAACAAATGAACGAATGAACAATTGTACAAATGAACGAAGGAACAACTGAACAACTGAACAAATGAACAAATGAACAAATGAACAAATGAACAAATGAACAAATGAACAAATGAACAAATGAACAAATGAACAAATGAACCAATGAAAAAATGAACAAATGAACAAAGGAACAAATGAACAAATGAACAAATGAACAAATGAACAAATGAACAAATGAACAAAAGAACAAATGAACAAATGAACAGATGAACAAATGAACAAATGAACAAATGAACAAATGAACAAATGAACAAATGAAGAAATGAACAAATGAACAAATGAACAAATGAACAAAAGAACAAATGAACAAATGAACAAATGAACAAATGAACAAATGAACAAATGAACAAATGAACAAATGAACAAATGAACAAATGAACAAATGAACAAATGAACAAATGAACAAATGTGCGAATAGACAAATGAACGAATGAACAAATGAACAAATGAACAAATGAACGAATGAACAAATGAACAAATGAACAAATGAACAAATGAACAAATGAACAAATGAACAAATGAACAAATGTGCGAATAGACAAATGAACGAATGAAAAAAATGAACAAATGAACGAATGAACAAATGAACAAATGAACAAATGAACAAATGAACAAATGAACAAATAGACAAATGAACGAAGGAACAAATGAACAAATGAACAAATGAACAAATGAACAAATGAACAAATGAACAAATGAACAAATGAACAAATGCACAAATGAACAAATGAGCGAATAGACAAATGAACGAATGATCAAATGAAGAAATGAACAAATGAACAAATGAACAAACGAACAAATGAACAAATGAACAAATGAACAAATGAACAAGTGGACAAATGAACAAATGAACAAATGAACAAATGAACAAATGAACAAATGAACAAATGAACAAATGAACAAATGAACAAATGAACAAATGAACAAATGAACAAATGGACAAATGAACAAATGAACAAATGAACAAATGAACAAATGAACAAATGGACAAATGAAAAAATGGACAAATGAACGAATGAACAAATGAACAAATGAACGAATGAACAATTGTACAAATGAACGAAGGAACAACTGAACAACTGAACAAATGAACAAATGAACAAATGAACGAAGGAACAACTGAACAAATGAACAAATGAACAAATGAACAAATGAACAAATGAACAAATGAACAAATGAACAAATGAACAAATGAACAAATGAACAAATGAACAAATGAACAAATGAACAAATGAACAAATGAACAAATGAACAAATGAACAAATGAACAAATGAACAAATGAACAAATGAACAAATGAAGAAATGAAGAAATGAAGAAATGAACAAATGAACAAATGAACAAATGAACAAAAGAACAAATAAACAAATGAACAAATGATCAAATGAAGAAATGAACAAATGAACAAATGAACAAACGAACAAATGGACAAATGAACAAATGAACAAGAGGACAAATGAACAAATGAACAAATGAACAAATGGACAAATGAAAAAATGGACAAAT
Source organism: Megalopta genalis (assembly GCF_051020955.1). Lineage (NCBI taxonomy): Eukaryota > Metazoa > Arthropoda > Insecta > Hymenoptera > Halictidae > Megalopta > Megalopta genalis. The sequence continues at coordinate 1,604,213 of NC_135022.1, forward strand.
GAACGAATGAACAAATGAACAAATGAACGAATGAACAATTGTACAAATGAACGAAGGAACAACTGAACAACTGAACAAATGAACAAATGAACAAATGAACAAATGAACAAATGAACAAATGAACAAATGAACAAATGAACAAATGAACCAATGAAAAAATGAACAAATGAACAAAGGAACAAATGAACAAATGAACAAATGAACAAATGAACAAATGAACAAATGAACAAATGAACAAATGAACCAATGAAATAATGAACAAATGAACAAAGGAACAAATGAACAAATGAACAAATGAACAAATGAACAAATGAACAAATGAACAAATGAACAAATGAACAAATGAACAAATGAACAAATGAACAAATGAACAAATGAACAAATGAACAAAAGAACAAATGAACAAATGAACAAATGAACAAATGAACAAATGAACAAATGAACAAATGAACAAATGAACAAATGAACAAATGAACAAATGAACAAATGAACAAATGAACAAAAGAACAAATGAACAAATGAACAAATGAACAAATGAACAAATGAACAAATGAACAAATGAACAAATGAACAAATGTGCGAATAGACAAATGAACGAATGAACAAATGAACAAATGAACAAATGAACGAATGAACAAATGAACAAATGAACAAATGAACAAATGAACAAATGAACAAATGAACAAATGAACAAATGAACAAATGAACAAATGAACAAATGAACAAATGAACAAATGAACAAATGTGCGAATAGACAAATGAACGAATGAAAAAAATGAACAAATGAACGAATGAACAAATGAACAAATGAACAAATGAACAAATGAACAAATGAACAAATAGACAAATGAACGAAGGAACAAATGAACAAATGAACAAATGCACAAATGAACAAATAGACAAATGAACGAAGGAACAAATGAACAAATGAACAAATGAACAAATAGACAAATGAACGAAGGAACAAATGAACAAATGAACAAATGAACAAATGAACAAATGAACAAATGAACAAATGAACAAATGAACAAATGTACAAATGCACAAATGAACAAATGAGCGAATAGACAAATGAACGAATGATCAAATGAAGAAATGAACAAATGAACAAGAGGACAATTGAACAAATGAACAAATGAACAAATGAACAAATGAACAAATGAACAAATGAACAAATGAACAAATGAACAAATGAACAAATGAACAAATGAACAAATGAACAAATGCACAAATGAACAAATGAACAAATGCACAAATGAACAAATGAACAAATGAACAAATGAACAAATTAACAAAAGAACAAATAAACAAATGAACAAATGATCAAATGAAGAAATGAACAAATGAACAAATGAACAAACGAACAAATGAACAAATGAACAAATGAACAAGTGGACAAATGAACAAAAGAACAAATAAACAAATGAACAAATGATCAAATGAAGAAGTGAACAAATGAACAAATGAACAAACGAACAAATGGACAAATGAACAAATGAACAAGAGGACAAATGAACAAATGAACAAATGAACAAATGAACAAATGAACAAATGAACGAATGAACAAATGAACAAATGAACAAATGAACAAATGAACAAATGAACAAATGAACAAATGAACAAACGATCAAATGAAGAAATGAACAAATGAACAAATGAACAAACGAACAAATGAACAAAAGAACAAATGAAAAAATGAACGAATGAGCGAATAGACAAATGAACGAATGAACAAATGAACAAATGAACAAATGAACAAATGAACAATCGCACAAATGAACAAATATACAAATGAACAAATGAACAAATGAACAAATGAACAAATGTGCGAATAGACAAATGAACGTATGAACAAATGAACAAATGAACGAATGAACAAATGAACAAATGAACAAATGAACAAATGAACAAATGAACAAATGAACATATGAACAAATGAAAAAATGACCAAATGAACAAATGAACAAATGAACAAATGAACAAATGAACAAATGAACCAATGAAAAAATGAACAAATGAACAAAGGAACAAATGAACAAATGAACATATGAACAAATGAAAAAATGACCAAATGAACAAATGAAAAAATAACCAAATGAACAAATGAACAAATGACCAAATGAACAAATCACCAAATGAACAAATTAACAAATGAACAAATGTACGAATGAACAAATGAACAAATGAACAAATGAACAAATTAACGAATGAACAAATGAACAAATGAACAAATGACAAATGAACAAATCAACAAATGAACAAATCAACAAATGAACAAATTAACAAATGAACAAATGAACAAATGAACAAATGAACGAATGAACAATTGTACAAATGAACGAAGGAACAACTGAACAACTGAACAAATGAACAAATGAACAAATGAACAAATGAACAAATGAACAAATGAACAAATGAACGAAGGAACAACTGAACAAATGAACAAATGAACAAATGAACAAATGAACAAATGAACAAATGAACAAATGAACAAATGAACAAATGAACAAATGAACAAATGAACAAATGAACAAATGATGAAATGAAGAAATGAAGAAATGAAGAAATGAAGAAATGAAGAAATGAACAAATGAACAAATGAACAAATGAACAAAAGAACAAATAAACAAATGAACAAACGATCAAATGAAGAAATGAACAAATGAACAAATGAACAAACGAACAAATGGACAAATGAACAAATGAACAAGAGGACAAATGAACAAATGAACAAATGAACAAATGAACAAATGAACAAATGGACAAATGAACAAATGAACAAATGAACAAATGAACAAATGGAAAAATGGACAAATGAACGAATGAACAAATGAACAAATGAACGAATGAACAATTGTACAAATGAACGAAGGAACAACTGAACAACTGAACAAATGAACAAATGAACAAATGAACAAATGAACAAATGAACGAAGGAACAACTGAACAAATGAACAAATGAACAAATGAACAAATGAACAAATGAACAAATGAACAAATGAACAAATGAACAAATGAACAAATGAACAAATGAACAAATGAAGAAATGAAGAAATGAAGAAATGAAGAAATGAAGAAATGAAGAAATGAAGAAATGAAGAAATGAACAAATGAACAAATGAACAAATGAACAAAAGAACAAATAAACAAATGAACAAACGATCAAATGAAGAAATGAACAAATGAACAAATGAACAAACGAACAAATGGACAAATGAACAAATGAACAAGAGGACAAATGAACAAATGAACAAATGAACAAATGAACAAATGAACAAATGAACAAATGAACAAATGAACAAATGAACAAATGAACAAATGAACAAATGAACAAATGAACAAATGAACAAATGCACAAATGAACAAATGAACAAATGCACAAATGAACAAATGAACAAATGAACAAATGAACAAATTAACAAAAGAACAAATAAACAAATGAACAAATGATCAAATGAAGAAATGAACAAATGAACAAATGAACAAACGAACAAATGAACAAATGAACAAATGAACAAGTGGACAAATGAACAAAAGAACAAATAAACAAATGAACAAATGATCAAATGAAGAAGTGAACAAATGAACAAATGAACAAACGAACAAATGGACAAATGAACAAATGAACAAGAGGACAAATGAACAAATGAACAAATGAACAAATGGACAAATGAAAAAATGGACAAATGAACGAATGAACAAATGAACAAATGAACGAATGAACAATTGTACAAATGAACGAAGGAACAACTGAACAACTGAACAAATGAACAAATGAACAAATGAACAAATGAACAAATGAACAAATGAACAAATGAACAAATGAACAAATGAACAAATGAACAAATGAACAAATGAACAAATGAACCAATGAAAAAATGAACAAATGAACAAAGGAACAAATGAACAAATGAACAAATGAACAAATGAACAAATGAACAAATGAACAAAAGAACAAATGAACAAATGAACAAATGAACAAATGAACAAATGAACAAATGAACAAATGAACAAATGAACAAATGAACAAATGAACAAATGAACAAATGAACAAATGAACAAATGAACAAAAGAACAAATGAACAAATGAACAAATGAACAAATGAACAAATGAACAAATGAACAAATGAACAAATGAACAAATGAACAAATGAACAAATGAACAAATGAACAAATGTGCGAATAGACAAATGAACGAATGAACAAATGAACAAATGAACAAATGAACGAATGAACAAATGAACAAATGAACAAATGAACAAATGAACAAATGAACAAATGAACAAATGAACAAATGTGCGAATAGACAAATGAACGAATGAAAAAAATGAACAAATGAACGAATGAACAAATGAACAAATGAACAAATGAACAAATGAACAAATGAACAAATAGACAAATGAACGAAGGAACAAATGAACAAATGAACAAATGAACAAATGAACAAATGAACAAATGAACAAATGAACAAATGAACAAATGAACAAATGCACAAATGAACAAATGAGCGAATAGACAAATGAACGAATGATCAAATGAAGAAATGAACAAATGAACAAATGAACAAACGAACAAATGAACAAATGAACAAATGAACAAATGAACAAGTGGACAAATGAACAAATGAACAAATGAACAAATGAACAAATGAACAAATGAACAAATGAACAAATGAACAAATGAACAAATGAACAAATGAACAAATGAACAAATGGACAAATGAACAAATGAACAAATGAACAAATGAACAAATGAACAAATGGACAAATGAAAAAATGGACAAATGAACGAATGAACAAATGAACAAATGAACGAATGAACAATTGTACAAATGAACGAAGGAACAACTGAACAACTGAACAAATGAACAAATGAACAAATGAACAAATGAACAAATGAACAAATGAACGAAGGAACAACTGAACAAATGAACAAATGAACAAATGAACAAATGAACAAATGAACAAATGAACAAATGAACAAATGAACAAATGAACAAATGAACAAATGAACAAATGAACAAATGAACAAATGAACAAATGAACAAATGAACAAATGAACAAATGAACAAATGAACAAATGAACAAATGAACAAATGAACAAATGAACAAATGAAGAAATGAAGAAATGAAGAAATGAAGAAATGAACAAATGAACAAATGAACAAATGAACAAAAGAACAAATAAACAAATGAACAAATGATCAAATGAAGAAATGAACAAATGAACAAATGAACAAATGAACAAACGAACAAATGGACAAATGAACAAATGAACAAGAGGACAAATGAACAAATGAACAAATGAACAAATGGACAAATGAAAAAATGGACAAATGAACGAATGAACAAATGAACAAATGAACGAATGAACAATTGTACAAATGAACGAAGGAACAACTGAACAACTGAACAAATGAACAAATGAACAAATGAACAAATGAACAAATGAACAAATGAACAAATGAACAAATGAACCAATGAAAAAATGAAAAAATGAACAAATGAACAAAGGAACAAATGAACAAATGAACAAATGAACAAATGAACAAATGAACAAATGAACCAATGAAAAAATGAACAAATGAACAAATGAACAAAGGAACAAATGAACAAATGAACAAATGAACAAATGAACAAATGAACAAATGAACAAATGAACAAATGAACAAATGAACAAATGAACAAATGAACAAATGAACAAATGAACAAAAGAACAAATGAACAAATGAACAAATGAACAAATGAACAAATGAACAAATGAACAAATGAACAAATGAACAAATGAACAAATGAACAAATGAACAAATGAACAAATGAACAAAAGAACAAATGAACAAATGAACAAATGAACAAATGAACAAATGAACAAATGAACAAATGAACAAATGAACAAATGAACAAATGTGCGAATAGACAAATGAACGAATGAACAAATGAACAAATGAACAAATGAACGAATGAACAAATGAACAAATGAACAAATGAACAAATGAACAAATGAACAAATGAACAAATGAACAAATGAACAAATGAACAAATGTGCGAATAGACAAATGAACGAATGAAAAAAATGAACAAATGAACGAATGAACAAATGAACAAATGAACAAATGAACAAATGAACAAATGAACAAATAGACAAATGATCGAAGGAACAAATGAACAAATGAACAAATGCACAAATGAACAAATAGACAAATGAACGAAGGAACAAATGAACAAATGAACAAATGAACAAATAGACAAATGAACGAAGGAACAAATGAACAAATGAACAAATGAACAAATGAACAAATGAACAAATGAACAAATGAACAAATGAACAAATGAACAAATGCACAAATGAACAAATGAGCGAATAGACAAATGAACGAATGATCAAATGAAGAAATGAACAAATGAACAAGAGGACAAATGAACAAATGAACAAATGAACAAATGAACAAATGAACAAATGAACAAATGAACAAATGAACAAATGAACAAATGAACAAATGAACAAATGAACAAATGCACAAATGAACAAATGAACAAATGCACAAATGAACAAATGAACAAATGAACAAATGAACAAATTAACAAAAGAACAAATAAACAAATGAACAAATGATCAAATGAAGAAATGATCAAATGAACAAATGAACAAACGAACAAATGAACAAATGAACAAATGAACAAGTGGACAAATGAACAAAAGAACAAATAAACAAATGAACAAATGATCAAATGAAGAAGTGAACAAATGAACAAATGAACAAACGAACAAATGGACAAATGAACAAATGAACAAGAGGACAAATGAACAAATGAACAAATGAACAAATGGACAAATGAAAAAATGGACAAATGAACGAATGAACAAATGAACAAATGAACGAATGAACAATTGTACAAATGAACGAAGGAACAACTGAACAACTGAACAAATGAACAAATGAACAAATGAACAAATGAACAAATGAACAAATGAACAAATGAACAAATGAACAAATGAACCAATGAAAAAATGAACAAATGAACAAAGGAACAAATGAACAAATGAACAAATGAACAAATGAACAAATGAACAAATGAACAAAAGAACAAATGAACAAATGAACAAATGAACAAATGAACAAATGAACAAATGAACAAATGAACAAATGAACAAATGAACAAATGAACAAAAGAACAAATGAACAAATGAACAAATGAACAAATGAACAAATGAACAAATGAACAAATGAACAAATGAACAAATGAACAAATGAACAAATGAACAAATGAACAAATGTGCGAATAGACAAATGAACGAATGAACAAATGAACAAATGAACAAATGAACGAATGAACAAATGAACAAATGAACAAATGAACAAATGAACAAATGAACAAATGAACAAATGAACAAATGTGCGAATAGACAAATGAACGAATGAAAAAAATGAACAAATGAACGAATGAACAAATGAACAAATGAACAAATGAACAAATGAACAAATGAACAAATAGACAAATGAACGAAGGAACAAATGAACAAATGAACAAATGAACAAATGAACAAATGAACAAATGAACAAATGAACAAATGAACAAATGAACAAATGCACAAATGAACAAATGAGCGAATAGACAAATGAACGAATGATCAAATGAAGAAATGAACAAATGAACAAATGAACAAACGAACAAATGAACAAATGAACAAATGAACAAATGAACAAGTGGACAAATGAACAAATGAACAAATGAACAAATGAACAAATGAACAAATGAACAAATGAACAAATGAACAAATGAACAAATGAACAAATGAACAAATGAACAAATGGACAAATGAACAAATGAACAAATGAACAAATGAACAAATGAACAAATGGACAAATGAAAAAATGGACAAATGAACGAATGAACAAATGAACAAATGAACGAATGAACAATTGTACAAATGAACGAAGGAACAACTGAACAACTGAACAAATGAACAAATGAACAAATGAACATATGAACAAATGAACAAATGAACAAATGAACAAATGAACAAATGAACGAAGGAACAACTGAACAAATGAACAAATGAACAAATGAACAAATGAACAAATGAACAAATGAACAAATGAACAAATGAACAAATGAACAAATGAACAAATGAACAAATGAACAAATGAACAAATGAACAAATGAACAAATGAACAAATGAACAAATGAACAAATGAACAAATGAACAAATGAACAAATGAACAAATGAACAAATGAACAAATGAAGAAATGAAGAAATGAAGAAATGAAGAAATGAACAAATGAACAAATGAACAAATGAACAAAAGAACAAATAAACAAATGAACAAATGATCAAATGAAGAAATGAACAAATGAACAAATGAACAAACGAACAAATGGACAAATGAACAAATGAACAAGAGGACAAATGAACAAATGAACAAATGAACAAATGGACAAATGAAAAAATGGACAAATGAACGAATGAACAAATGAACAAATGAACGAATGAACAATTGTACAAATGAACGAAGGAACAACTGAACAACTGAACAAATGAACAAATGAACAAATGAACAAATGAACAAATGAACAAATGAACAAATGAACAAATGAACAAATGAACAAATGAACCAATGAAAAAATGAACAAATGAACAAAGGAACAAATTAACAAATGAACAAATGAACAAATGAACAAATGAACAAATGAACAAATGAACCAATGAAAAAATGAACAAATGAACAAAGGAACAAATGAACAAATGAACAAATGAACAAATGAACAAATGAACAAATGAACAAATGAACAAATGAACAAATGAACAAATGAACAAATGAACAAATGAACAAATGAACAAATGAACAAAAGAACAACTGAACAACTGAACAAATGAACAAATGAACAAATGAACAAATGAACAAATGAACAAATGAACAAATGAACAAATGAACAAATGAACCAATGAAAAAATGAACAAATGAACAAAGGAACAAATTAACAAATGAACAAATGAACAAATGAACAAATGAACAAATGAACAAATGAACAAAAGAACAAATAAACAAATGAACAAACGATCAAATGAAGAAATGAACAAATGAACAAATGAACAAACGAACAAATGGACAAATGAACAAATGAACAAGAGGACAAATGAACAAATGAACAAATGAACAAATGAACAAATGAACAAATGAACAAATGAACAAATGAACAAATGAACAAATGAACAAATGAACAAATGAACAAATGAACAAATGAACAAATGAACAAATGAACAAATGAACAAATGAACAAATGCACAAATGAACAAATGAACAAATGCACAAATGAACAAATGAACAAATGAACAAATGAACAAATTAACAAAAGAACAAATAAACAAATGAACAAATGATCAAATGAAGAAATGAACAAATGAACAAATGAACAAACGAACAAATGAACAAATGAACAAATGAACAAGTGGACAAATGAACAAAAGAACAAATAAACAAATGAACAAATGATCAAATGAAGAAGTGAACAAATGAACAAATGAACAAACGAACAAATGGACAAACGAACAAATGGACAAATGAACAAATGAACAAGAGGACAAATGAACAAATGAACAAATGAACAAATGGACAAATGAAAAAATGGACAAATGAACGAATGAACAAATGAACAAATGAACGAATGAACAATTGTACAAATGAACGAAGGAACAACTGAACAACTGAACAAATGAACAAATGAACAAATGAACAAATGAACAAATGAACAAATGAACAAATGAACAAATGAACAAATGAACAAATGAACCAATGAAAAAATGAACAAATGAACAAAGGAACAAATGAACAAATGAACAAATGAACAAATGAACAAATGAACAAATGAACAAAAGAACAAATGAACAAATGAACAGATGAACAAATGAACAAATGAACAAATGAACAAATGAACAAATGAACAAATGAAGAAATGAACAAATGAACAAATGAACAAATGAACAAAAGAACAAATGAACAAATGAACAAATGAACAAATGAACAAATGAACAAATGAACAAATGAACAAATGAACAAATGAACAAATGAACAAATGAACAAATGAACAAATGAACAAATGTGCGAATAGACAAATGAACGAATGAACAAATGAACAAATGAACAAATGAACGAATGAACAAATGAACAAATGAACAAATGAACAAATGAACAAATGAACAAATGAACAAATGAACAAATGTGCGAATAGACAAATGAACGAATGAAAAAAATGAACAAATGAACGAATGAACAAATGAACAAATGAACAAATGAACAAATGAACAAATGAACAAATAGACAAATGAACGAAGGAACAAATGAACAAATGAACAAATGAACAAATGAACAAATGAACAAATGAACAAATGAACAAATGAACAAATGCACAAATGAACAAATGAGCGAATAGACAAATGAACGAATGATCAAATGAAGAAATGAACAAATGAACAAATGAACAAACGAACAAATGAACAAATGAACAAATGAACAAATGAACAAGTGGACAAATGAACAAATGAACAAATGAACAAATGAACAAATGAACAAATGAACAAATGAACAAATGAACAAATGAACAAATGAACAAATGAACAAATGAACAAATGGACAAATGAACAAATGAACAAATGAACAAATGAACAAATGAACAAATGGACAAATGAAAAAATGGACAAATGAACGAATGAACAAATGAACAAATGAACGAATGAACAATTGTACAAATGAACGAAGGAACAACTGAACAACTGAACAAATGAACAAATGAACAAATGAACGAAGGAACAACTGAACAAATGAACAAATGAACAAATGAACAAATGAACAAATGAACAAATGAACAAATGAACAAATGAACAAATGAACAAATGAACAAATGAACAAATGAACAAATGAACAAATGAACAAATGAACAAATGAACAAATGAACAAATGAACAAATGAACAAATGAACAAATGAACAAATGAAGAAATGAAGAAATGAAGAAATGAACAAATGAACAAATGAACAAATGAACAAAAGAACAAATAAACAAATGAACAAATGATCAAATGAAGAAATGAACAAATGAACAAATGAACAAACGAACAAATGGACAAATGAACAAATGAACAAGAGGACAAATGAACAAATGAACAAATGAACAAATGGACAAATGAAAAAATGGACAAATGAACGAATGAACAAATGAACAAATGAACGAATGAACAATTGTACAAATGAACGAAGGAACAACTGAACAACTGAACAAATGAACAAATGAACAAATGAACAAATGAACAAATGAACAAATGAACAAATGAACAAATGAACAAATGAACAAATGAACCAATGAAAAAATGAACAAATGAACAAAGGAACAAATGAACAAATGAACAAATGAACAAATGAACAAATGAACAAATGAACAAATGAACCAATGAAATAATGAACAAATGAACAAAGGAACAAATGAACAAATGAACAAATGAACAAATGAACAAATGAACAAATGAACAAATGAACAAATGAACAAATGAACAAATGAACAAATGAACAAATGAACAAATGAACAAATGAACAAAAGAACAAATGAACAAATGAACAAATGAACAAATGAACAAATGAACAAATGAACAAATGAACAAATGAACAAATGAACAAATGAACAAATGAACAAATGAACAAATGAACAAAAGAACAAATGAACAAATGAACAAATGAACAAATGAACAAATGAACAAATGAACAAATGAACAAATGAACAAATGTGCGAATAGACAAATGAACGAATGAACAAATGAACAAATGAACAAATGAACGAATGAACAAATGAACAAATGAACAAATGAACAAATGAACAAATGAACAAATGAACAAATGAACAAATGAACAAATGAACAAATGAACAAATGAACAAATGAACAAATGTGCGAATAGACAAATGAACGAATGAAAAAAATGAACAAATGAACGAATGAACAAATGAACAAATGAACAAATGAACAAATGAACAAATGAACAAATAGACAAATGAACGAAGGAACAAATGAACAAATGAACAAATGCACAAATGAACAAATAGACAAATGAACGAAGGAACAAATGAACAAATGAACAAATGAACAAATAGACAAATGAACGAAGGAACAAATGAACAAATGAACAAATGAACAAATGAACAAATGAACAAATGAACAAATGAACAAATGAACAAATGTACAAATGCACAAATGAACAAATGAGCGAATAGACAAATGAACGAATGATCAAATGAAGAAATGAACAAATGAACAAGAGGACAATTGAACAAATGAACAAATGAACAAATGAACAAATGAACAAATGAACAAATGAACAAATGAACAAATGAACAAATGAACAAATGAACAAATGAACAAATGAACAAATGCACAAATGAACAAATGAACAAATGCACAAATGAACAAATGAACAAATGAACAAATGAACAAATTAACAAAAGAACAAATAAACAAATGAACAAATGATCAAATGAAGAAATGAACAAATGAACAAATGAACAAACGAACAAATGAACAAATGAACAAATGAACAAGTGGACAAATGAACAAAAGAACAAATAAACAAATGAACAAATGATCAAATGAAGAAGTGAACAAATGAACAAATGAACAAACGAACAAATGGACAAATGAACAAATGAACAAGAGGACAAATGAACAAATGAACAAATGAACAAATGAACAAATGAACAAATGAACGAATGAACAAATGAACAAATGAACAAATGAACAAATGAACAAATGAACAAATGAACAAATGAACAAACGATCAAATGAAGAAATGAACAAATGAACAAATGAACAAACGAACAAATGAACAAAAGAACAAATGAAAAAATGAACGAATGAGCGAATAGACAAATGAACGAATGAACAAATGAACAAATGAACAAATGAACAAATGAACAATCGCACAAATGAACAAATATACAAATGAACAAATGAACAAATGAACAAATGAACAAATGTGCGAATAGACAAATGAACGTATGAACAAATGAACAAATGAACGAATGAACAAATGAACAAATGAACAAATGAACAAATGAACAAATGAACAAATGAACATATGAACAAATGAAAAAATGACCAAATGAACAAATGAACAAATGAACAAATGAACAAATGAACAAATGAACCAATGAAAAAATGAACAAATGAACAAAGGAACAAATGAACAAATGAACATATGAACAAATGAAAAAATGACCAAATGAACAAATGAAAAAATAACCAAATGAACAAATGAACAAATGACCAAATGAACAAATCACCAAATGAACAAATTAACAAATGAACAAATGTACGAATGAACAAATGAACAAATGAACAAATGAACAAATTAACGAATGAACAAATGAACAAATGAACAAATGACAAATGAACAAATCAACAAATGAACAAATCAACAAATGAACAAATTAACAAATGAACAAATGAACAAATGAACAAATGAACGAATGAACAATTGTACAAATGAACGAAGGAACAACTGAACAACTGAACAAATGAACAAATGAACAAATGAACAAATGAACAAATGAACAAATGAACGAAGGAACAACTGAACAAATGAACAAATGAACAAATGAACAAATGAACAAATGAACAAATGAACAAATGAACAAATGAACAAATGAACAAATGAACAAATGAACAAATGAACAAATGAACAAATGATGAAATGAAGAAATGAAGAAATGAAGAAATGAAGAAATGAAGAAATGAACAAATGAACAAATGAACAAATGAACAAAAGAACAAATAAACAAATGAACAAACGATCAAATGAAGAAATGAACAAATGAACAAATGAACAAACGAACAAATGGACAAATGAACAAATGAACAAGAGGACAAATGAACAAATGAACAAATGAACAAATGAACAAATGAACAAATGGACAAATGAACAAATGAACAAATGAACAAATGAACAAATGGAAAAATGGACAAATGAACGAATGAACAAATGAACAAATGAACGAATGAACAATTGTACAAATGAACGAAGGAACAACTGAACAACTGAACAAATGAACAAATGAACAAATGAACAAATGAACAAATGAACGAAGGAACAACTGAACAAATGAACAAATGAACAAATGAACAAATGAACAAATGAACAAATGAACAAATGAACAAATGAACAAATGAACAAATGAACAAATGAACAAATGAAGAAATGAAGAAATGAAGAAATGAAGAAATGAAGAAATGAAGAAATGAAGAAATGAAGAAATGAACAAATGAACAAATGAACAAATGAACAAAAGAACAAATAAACAAATGAACAAACGATCAAATGAAGAAATGAACAAATGAACAAATGAACAAACGAACAAATGGACAAATGAACAAATGAACAAGAGGACAAATGAACAAATGAACAAATGAACAAATGAACAAATGAACAAATGAACAAATGAACAAATGAACAAATGAACAAATGAACAAATGAACAAATGAACAAATGAACAAATGAACAAATGCACAAATGAACAAATGAACAAATGCACAAATGAACAAATGAACAAATGAACAAATGAACAAATTAACAAAAGAACAAATAAACAAATGAACAAATGATCAAATGAAGAAATGAACAAATGAACAAATGAACAAACGAACAAATGAACAAATGAACAAATGAACAAGTGGACAAATGAACAAAAGAACAAATAAACAAATGAACAAATGATCAAATGAAGAAGTGAACAAATGAACAAATGAACAAACGAACAAATGGACAAATGAACAAATGAACAAGAGGACAAATGAACAAATGAACAAATGAACAAATGGACAAATGAAAAAATGGACAAATGAACGAATGAACAAATGAACAAATGAACGAATGAACAATTGTACAAATGAACGAAGGAACAACTGAACAACTGAACAAATGAACAAATGAACAAATGAACAAATGAACAAATGAACAAATGAACAAATGAACAAATGAACAAATGAACAAATGAACAAATGAACCAATGAAAAAATGAACAAATGAACAAAGGAACAAATGAACAAATGAACAAATGAACAAATGAACAAATGAACAAATGAACAAAAGAACAAATGAACAAATGAACAAATGAACAAATGAACAAATGAACAAATGAACAAATGAACAAATGAACAAATGAACAAATGAACAAATGAACAAATGAACAAATGAACAAATGAACAAAAGAACAAATGAACAAATGAACAAATGAACAAATGAACAAATGAACAAATGAACAAATGAACAAATGAACAAATGAACAAATGAACAAATGAACAAATGAACAAATGTGCGAATAGACAAATGAACGAATGAACAAATGAACAAATGAACAAATGAACGAATGAACAAATGAACAAATGAACAAATGAACAAATGAACAAATGAACAAATGAACAAATGAACAAATGTGCGAATAGACAAATGAACGAATGAAAAAAATGAACAAATGAACGAATGAACAAATGAACAAATGAACAAATGAACAAATGAACAAATGAACAAATAGACAAATGAACGAAGGAACAAATGAACAAATGAACAAATGAACAAATGAACAAATGAACAAATGAACAAATGAACAAATGAACAAATGAACAAATGCACAAATGAACAAATGAGCGAATAGACAAATGAACGAATGATCAAATGAAGAAATGAACAAATGAACAAATGAACAAACGAACAAATGAACAAATGAACAAATGAACAAGTGGACAAATGAACAAATGAACAAATGAACAAATGAACAAATGAACAAATGAACAAATGAACAAATGAACAAATGAACAAATGAACAAATGAACAAATGAACAAATGGACAAATGAACAAATGAACAAATGAACAAATGAACAAATGAACAAATGGACAAATGAAAAAATGGACAAATGAACGAATGAACAAATGAACAAATGAACGAATGAACAATTGTACAAATGAACGAAGGAACAACTGAACAACTGAACAAATGAACAAATGAACAAATGAACAAATGAACAAATGAACGAAGGAACAACTGAACAAATGAACAAATGAACAAATGAACAAATGAACAAATGAACAAATGAACAAATGAACAAATGAACAAATGAACAAATGAACAAATGAACAAATGAACAAATGAACAAATGAACAAATGAACAAATGAACAAATGAACAAATGAACAAATGAACAAATGAACAAATGAACAAATGAACAAATGAACAAATGAAGAAATGAAGAAATGAAGAAATGAACAAATGAACAAATGAACAAATGAACAAAAGAACAAATAAACAAATGAACAAATGATCAAATGAAGAAATGAACAAATGAACAAATGAACAAATGAACAAACGAACAAATGGACAAATGAACAAATGAACAAGAGGACAAATGAACAAATGAACAAATGAACAAATGGACAAATGAAAAAATGGACAAATGAACGAATGAACAAATGAACAAATGAACGAATGAACAATTGTACAAATGAACGAAGGAACAACTGAACAACTGAACAAATGAACAAATGAACAAATGAACAAATGAACAAATGAACAAATGAACAAATGAACAAATGAACCAATGAAAAAATGAAAAAATGAACAAATGAACAAAGGAACAAATGAACAAATGAACAAATGAACAAATGAACAAATGAACAAATGAACCAATGAAAAAATGAACAAATGAACAAATGAACAAAGGAACAAATGAACAAATGAACAAATGAACAAATGAACAAATGAACAAATGAACAAATGAACAAATGAACAAATGAACAAATGAACAAATGAACAAATGAACAAATGAACAAATGAACAAAAGAACAAATGAACAAATGAACAAATGAACAAATGAACAAATGAACAAATGAACAAATGAACAAATGAACAAATGAACAAATGAACAAATGAACAAATGAACAAATGAACAAAAGAACAAATGAACAAATGAACAAATGAACAAATGAACAAATGAACAAATGAACAAATGAACAAATGAACAAATGTGCGAATAGACAAATGAACGAATGAACAAATGAACAAATGAACAAATGAACGAATGAACAAATGAACAAATGAACAAATGAACAAATGAACAAATGAACAAATGAACAAATGAACAAATGAACAAATGAACAAATGTGCGAATAGACAAATGAACGAATGAAAAAAATGAACAAATGAACGAATGAACAAATGAACAAATGAACAAATGAACAAATGAACAAATGAACAAATAGACAAATGAACGAAGGAACAAATGAACAAATGAACAAATGCACAAATGAACAAATAGACAAATGAACGAAGGAACAAATGAACAAATGAACAAATGAACAAATAGACAAATGAACGAAGGAACAAATGAACAAATGAACAAATGAACAAATGAACAAATGAACAAATGAACAAATGAACAAATGAACAAATGAACAAATGCACAAATGAACAAATGAGCGAATAGACAAATGAACGAATGATCAAATGAAGAAATGAACAAATGAACAAGAGGACAAATGAACAAATGAACAAATGAACAAATGAACAAATGAACAAATGAACAAATGAACAAATGAACAAATGAACAAATGAACAAATGAACAAATGAACAAATGAACAAATGAACAAATGCACAAATGAACAAATGAACAAATGCACAAATGAACAAATGAACAAATGAACAAATGAACAAATTAACAAAAGAACAAATAAACAAATGAACGAATGATCAAATGAAGAAATGATCAAATGAACAAATGAACAAACGAACAAATGAACAAATGAACAAATGAACAAGTGGACAAATGAACAAAAGAACAAATAAACAAATGAACAAATGATCAAATGAAGAAGTGAACAAATGAACAAATGAACAAACGAACAAATGGACAAATGAACAAATGAACAAGAGGACAAATGAACAAATGAACAAATGAACAAATGGACAAATGAAAAAATGGACAAATGAACGAATGAACAAATGAACAAATGAACGAATGAACAATTGTACAAATGAACGAAGGAACAACTGAACAACTGAACAAATGAACAAATGAACAAATGAACAAATGAACAAATGAACAAATGAACAAATGAACAAATGAACAAATGAACAAATGAACAAATGAACCAATGAAAAAATGAACAAATGAACAAAGGAACAAATGAACAAATGAACAAATGAACAAATGAACAAATGAACAAATGAACAAAAGAACAAATGAACAAATGAACAAATGAACAAATGAACAAATGAACAAATGAACAAATGAACAAATGAACAAATGAACAAATGAACAAAAGAACAAATGAACAAATGAACAAATGAACAAATGAACAAATGAACAAATGAACAAATGAACAAATGAACAAATGAACAAATGAACAAATGAACAAATGAACAAATGTGCGAATAGACAAATGAACGAATGAACAAATGAACAAATGAACAAATGAACGAATGAACAAATGAACAAATGAACAAATGAACAAATGAACAAATGAACAAATGAACAAATGAACAAATGTGCGAATAGACAAATGAACGAATGAAAAAAATGAACAAATGAACGAATGAACAAATGAACAAATGAACAAATGAACAAATGAACAAATGAACAAATAGACAAATGAACGAAGGAACAAATGAACAAATGAACAAATGAACAAATGAACAAATGAACAAATGAACAAATGAACAAATGAACAAATGAACGAATGAACAAATGAACAAATGAACGAATGAACAATTGTACAAATGAACGAAGGAACAACTGAACAACTGAACAAATGAACAAATGAACAAATGAACATATGAACAAATGAACAAATGAACAAATGAACAAATGAACAAATGAACGAAGGAACAACTGAACAAATGAACAAATGAACAAATGAACAAATGAACAAATGAACAAATGAACAAATGAACAAATGAACAAATGAACAAATGAACAAATGAACAAATGAACAAATGAACAAATGAACAAATGAACAAATGAACAAATGAACAAATGAACAAATGAACAAATGAACAAATGAACAAATGAACAAATGAACAAATGAAGAAATGAAGAAATGAAGAAATGAAGAAATGAAGAAATGAACAAATGAACAAATGAACAAATGAACAAAAGAACAAATAAACAAATGAACAAATGATCAAATGAAGAAATGAACAAATGAACAAATGAACAAACGAACAAATGGACAAATGAACAAATGAACAAGAGGACAAATGAACAAATGAACAAATGAACAAATGGACAAATGAAAAAATGGACAAATGAACGAATGAACAAATGAACAAATGAACGAATGAACAATTGTACAAATGAACGAAGGAACAACTGAACAACTGAACAAATGAACAAATGAACAAATGAACAAATGAACAAATGAACAAATGAACAAATGAACAAATGAACAAATGAACCAATGAAAAAATGAACAAATGAACAAAGGAACAAATTAACAAATGAACAAATGAACAAATGAACAAATGAACAAATGAACAAATGAACCAATGAAAAAATGAACAAATGAACAAAGGAACAAATGAACAAATGAACAAATGAACAAATGAACAAATGAACAAATGAACAAATGAACAAATGAACAAATGAACAAATGAACAAATGAACAAATGAACAAATGAACAAATGAACAAAAGAACAAATGAACAAATGAACAAATGAACAAATGAACAAATGAACAAATGAACAAATGAACAAATGAACAAATGAACAAATGAACAAAAGAACAAATGAACAAATGAACAAATGAACAAATGAACAAATGAACAAATGAACAAATGAACAAATGAACAAATGTGCGAATAGACAAATGAACGAATGAACAAATGAACAAATGAACAAATGAACGAATGAACAAATGAACAAATGAACAAATGAACAAATGAACAAATGAACAAATGAACAAATGAACAAATGAACAAATGTGCGAATAGACAAATGAACGAATGAAAAAAATGAACAAATGAACGAATGAACAAATGAACAAATGAACAAATGAACAAATGAACAAATGAACAAATAGACAAATGAACGAAGGAACAAATGAACAAATGAACAAATGCACAAATGAACAAATAGACAAATGAACGAAGGAACAAATGAACAAATGAACAAATGAACAAATAGACAAATGAACGAAGGAACAAATGAACAAATGAACAAATGAACAAATGAACAAATGAACAAATGAACAAATGAACAAATGAACAAATGCACAAATGAACAAATGAGCGAATAGACAAATGAACGAATGATCAAATGAAGAAATGAACAAATGAACAAATGAACAAACGAACAAATGAACAAATGAACAAATGAACAAGTGGACAAATGAACAAATGAACAAATGAACAAATGAACAAATGAACAAATGAACAAATGAACAAATGAACAAATGAACAAATGAACAAATGAACAAATGAACAAATGAACAAATGAACAAATGAACAAATGGACAAATGAACAAATGAACAAATGAACAAATGAACAAATGAACAAATGGACAAATGAAAAAATGGACAAATGAACGAATGAACAAATGAACAAATGAACGAATGAACAATTGTACAAATGAACGAAGGAACAACTGAACAACTGAACAAATGAACAAATGAACAAATGAACAAATGAACAAATGAACGAAGGAACAACTGAACAAATGAACAAATGAACAAATGAACAAATGAACAAATGAACAAATGAACAAATGAACAAATGAACAAATGAACAAATGAACAAATGAACAAATGAACAAATGAACAAATGAACAAATGAACAAATGAACAAATGAACAAATGAACAAATGAACAAATGAACAAATGAACAAATGAACAAATGAACAAATGAACAAATGAACAAATGAACAAATGAACAAATGAACAAATGAACAAATGAACAAATGAACAAATGAACAAATGAACAAATGAACAAAAGAA
This sequence comes from Megalopta genalis, assembly GCF_051020955.1. Lineage (NCBI taxonomy): Eukaryota > Metazoa > Arthropoda > Insecta > Hymenoptera > Halictidae > Megalopta > Megalopta genalis. The sequence goes on from NC_135022.1 coordinate 1,625,232, forward strand.
CAAATAAACAAATGAACAAATGATCAAATGAAGAAATGAACAAATGAACAAATGAACAAACGAACAAATGAACAAATGAACAAATGAACAAGTGGACAAATGAACAAAAGAACAAATAAACAAATGAACAAATGATCAAATGAACAAATGAACAAATGAACAAATGTGCGAATAGACAAATGAACGAATGAACAAATGAACAAATGAACGAATGAACAAATGAACAAATGAACGAATGAACGAATGAACAAATGAACAAATGAGCGAATAGACAAATGAACGAAGGAACAAATGAACAAATGAACAAATGAACAAATGAACAAATGAAAAAATGAACAAATGAACAAATGAGCGAATAGACAAATGAACGAATGAACAAATGAACAAATGAACAAATGAACAAATGAACGAATGAACAAATATACAAATGAACAAATGAGCAAATGAACAAATGAACAAATGAACAAATGAACAAATGAACAAATGAACAAATGAACAAATGAACAAATGAACAAATGAACAAATGAACAAATGAACAAATGAACATATGATCAAATGAAAAAATGACCAAATGAACAAATGAAAAAATAACCAAATGAACAAATGAACAAATGAACAAATGAACAAATGAACAAATGAACAAATGAACAAATGAACAAATGAAAAAATGAACAAATGAACAAATGAACAAATGATCAAATGAACAAAAGAACAAATGAACAAATGAACAAATGAACAAATGATCAAATGAACAAATGTGCGAATAGACAAATGAACGAATGAACAAATGAACAAATGAACGAATGAACAAATGAACAAATGAACGAATGAACAAATGAACAAATGAGCGAATAGACAAATGAGCGAAGGAACAAATGAACAAATGAACAAATGAACAAATGAACAAATGAACAAATGAAAAAATGAACAAATGAACAAATGAGCGAATAGACAAATGAACAAATGAACAAATGAACAAATGAACAAATGAACAAATGAACAAATGAACAAATGAACATATGAACAAATGAAAAAATGACCAAATGAACAAATGAAAAAATATCCAAATGAACAAATGAACAAATGAACAAATGAACAAATGAACAAATGAACAAATGAACAAATGAACGAATGAACAAATGAACAAATGAACGAATGAACAATTGTACAAATGAACGAAGGAACAACTGAACAAATGAACAAATGAACAAATGAACAAATGAACAAATGAACAAATGAACAAATGAACAAATGAACAAATGAACAAATGAACAAATGAACAAATGAACCAATGAAAAATGAACAAATGAACAAAGGAACAAATGAACAAATGAACAAATGAACAAATGAACAAATGAACAAATGAACAAATGAACAAATGAACAAATGAACAAATGAACAAATGAACAAATGAACAAATGAACAAATGAACAAACGAACAAATGAACAAATGAACAAATGAACAAGTGGACAAATGAACAAAAGAACAAATAAACAAATGAACAAATGATCAAATGAACAAATGTGCGAATAGACAAATGAACGAATGAACAAATGAACAAATGAACGAATGAACAAATGAACAAATGAACGAATGAACAAATGAACAAATGTGCGAATAGACAAATGAACGAATGAACAAATGAACAAATGAACAAATGAACGAATGAACAAATGAACAAATGAACAAATGAACAAATGAACAAATGAACAAAGGAACAAATGAACAAATGAACAAATGAACAAATGAACAAATGAACAAATGAACAAATGAACAAATGAACAAATGAACAAATGAACAAATGAACAAATGAACAAATGAACAAAAGAACAAATGAACAAATGAACAAATGAACAAATGAACAAATGAACAAATGAACAAATGAACAAATGAACAAATGAACAAATGAACAAATGAACAAATGAACAAATGAACAAATGCACAAATGAACAAATGAGCGAATAGACAAATGAACGAATGATCAAATGAAGAAATGAACAAATGAACAAATGAACAAACGAACAAATGAACAAATGAACAAATGAACAAATGAACAAGTGGACAAATGAACAAATGAACAAATGAACAAATGAACAAATGAACAAATGAACAAATGAACAAATGAACAAATGAACAAATGAACAAATGAACAAATGAACAAATGGACAAATGAACAAATGAACAAATGAACAAATGAACAAATGAACAAATGGACAAATGAAAAAATGGACAAATGAACGAATGAACAAATGAACAAATGAACGAATGAACAATTGTACAAATGAACGAAGGAACAACTGAACAACTGAACAAATGAACAAATGAACAAATGAACAAATGAACAAATGAACGAAGGAACAACTGAACAAATGAACAAATGAACAAATGAACAAATGAACAAATGAACAAATGAACAAATGAACAAATGAACAAATGAACAAATGAACAAATGAACAAATGAACAAATGAACAAAAGAACAAATGAACAAATGAACAAATGAACAAATGAACAAATGAACAAATGAACAAATGAACAAATGAACAAATGAACAAATGAACAAATGAACAAATGAACAAATGAACAAAAGAACAAATGAACAAATGAACAAATGAACAAATGAACAAATGAACAAATGAACAAATGAACAAATGAACAAATGAACAAATGAACAAATTAACAAAAGAACAAATAAACAAATGAACAAATGATCAAATGAAGAAATGATCAAATGAACAAATGAACAAACGAACAAATGAACAAATGAACAAATGAACAAGTGGACAAATGAACAAAAGAACAAATAAACAAATGAACAAATGATCAAATGAAGAAGTGAACAAATGAACAAATGAACAAACGAACAAATGGACAAATGAACAAATGAACAAGAGGACAAATGAACAAATGAACAAATGAACAAATGGACAAATGAAAAAATGGACAAATGAACGAATGAACAAATGAACAAATGAACGAATGAACAATTGTACAAATGAACGAAGGAACAACTGAACAACTGAACAAATGAACAAATGAACAAATGAACAAATGAACAAATGAACAAATGAACAAATGAACAAATGAACAAATGAACCAATGAAAAAATGAACAAATGAACAAAGGAACAAATGAACAAATGAACAAATGAACAAATGAACAAATGAACAAATGAACAAAAGAACAAATGAACAAATGAACAAATGAACAAATGAACAAATGAACAAATGAACAAATGAACAAATGAACAAATGAACAAATGAACAAAAGAACAAATGAACAAATGAACAAATGAACAAATGAACAAATGAACAAATGAACAAATGAACAAATGAACAAATGAACAAATGAACAAATGAACAAATGAACAAATGTGCGAATAGACAAATGAACGAATGAACAAATGAACAAATGAACAAATGAACGAATGAACAAATGAACAAATGAACAAATGAACAAATGAACAAATGAACAAATGAACAAATGAACAAATGTGCGAATAGACAAATGAACGAATGAAAAAAATGAACAAATGAACGAATGAACAAATGAACAAATGAACAAATGAACAAATGAACAAATGAACAAATAGACAAATGAACGAAGGAACAAATGAACAAATGAACAAATGAACAAATGAACAAATGAACAAATGAACAAATGAACAAATGAACAAATGAACAAATGAACAAATGCACAAATGAACAAATGAGCGAATAGACAAATGAACGAATGATCAAATGAAGAAATGAACAAATGAACAAATGAACAAACGAACAAATGAACAAATGAACAAATGAACAAATGAACAAGTGGACAAATGAACAAATGAACAAATGAACAAATGAACAAATGAACAAATGAACAAATGAACAAATGAACAAATGAACAAATGAACAAATGAACAAATGAACAAATGGACAAATGAACAAATGAACAAATGAACAAATGAACAAATGAACAAATGAACAAATGAACAAATGAACAAATGAACAAATGAACAAATGAACAAATGAACAAATGAACAAATGAACAAATGAACAAATGAACAAATGAACAAATGAACAAATGAACAAATGAAGAAATGAAGAAATGAAGAAATGAAGAAATGAAGAAATGAAGAAATGAACAAATGAACAAATGAACAAATGAACAAAAGAACAAATAAACAAATGAACAAATGATCAAATGAAGAAATGAACAAATGAACAAATGAACAAACGAACAAATGGACAAATGAACAAATGAACAAGAGGACAAATGAACAAATGAACAAATGAACAAATGGACAAATGAAAAAATGGACAAATGAACGAATGAACAAATGAACAAATGAACGAATGAACAATTGTACAAATGAACGAAGGAACAACTGAACAACTGAACAAATGAACAAATGAACAAATGAACAAATGAACAAATGAACAAATGAACAAATGAACAAATGAACAAATGAACCAATGAAAAAATGAACAAATGAACAAAGGAACAAATTAACAAATGAACAAATGAACAAATGAACAAATGAACAAATGAACAAATGAACCAATGAAAAAATGAACAAATGAACAAAGGAACAAATGAACAAATGAACAAATGAACAAATGAACAAATGAACAAATGAACAAATGAACAAATGAACAAATGAACAAATGAACAAATGAACAAATGAACAAATGAACAAAAGAACAAATGAACAAATGAACAAATGAACAAATGAACAAATGAACAAATGAACAAATGAACAAATGAACAAATGAACAAATGAACAAAAGAACAAATGAACAAATGAACAAATGAACAAATGAACAAATGAACAAATGAACAAATGAACAAATGAACAAATGTGCGAATAGACAAATGAACGAATGAACAAATGAACAAATGAACAAATGAACGAATGAACAAATGAACAAATGAACAAATGAACAAATGAACAAATGAACAAATGAACAAATGAACAAATGAACAAATGTGCGAATAGACAAATGAACGAATGAAAAAAATGAACAAATGAACGAATGAACAAATGAACAAATGAACAAATGAACAAATAGACAAATGAACGAAGGAACAAATGAACAAATGAACAAATGCACAAATGAACAAATAGACAAATGAACGAAGGAACAAATGAACAAATGAACAAATGAACAAATAGACAAATGAACGAAGGAACAAATGAACAAATGAACAAATGAACAAATGAACAAATGAACAAATGAACAAATGAACAAATGAACAAATGAACAAATGCACAAATGAACAAATGAGCGAATAGACAAATGAACGAATGATCAAATGAAGAAATGAACAAATGAACAAATGAACAAACGAACAAATGAACAAATGAACAAATGAACAAGTGGACAAATGAACAAATGAACAAATGAACAAATGAACAAATGAACAAATGAACAAATGAACAAATGAACAAATGAACAAATGAACAAATGAACAAATGAACAAATGAACAAATGAACAAATGAACAAATGGACAAATGAACAAATGAACAAATGAACAAATGAACAAATGAACAAATGGACAAATGAAAAAATGGACAAATGAACGAATGAACAAATGAACAAATGAACGAATGAACAATTGTACAAATGAACGAAGGAACAACTGAACAACTGAACAAATGAACAAATGAACAAATGAACAAATGAACAAATGAACGAAGGAACAACTGAACAAATGAACAAATGAACAAATGAACAAATGAACAAATGAACAAATGAACAAATGAACAAATGAACAAATGAACAAATGAACAAATGAACAAATGAACAAATGAACAAATGAACAAATGAACAAATGAACAAATGAACAAATGAACAAATGAACAAATGAACAAATGAACAAATGAACAAATGAACAAATGAACAAATGAACAAATGAACAAATGAACAAATGAACAAATGAACAAATGAACAAATGAACAAATGAACAAATGAACAAATGAACAAATGAACAAATGAACAAATGAACAAATGAACAAATGAACAAAAGAACAAATAAACAAATGAACAAATGATCAAATGAAGAAATGAACAAATGAACAAATGAACAAACGAACAAATGAACAAATGAACAAATGAACAAGTGGACAAATGAACAAAAGAACAAATAAACAAATGAACAAATGATCAAATGAACAAATGAACAAATGAACAAATGTGCGAATAGACAAATGAACGAATGAACAAATGAACAAATGAACGAATGAACAAATGAACAAATGAACGAATGAACGAATGAACAAATGAACAAATGAGCGAATAGACAAATGAACGAAGGAACAAATGAACAAATGAACAAATGAACAAATGAACAAATGAAAAAATGAACAAATGAACAAATGAGCGAATAGACAAATGAACGAATGAACAAATGAACAAATGAACAAATGAACAAATGAACGAATGAACAAATATACAAATGAACAAATGAGCAAATGAACAAATGAACAAATGAACAAATGAACAAATGAACAAATGAACAAATGAACAAATGAACAAATGAACAAATGAACAAATGAACATATGATCAAATGAAAAAATGACCAAATGAACAAATGAAAAAATAACCAAATGAACAAATGAACAAATGAACAAATGAACAAATGAACAAATGAACAAATGAACAAATGAACAAATGAAAAAATGACCAAATGAACAAATGAAAAAATAACCAAATGAACAAATGAACAAATGAACAAATGAGCGAATAGACAAATGAACAAATGAACAAATGAACAAATGAACAAATGAACAAATGAACAAATGAACATATGAACAAATGAAAAAATGACCAAATGAACAAATGAAAAAATATCCAAATGAACAAATGAACAAATGAACAAATGAACAAATGAACAAATGAACAAATGAACAAATGAACGAATGAACAAATGAACAAATGAACGAATGAACAATTGTACAAATGAACGAAGGAACAACTGAACAAATGAACAAATGAACAAATGAACAAATGAACAAAAGAACAAATGAACAAATGAACAAATGAACAAATGAACAAATGAACAAATGAACAAATGAACCAATGAAAAATGAACAAATGAACAAAGGAACAAATGAACAAATGAACAAATGAACAAATGAACAAATGAACAAATGAACAAATGAACAAATGAACAAATGAACAAATGAACAAATGAACAAATGAACAAATGAACAAATGAACAAACGAACAAATGAACAAATGAACAAATGAACAAGTGGACAAATGAACAAAAGAACAAATAAACAAATGAACAAATGATCAAATGAACAAATGTGCGAATAGACAAATGAACGAATGAACAAATGAACAAATGAACGAATGAACAAATGAACAAATGAACGAATGAACAAATGAACAAATGAGCGAATAGACAAATGAACGAAGGAACAAATGAACAAATGAACAAATGAACAAATGAACAAATGAAAAAATGAACAAATGAACAAATGAGCGAATAGACAAATGAACGAATGAACAAATGAACAAATGAACAAATGAACAAATGAACGAATGAACAAATATACAAATGAACAAATGAGCAAATGAACAAATGAACAAATGAACAAATGAACAAATGAACAAATGAACAAATGAACAAATGAACAAATGAACAAATGAACAAATGAACAAATGAACAAATGAACAAATGAACAAATGAACATATGATCAAATGAAAAAATGACCAAATGAACAAATGAAAAAATAACCAAATGAACAAATGAACAAATGAACAAATGAACAAATGAACAAATGAAAAAATGAACAAATGAACAAATGAACAAATGATCAAATGAACAAAAGAACAAATGAACAAATGAACAAATGAACAAATGATCAAATGAACAAATGTGCGAATAGACAAATGAACGAATGAACAAATGAACAAATGAACGAATGAACAAATGAACAAATGAACGAATGAACAAATGAACAAATGAGCGAATAGACAAATGAGCGAAGGAACAAATGAACAAATGAACAAATGAACAAATGAACAAATGAACAAATGAAAAAAGGAACAAATGAACAAATGAGCGAATAGACAAATGAACAAATGAACAAATGAACAAATGAACAAATGAACAAATGAACAAATGAACATATGAACAAATGAAAAAATGACCAAATGAACAAATGAAAAAATATCCAAATGAACAAATGAACAAATGAACAAATGAACAAATGAACAAATGAACAAATGAACAAATGAACGAATGAACAAATGAACAAATGAACGAATGAACAATTGTACAAATGAACGAAGGAACAACTGAACAAATGAACAAATGAACAAATGAACAAATGAACAAATGAACAAATGAACAAATGAACAAATGAACAAATGAACAAATGAACCAATGAAAAATGAACAAATGAACAAAGGAACAAATGAACAAATGAACAAATGAACAAATGAACAAATGAACAAATGAACAAATGAACAAATGAACAAATGAACAAATGAACAAATGAACAAATGAACAAATGAACAAATGAACAAATAAACAAATGAACAAATGAACAAATGAACAAATGAACAAAAGAACAAATGAACAAATGAACAAATGAACAAATATACAAATGAACAAATGAACAAAAGAACAAATGAAAAAATGAACGAATGAGCGAATAGACAAATGAACGAATGAACAAATGAACAAATGAACAAATGAACAAATGAACAAATGAACAATCGCACAAATGAACAAATATACAAATGAACAAATGAACAAAAGAACAAATGAACAAATGAACAAATGAACAAATGTGCGAATAGACACATGAACGTATGAACAAATGAACAAATGAACGAATGAACAAATGAACAAATGAACAAATGAACAAATGAACAAATGAACAAATGAACAAATGAACAAATGAACAAATGAACCAATGAAAAAATGAACAAATGAACAAAGGAACAAATGAACAAATGAACAAATGAACAAATGTACAAATGAACAAATGAACAAATGAACAAATGAACAAATGAACAAATGAACAAATGAACAAAATAACAAATGAACAAATGAACAAATGAACAAATGAACAAATGAACAAATGAACAAATGAACAAATGAACAAATGAACAAATGAACAAATGAACAAATGAACAAATGAACAAATGAACAAATGAACAAATGAACAAAAGAACAAATGAACAAATGAACAAATGAACAAATGAACAAATGAACAAATGAACAAATGTGCGAATAGACAAATGAACGAATGAACAAATGAACAAATGAACAAATGAACGAATGAACAAATGCACAAATGAACAAATGAACAAATGAACAAATGAACAAATGAGCGAATAGACAATCGCACAAATGAACAAATATACAAATGAACAAATGAACAAAAGAACAAATGAAAAAATGAACGAATGAGCGAATAGACAAATGAACGAATGAACAAATGAACAAATGAACAAATGAACAAATGAACAAATGAACAAATGAACAAATGAACAAATGAACAAATGAGCGAATAGACAAATGAACAAATGAGCGAATAGACAATCGCACAAATGAACAAATGAACAAATGAGCGAATAGACAATCGCACAAATGAACAAATATACAAATGAACAAATGAACAAAAGAACAAATGAAAAAATGAACGAATGAGCGAATAGACAAATGAACGAATGAACAAATGAACAAATGAACGAATGAACCATTGAACAAATGAACGAAGGAACAACTGAACAAATGAACAAATGAACAAATGAACAAATGAACAAATGAACAAATGAACAAATGAACAAATGAACAAATGAACAAATGAACAAATGAACAAATGAACAAATGAACAAATGAACAAATGAACAAATGAACAAATGAACAAATGAACAAATGAACAAATGAACAAATGAACAAATGAACAAATGAACAAATGAACAAATGAACAAAAGAACAAATGAACAAATGAACAAATGAACAAATGTGCGAATAGACATATGAACGAATGAACAAATGAACAAATGAACGAATGAACAAATGAACAAATGAACGAATGAACAAATGAACAAATGAGCGAATGAACAAATGAACAAAGGAACGAATGAACAAATGAACAAATGAGCGAATAGACAAATGAACGAAGGAACAAATGAACAAATGAACAAATGAACAAATGAACAAATGAACAAATGAACAAATGAACAAATGAACAAATGAACAAATGAACAAATGAACATATGAACAAATGAAAAAATGACCAAATGAACAAATGAAAAAATAACCAAATGAACAAATGAACAAATGAACAAATGAACAAATGAACAAATGAACAAATGAACAAATGAACAAATGAACAAATGAACAAATGAACAAATGAACAAATGAACAAATGAACAAATGAAAAATGAACAAATGAACAAATGAACAAATGAACAAATGAACAAATGAACAAATGAACAAATGAACAAATGAACAAAAGAACAAATGAACAAATGAACAAATGAACAAATGAACAAATGTGCGAATAGACAAATGAACGAATGAACAAATGAACAAATGAACGAATGAGCAAATGAACAAATGAACGAATGAACAAATGAACAAATGAGCGAATAGACAAATGAACGAAGGAACAAATGAACAAATGAACAAATGAACAAATGAACAAATGAGCGAATAGACAAATGAACGAATGAACAAATGAACAAATGAACAAATGAACAAATGAACGAATGAACAAATATACAAATGAACAAATGAGCAAATGAACAAATGAACAAATGAACAAATGAACAAATGAACAAATGAACAAATGAACAAATGAACAAATGAACAAATGAACAAATGAACAAATGAACAAATGAACAAATGAACAAATGAACAAATGAACATATGAACAAATGAAAAAATGACCAAATGAACAAATGAAAAAATAACCAAATGAACAAATGAACAAATGAACAAATGAACAAATGAACAAATGAACAAATGAACAAATGAACAAATGAACAAATGAACAAATGAACAAATGAACAAATGAACAAATGAACAAATGAACAAATGAACAAATGAACAAATGAACAAATGAACAAATGAACAAATGAACAAATGAACAAATGAACAAATGAACAAATGAACAAAAGAACAAATGAACAAATGAACAAATGAACAAATGAACAAATGTGCGAATAGACAAATGAACGAATGAACAAATGAACAAATGAACGAATGAGCAAATGAACAAATGAACGAATGAACAAATGAACAAATGAGCGAATAGACAAATGAACGAAGGAACAAATGAACAAATGAACAAATGAACAAATGAACAAATGAAAAAATGAACAAATGAACAAATGAGCGAATAGACAAATGAACGAATGAACAAATGAACAAATGAACAAATGAACAAATGAACGAATGAACAAATATACAAATGAACAAATGAGCAAATGAACAAATGAACAAATGAACAAATGAACAAATGAACAAATGAACAAATGAACAAATGAACAAATGAACAAATGAACAAATGAACAAATGAACAAATGAACAAATGAACAAATGAACATATGAACAAATGAAAAAATGACCAAATGAACAAATGAAAAAATGACCAAATGAACAAATGAAAAAATAACCAAATGAACAAATGAACAAATGAACAAATGAACAAATGAACAAATGAAAAAATGAACAAATGAACAAATGAAAAAATGAACAAATGAACAAATGAACAAATGAACAAATGAACATATGAACAAATGAAAAAATGACCAAATGAACAAATGAAAAAATAACCAAATGAACAAATGAACAAATGAACAAATGAACAAATGAACAAATGAACAAATGAACAAATGAAAAAATGAACAAATGAACAAATGAACAAATGAACAAATGAACAAATGAACAAAAGAACAAATGAACAAATGAACAAATGAACAAATGAACAAATGAACAAATGTGCGAATAGACAAATGAACGAATGAACAAATGAACAAATGAACGAATGAACAAATGAACAAATGAACGAATGAACAAATGAACAAATGAGCGAATAGACAAATGAACGAAGGAACAAATGAACAAATATACAAATGAACAAATGAGCAAATGAACAAATGAACAAATGAACAAATGAACAAATGAACAAATGAACAAATGAACAAATGAACAAATGAACAAATGAACAAATGAACAAATGAACAAATGAACAAATGAACAAATGAACAAATGAACAAATGAACAAATGAACAAATGCACAAATGAACAAATGAGCGAATAGACAAATGAACGAATGATCAAATGAAGAAATGAACAAATGAACAAATGAACAAACGAACAAATGAACAAATGAACAAATGAACAAGTGGACAAATGAACAAATGAACAAATGAACAAATGAACAAATGAACAAATGAACAAATGAACAAATGAACAAATGAACAAATGAACAAATGAACAAATGAACAAATGGACAAATGAACAAATGAACAAATGAACAAATGAACAAATGAACAAATGGACAAATGAAAAAATGGACAAATGAACGAATGAACAAATGAACAAATGAACGAATGAACAATTGTACAAATGAACGAAGGAACAACTGAACAACTGAACAAATGAACAAATGAACAAATGAACAAATGAACAAATGAACGAAGGAACAACTGAACAAATGAACAAATGAACAAATGATCAAATGAACAAATGTGCGAATAGACAAATGAACGAATGAACGAATGAACAAACGAACGAATGAACAAATGAACAAATGAACGAATGAACAAATGAACAAATGAGCGAATAGACAAATGAGCGAAGGAACAAATGAACAAATGAACAAATGAACAAATGAACAAATGAACAAATGAAAAAATGAACAAATGAACAAATGAGCGAATAGACAAATGAACAAATGAACAAATGAACAAATGAACAAATGAACAAATGAACATATGAACAAATGAAAAAATGACCAAATGAACAAATGAAAAAATAACCAAATGAACAAATGAACAAATGAACAAATGAACAAATGAACAAATGAACAAATGAACGAATGAACAAATGAACAAATGAACGAATGAACAATTGTACAAATGAACGAAGGAACAACTGAACAAATGAACAAATGAACAAATGAACAAATGAACAAATGAACAAATGAACAAATGAACAAATGAACAAATGAACAAATGAACCAATGAAAAATGAACAAATGAACAAAGGAACAAATGAACAAATGAACAAATGAACAAATGAACAAATGAACAAATGAACAAATGAACAAATGAACAAATGAACAAATGAACAAATGAACAAATGAACAAATGAACAAATGAACAAATGAACAAATGAACAAATGAACAAATGAACAAATGAACAAATGAACAAATGAACAAATGAACAAATGAACAAATGAACAAATGAACAAATGAACAAATGAACAAATGAACAAATGAACAAATGAACAAATGAACAAATGAACAAATGAACAAATGAACAAATGAACAAATGTGCGAATAGACAAATGAACGAATGAACAAATGAACAAATGAACAAATGAACGAATGAACAAATGAACAAATGAACAAATGAACGAATGAACAAATGAACAAATGAGCGAATGAACAAATGAACAAAGGAACGAATGAACAAATGAACAAATGAGCGAATAGACAAATGAACGAAGGAACAAATGAACAAATGAACAAATGAACAAATGAACAAATGAACAAATGAACAAATGAACAAATGAACAAATGAACAAATGAACAAATGAACAAATGAACGAATGAACAAATATACAAATGAACAAATGAGCAAATGAACAAATGAACAAATGAACAAATGAACAAATGAACAAATGAACGAATGAACAAATGAACAAATGAACAAATGAACAAATGAACAAATGAACAAATGAACAAATGAACAAATGAACAAATGAACAAATGAACAAATGAACAAATGAACAAATGAACAAATGAACGAATGAACAAATAAACGAATGAACAAATGAACAAATGAACAATTGAACAAATGAACAAGTGGACAAATGAACAAATGGACAAATGAACAAATGAACAAATGAACAAATGAAGAAATGAAGAAATAAAGAAATGAAGAAATGAACAAATGAACAAATGAACAAATGAACAAAAGAACAAATAAACAAATGAACAAATGATCAAATGAAGAAATGAACAAATGAACAAATGAACAAACGAACAAATGAACAAATGAACAAATGAACAAGTGGACAAATGAACAAATGAACAAATGAACAAATGAACAAATGAACAAATGAACAAATGAACAAATGAACAAATGAACAAATGAACAAATGAACAAATGAACAAATGAACAAATGAACAAATGAACAAATGAACAAATGAACAAATGAACAAATGAACAAATGAACGAATGAACAAATGAACAAATGAACGAATGAACAATTGTACAAATGAACGAAGGAACAACTGAACAAATGAACAAATGAACAAATGAACAAATGAACAAATGAACAAATGAACAAATGAACAAATGAACAAATGAACCAATGAAAAATGAACAAATGAACAAAGGAACAAATGAACAAATGAACAAATGAACAAATGAACAAATGAACAAATGAACAAATGAACAAATGAACAAATGAACAAATGAACAAATGAACAAATGAACAAATGAACAAATGAACAAATGAACAAATGAACAAATGAACAAATGAACAAATGAACAAATGAACAAATGAACAAATGAACAAATGAACAAAAGAACAAATGAACAAATGAACAAATGAACAAATGAACAAATGAACAAATGAACAAATGTGCGAATAGACAAATGAACGAATGAACAAATGAACAAATGAACAAATGAACAAATGAACAAATGAACGAATGAACAAATGAACGAATGAACAAATGAACAAATGAACAAATGAACAAATGAGCGAATAGACAATCGCACAAATGAACAAATATACAAATGAACAAATGAACAAAAGAACAAATGAAAAAATGAACGAATGAGCGAATAGACAAATGAACGAATGAACAAATGAACAAATGAACAAATGAACAAATGAACAAATGAACAAATGAACAAATGAACAAATGAACAATCGCACAAATGAACAAATATACAAGTGAACAAATGAACAAAAGAACAAATGAACAAATGAACAAATGTGCGAATAGACAAATGAACGTATGAACAAATGAACAAATGAACGAATGAACAAATGAACAAATGAACAAATGAACAAATGAACAAATGAACCAATGAAAAAATGAACAAATGAACAAAGGAACAAATGAACAAATGAACAAATGAACAAATGAACAAATGAACAAATGAACAAATGAACAAATGAACAAAAGAACAAATGAACAAATGAACAAATGAACAAATGAACAAATGAACAAATGAACAAATGAACAAATGAACAAATGAACAAAAGAACAAATGAACAAATGAACAAATGAACAAATGAACAAATGAACAAATGTGCGAATAGACAAATGAACGAATGAACAAATGAACAAATGAACAAATGAACAAATGAACAAATGAACAAATGAACAAATGAACAAATGAACAAATGAACAAATGAACAAATGAACAAATGAACAAATGAACAAATGAACAAATGAGCGAATAGACAAATGAACGAATGAACAAATGAACAAATGAACAAATGAACAAATGAACAAATGAACGAATGAACAAATATACAAATGAACAAATGAGCAAATGAACAAATGAACAAATGAACAAATGAACAAATGAACAAATGAACGAATGAACAAATGAACAAATGAACAAATGAACAAATGAACAAATGAACAAATGAACAAATGAACAAATGAACAAATGAACAAATGAACAAATGAACAAATATACAAATGAACAAATGAACAAAAGAACAAATGATAAAATGAACGAATGAGCGAATAAACAAATGAACGAATGAACAAATGAACAAATGAACAAATGAAGAAATGAACAAATGAACAAATGAACAAATGAACAAATGAACAAATGTGCGAATAGACAAATGAACGAATGAACAAATGAACAAATGAACAAATGAACAAATGAACAAATGAACGAATGAACAAATGAACGAATGAACAAATGAACAAATGAACAAATGAACAAATGAGCGAATAGACAATCGCACAAATGAACAAATATACAAATGAACAAATGAACAAAAGAACAAATGAAAAAATGAACGAATGAGCGAATAGACAAATGAACGAATGAACAAATGAACAAATGAACAAATGAACAAATGAACAAATGAACAAATGAACAAATGAACAAATGAACAATCGCACAAATGAACAAATATACAAGTGAACAAATGAACAAAAGAACAAATGAACAAATGAACAAATGAACAAATGTGCGAATAGACAAATGAACGTATGAACAAATGAACAAATGAACGAATGAACAAATGAACAAATGAACAAATGAACAAATGAACAAATGAACAAATGAACAAATGAACCAATGAAAAAATGAACAAATGAACAAAGGAACAAATGAACAAATGAACAAATGAACAAATGAACAAATGAACAAATGAACAAATGAACAAATGAACAAAAGAACAAATGAACAAATGAACAAATGAACAAATGAACAAATGAACAAATGAACAAATGAACAAATGAACAAATGAACAAAAGAACAAATGAACAAATGAACAAATGAACAAATGAACAAATGAACAAATGTGCGAATAGACAAATGAACGAATGAACAAATGAACAAATGAACAAATGAACAAATGAACAAATGAACAAATGAACAAATGAACAAATGAACAAATGAACAAATGAACAAATGAACAAATGAGCGAATAGACAAATGAACGAATGAACAAATGAACAAATGAACAAATGAACAAATGAACAAATGAACGAATGAACAAATATACAAATGAACAAATGAGCAAATGAACAAATGAACAAATGAACAAATGAACAAATGAACAAATGAACGAATGAACAAATGAACAAATGAACAAATGAACAAATGAACAAATGAACAAATGAACAAATGAACAAATGAACAAATGAACAAATGAACAAATGAACAAATATACAAATGAACAAATGAACAAAAGAACAAATGATAAAATGAACGAATGAGCGAATAGACAAATGAACGAATGAACAAATGAACAAATGAACAAATGAACAAATGAACAAATGAACAATCGCACAAATGAACAAATATACAAATGAACAAATGAACAAAAGAACAAATGAACAAATGAACAAATGAACAAATGTGCGAATAGACAAATGAACGTATGAACAAATGAACAAATGAACGAATGAACAAATGAACAAATGAACAAATGAACAAATGAACAAATGAACAAATGAACCAATGAAAAAATGAACAAATGAACAAAGGAACAAATGAACAAATGAACAAATGAACAAATGAACAAATGAACAAATGAACAAATGAACAAATGAACAAATGAACAAATGAACAAATGAACAAATGAACAAATGAACAAATGAACAAATGAACAAAAGAACAAATGAACAAATGAACAAATGAACAAATGAACAAATGAACAAATGAACAAATGAACAAATGAACAAATGAACAAATGAACAAATGAACAAATGAACAAATGAACAAATGCACAAATGAACAAATGAACAAATGCACAAATGAACAAATGAACAAATGAACCAATGAAAAATGAACAAATGAACAAAGGAACAAATGAACAAATGAACAAATGAACAAATGAACAAATGAACAAATGAACAAATGAACAAATGAACAAATGAACAAATGAACAAATGAACAAATGAACAAATGAACAAATGAACAAATGAACAAATGAACAAATGAACAAATGAACAAATGAACAAATGAACAAATGAACAAATGAACAAATGAACAAAAGAACAAATGAACAAATGAACAAATGAACAAATGAACAAATGAACAAATGAACAAATGTGCGAATAGACAAATGAACGAATGAACAAATGAACAAATGAACAAATGAACAAATGAACAAATGAACGAATGAACAAATGAACGAATGAACAAATGAACAAATGAACAAATGAACAAATGAGCGAATAGACAATCGCACAAATGAACAAATATACAAATGAACAAATGAACAAAAGAACAAATGAAAAAATGAACGAATGAGCGAATAGACAAATGAACGAATGAACAAATGAACAAATGAACAAATGAACAAATGAACAAATGAACAAATGAACAAATGAACAAATGAACAATCGCACAAATGAACAAATATACAAGTGAACAAATGAACAAAAGAACAAATGAACAAATGAACAAATGTGCGAATAGACAAATGAACGTATGAACAAATGAACAAATGAACGAATGAACAAATGAACAAATGAACAAATGAACAAATGAACAAATGAACCAATGAAAAAATGAACAAATGAACAAAGGAACAAATGAACAAATGAACAAATGAACAAATGAACAAATGAACAAATATACAAATGAACAAATGAACAAAAGAACAAATGATAAAATGAACGAATGAGCGAATAGACAAATGAACGAATGAACAAATGAACAAATGAACAAATGAACAAATGAACAAATGAACAATCGCACAAATGAACAAATATACAAATGAACAAATGAACAAAAGAACAAATGAACAAATGAACAAATGAACAAATGTGCGAATAGACAAATGAACGTATGAACAAATGAACAAATGAACGAATGAACAAATGAACAAATGAACAAATGAACAAATGAACAAATGAACAAATGAACCAATGAAAAAATGAACAAATGAACAAAGGAACAAATGAACAAATGAACAAATGAACAAATGAACAAATGAACAAATGAACAAATGAACAAATGAACAAATGAACAAATGAACAAATGAACAAATGAACAAATGAACAAATGAACAAATGAACAAAAG
The DNA here is from genome assembly GCF_051020955.1 of Megalopta genalis. NCBI lineage: Eukaryota > Metazoa > Arthropoda > Insecta > Hymenoptera > Halictidae > Megalopta > Megalopta genalis. The sequence continues at coordinate 1,644,225 of NC_135022.1, forward strand.
AACAAATGAACAAATGAACAAATGAACAAATGAACAAATGAACAAATGAACAAATGAACAAATGAACAAATGAACAAATGAACAAATGAACAAATGAACAAATGCACAAATGAACAAATGAACAAATGCACAAATGAACAAATGAACAAATGAACAAATGAACAAATGAACAAATGAACAAATGAAGAATTGAAGAAATGAAGAAATGAAGAAATGAACAAATGAACAAATGAACAAATGAACAAAAGAACAAATAAACAAATGAACAAACGATCAAATGAAGAAATGAACAAATGAACAAATGAACAAACGAACAAATGGACAAATGAACAAATGAACAAGAGGACAAATGAACAAATGAACAAATGAACAAATGAACAAATGAACAAATGAACAAATGAACAAATGAACAAATGAACAAATGCACAAATGAACAAATGAACAAATGCACAAATGAACAAATGAACAAATGAACAAATGAACAAATTAACAAATGAACAAATGAACAAATGAACAAATGAACAAATGAACAAATGAACAAATGAACAAATTAACAAATGAACAAACGAACAAATGAACAAATGAACAAATGAACAAATGAACAAATGAACAAATGAACAAATGAACATATGAACAAATGAAAAAATGACCAAATGAACAAATGAAAAAATTACCAAATGAACAAATGAACAAATGAACAAATGAACAAATGAACAAATGAAAAAATGAACAAATGAACAAATGAACAAATGAACAAATGAACAAAAGAACAAATGAACAAATGAACAAATGAACAAATGAACAAATGAACAAATGTGCGAATAGACAAATGAACGAATGAACAAATGAACAAATGAACGAATGAACAAATGAACAAATGAACGAATGAACAAATGAACAAATGAGCGAATAGACAAATGAACGAAGGAACAAATGAACAAATGAACAAATGAACAAATGAACAAACGAACAAATGGACAAATGAACAAATGAACAAGAGGACAAATGAACAAATGAACAAATGAACAAATGAACAAATGAACAAATGAAAAAATGAACAAATGAACAAATGAACAAATGAACAAATGAACAAAAGAACAAATGAACAAATGAACAAATGAACAAATGAACAAATGAACAAATGTGCGAATAGACAAATGAACGAATGAACAAATGAACAAATGAAAAAATGAACAAATGAACAAATGAGCGAATAGACAAATGAACGAATGAACGAATGAACAAATGAACAAATGAACAAATGAACGAATGAACAAATATACAAATGAACAAATGAGCAAATGAACAAATGAACAAATGAACAAATGAACAAATGAACAAATGAACAAATGAACAAATGAACAAATGAACAAATGAACAAATGAACAAATGAACAAATGAACAAATGAACAAATGAACAAATGAACAAATGAACAAATGAACAAATGAACAAATGAACAAATGAACAAATGAACAAATGAACAAATGAACAAATGAACAAATGAACAAATGAACAAATGAACTAATGAACAAATGAACAAATGAACGAATGAACAAATAAACGAATGAACAAATGAACAAATGAACAAATGAACAAATGAACAAGTGGACAAATGAACAAATGGACAAATGAACAAATGAACAAATGAAGAAATGAAGAAATGAAGAAATGAAGAAATGAACAAATGAACAAATGAACAAACGAACAAAAGAACAAATAAACAAATGAACAAATGATCAAATGAAGAAATGAACAAATGAACAAATGAACAAACGAACAAATGAACAAATGAACAAATGAACAAGTGGACAAATGAACAAATGAACAAATGAACAAATGAACAAATGAACAAATGAACAAATGAACAAATGAACAAATGAACAAATGAACAAATGGACAAATGAACAAATGAACAAATGAACAAATGGACAAATGAAAAAATGGACAAATGAACGAATGAACAAATGAACAAATGAACGAATGAACAATTGTACAAATGAACGAAGGAACAACTGAACAAATGAACAAATGAACAAATGAACAAATGAACAAATGAACAAATGAACGAAGGAACAACTGAACAAATGAACAAATGAACAAATGAACAAATGAACAAATGAACAAATGAACAAATGAACCAATGAAAAAATGAACAAATGAACAAAGGAACAAATGAACAAATGAACAAATGAACAAATGAACAAATGAACAAATGGACAAATGAACAAATGAACAAATGAACAAATGAACAAAAGAACAAATGAACAAATGAACAAATGAACAAATGAACAAATGAACAAATGAACAAATGAACAAATGAACAAATGAACAAATGAACAAAAGAACAAATGAACAAATGAACAAATGAACAAATGAACAAATGAACAAATGAACAAATGAACAAATGAACAAATGAACAAATGAACAAATGAACAAATGAACAAATGAGCGAATAGACAAATGAGCGAATAGACAAATGAGCGAATAGACAAATGAACAAATGAGCGAATAGACAATCGCACAAATGAACAAATGAACAAATGAGCGAATAGACAATCGCACAAATGAACAAATATACAAATGAACAAATGAACAATAGAACAAATGAAAAAATGAACGAATGAGCGAATAGACAAATGAACGAATGAACAAATGAACAAATGAACGAATGAACCATTGAACAAATGAACGAAGGAACAACTGAACAAATGAACAAATGAACAAATGAACAAATGAACAAATGAACAAATGAACAAATGAACAAATGAACAAATGAACAAATGAACAAATGAACAAATGAACAAATGAACAAATGAACAAATGAACAAATGAACGAATGAACAAATGAACAAATGAACGAATGAACAAATGAACAAATGAACAAATGTGCGAATAGACATATGAACGAATGAACAAATGAACAAATGAACGAATGAACAAATGAACAAATGAACGAATGAACAAATGAACAAATGAGCGAATGAACAAATGAACAAAGGAACGAATGAACAAATGAACAAATGAGCGAATAGACAAATGAACGAAGGAACAAATGAACAAATGAACAAATGAACAAATGAACAAATGAACAAATGAACAAATGAACATATGAACAAATGAAAAAATGACCAAATGAACAAATGAGAAAATAACCAAATGAACAAATGAACAAATGAACAAATGAACAAATGAACAAATGAAAAATGAACAAATGAACAAAAGAACAAATGAACAAATGAACAAAAGAACAAATGAACAAATGAACAAATGAACAAATGAACAAATGAACAAATGTGCGAATAGACAAATGAACGAATGAACAAATGAACAAATGAACGAATGAACAAATGAACAAATGAACGAATGAACAAATGAACAAATGAGCGAATAGACAAATGAACGAAGGAACAAATGAACAAATGAACAAATGAACAAATGAACAAATGAACAAATGAAAAAATGAACAAATGAACAAATGAGCGAATAGACAAATGAACGAATGAACAAATGAACAAATGAACAAATGAACAAATGAACGAATGAACAAATATACAAATGAACAAATGAGCAAATGAACAAATGAACAAATGAACAAATGAACAAATGAACAAATGAACAAATGAACAAATGAACAAATGAACAAATGAACAAATGAACAAATGAACAAATGAACAAATGAACAAATGAACAAATGAACAAATGAACAAATGAACAAATGAACAAATGAACAAATGAACAAATGAACAAATGAACAAATGAACAAATGAACAAATGAACAAATGAACATATGAACAAATGAAAAAATGACCAAATGAACAAATGAAAAAATGAACAAATGAACAAATGAACAAATGAACAAATGAACAAATGAACAAAAGAACAAATGAACAAATGAACAAATGAACAAATGAACAAATGAACAAATGTGCGAATAGACAAATGAACGAATGAACAAATGAACAAATGAACGAATGAACAAATGAACAAATGAACGAATGAACAAATGAACAAATGAGCGAATAGACAAATGAACGAAGGAACAAATGAACAAATATACAAATGAACAAATGAGCAAATGAACAAATGAACAAATGAACAAATGAACAAATGAACAAATGAACAAATGAACAAATGAACAAATGAACAAATGAACAAATGAACAAATGAACAAATGAACAAATGAACAAATGAACAAATGAACAAATGAACAAATGAACAAATATACAAATGAACAAATGAGCAAATGAACAAATGAACAAATGAACAAATGAACAAATGAACAAATGAACAAATGAACAAATGAACAAATGAACAAATGAACAAATGAACAAATGAACAAATGAACAAATGAACAAATGAACAAATGAACAAATGAACAAATGAACAAATGAACAAATGAACAAATGAACAAATGAACAAATGAACAAATGAAAAAATGAACAAATGAACAAATGAACAAATGATCAAATGAACAAAAGAACAAATGAACAAATGAACAAATGAACAAATGATCAAATGAACAAATGTGCGAATAGACAAATGAACGAATGAACGAATGAACAAACGAACGAATGAACAAATGAACAAATGAACGAATGAACAAATGAACAAATGAGCGAATAGACAAATGAGCGAAGGAACAAATGAACAAATGAACAAATGAACAAATGAACAAATGAACAAATGAAAAAATGAACAAATGAACAAATGAGCGAATAGACAAATGAACAAATGAACAAATGAACAAATGAACAAATGAACAAATGAACATATGAACAAATGAAAAAATGACCAAATGAACAAATGAAAAAATAACCAAATGAACAAATGAACAAATGAACAAATGAACAAATGAACAAATGAACAAATGAACGAATGAACGAATGAACAAATGAACAAATGAACAAATGAACGAATGAACAAATGAACAAATGAACAAATGAACGAATGAACAAATGAACAAATGAGCGAATGAACAAATGAACAAAGGAACGAATGAACAAATGAACAAATGAGCGAATAGACAAATGAACGAAGGAACAAATGAACAAATGAACAAATGAACAAATGAACAAATGAACAAATGAACAAATGAACAAATGAACAAATGAACAAATGAACAAATGAACAAATGAACGAATGAACAAATATACAAATGAACAAATGAGCAAATGAACAAATGAACAAATGAACAAATGAACAAATGAACAAATGAACGAATGAACAAATGAACAAATGAACAAATGAACAAATGAACAAATGAACAAATGAACAAATGAACAAATGAACAAATGAACAAATGAACAAATGAACAAATGAACAAATGAACAAATGAACGAATGAACAAATAAACGAATGAACAAATGAACAAATGAACAATTGAACAAATGAACAAGTGGACAAATGAACAAATGGACAAATGAACAAATGAACAAATGAACAAATGAAGAAATGAAGAAATAAAGAAATGAAGAAATGAACAAATGAACAAATGAACAAATGAACAAAAGAACAAATAAACAAATGAACAAATGATCAAATGAAGAAATGAACAAATGAACAAATGAACAAACGAACAAATGAACAAATGAACAAATGAACAAGTGGACAAATGAACAAATGAACAAATGAACAAATGAACAAATGAACAAATGAACAAATGAACAAATGAACAAATGAACAAATGAACAAATGAACAAATGAACAAATGAACAAATGAACAAATGAACAAATGAACAAATGAACAAATGAACAAATGAACAAATGAACAAATGAACGAATGAACAAATGAACAAATGAACGAATGAACAATTGTACAAATGAACGAAGGAACAACTGAACAAATGAACAAATGAACAAATGAACAAATGAACAAATGAACAAATGAACAAATGAACAAATGAACAAATGAACAAATGAACCAATGAAAAATGAACAAATGAACAAAGGAACAAATGAACAAATGAACAAATGAACAAATGAACAAATGAACAAATGAACAAATGAACAAATGAACAAATGAACAAATGAACAAATGAACAAATGAACAAATGAACAAATGAACAAATGAACAAATGAACAAATGAACAAATGAACAAATGAACAAATGAACAAATGAACAAATGAACAAATGAACAAATGAACAAATGAACAAAAGAACAAATGAACAAATGAACAAATGAACAAATGAACAAATGAACAAATGAACAAATGTGCGAATAGACAAATGAACGAATGAACAAATGAACAAATGAACAAATGAACAAATGAACAAATGAACGAATGAACAAATGAACGAATGAACAAATGAACAAATGAACAAATGAACAAATGAGCGAATAGACAATCGCACAAATGAACAAATATACAAATGAACAAATGAACAAAAGAACAAATGAAAAAATGAACGAATGAGCGAATAGACAAATGAACGAATGAACAAATGAACAAATGAACAAATGAACAAATGAACAAATGAACAAATGAACAAATGAACAATCGCACAAATGAACAAATATACAAGTGAACAAATGAACAAAAGAACAAATGAACAAATGAACAAATGAACAAATGTGCGAATAGACAAATGAACGTATGAACAAATGAACAAATGAACGAATGAACAAATGAACAAATGAACAAATGAACAAATGAACAAATGAACCAATGAAAAAATGAACAAATGAACAAAGGAACAAATGAACAAATGAACAAATGAACAAATGAACAAATGAACAAATGAACAAATGAACAAATGAACAAAAGAACAAAAGAACAAATGAACAAATGAACAAATGAACAAATGAACAAATGAACAAATGAACAAATGAACAAATGAACAAATGAACAAAAGAACAAATGAACAAATGAACAAATGAACAAATGAACAAATGAACAAATGTGCGAATAGACAAATGAACGAATGAACAAATGAACAAATGAACAAATGAACAAATGAACAAATGAACAAATGAACAAATGAACAAATGAACAAATGAACAAATGAACAAATGAACAAATGAACAAATGAACAAATGAGCGAATAGACAAATGAACGAATGAACAAATGAACAAATGAACAAATGAACAAATGAACGAATGAACAAATATACAAATGAACAAATGAGCAAATGAACAAATGAACAAATGAACAAATGAACAAATGAACATATGAACGAATGAACAAATGAACAAATGAACAAATGAACAAATGAACAAATGAACAAATGAACAAATGAACAAATGAACAAATGAACAAATGAACAAATGAACAAATATACAAATGAACAAATGAACAAAAGAACAAATGATAAAATGAACGAATGAGCGAATAAACAAATGAACGAATGAACAAATGAACAAATGAACAAATGAAGAAATGAACAAATGAACAAATGAACAAATGAACAAATGAACAAATGAACAAATGTGCGAATAGACAAATGAACGAATGAACAAATGAACAAATGAACAAATGAACAAATGAACAAATGAACGAATGAACAAATGAACGAATGAACAAATGAACAAATGAACAAATGAACAAATGAGCGAATAGACAATCGCACAAATGAACAAATATACAAATGAACAAATGAACAAAAGAACAAATGAAAAAATGAACGAATGAGCGAATAGACAAATGAACGAATGAACAAATGAACAAATGAACAAATGAACAAATGAACAAATGAACAAATGAACAAATGAACAAATGAACAATCGCACAAATGAACAAATATACAAGTGAACAAATGAACAAAAGAACAAATGAACAAATGAACAAATGAACAAATGTGCGAATAGACAAATGAACGTATGAACAAATGAACAAATGAACGAATGAACAAATGAACAAATGAACAAATGAACAAATGAACAAATGAACAAATGAACAAATGAACCAATGAAAAAATGAACAAATGAACAAAGGAACAAATGAACAAATGAACAAATGAACAAATGAACAAATGAACAAATGAACAAATGAACAAATGAACAAAAGAACAAATGAACAAATGAACAAATGAACAAATGAACAAATGAACAAATGAACAAATGAACAAATGAACAAATGAACAAATGAACAAATGAACAAAAGAACAAATGAACAAATGAACAAATGAACAAATGAACAAATGAACAAATGTGCGAATAGACAAATGAACGAATGAACAAATGAACAAATGAACAAATGAACAAATGAACAAATGAACAAATGAACAAATGAACAAATGAACAAATGAACAAATGAACAAATGAACAAATGAGCGAATAGACAAATGAACGAATGAACAAATGAACAAATGAACAAATGAACAAATGAACAAATGAACGAATGAACAAATATACAAATGAACAAATGAGCAAATGAACAAATGAACAAATGAACAAATGAACAAATGAACAAATGAACGAATGAACAAATGAACAAATGAACAAATGAACAAATGAACAAATGAACAAATGAACAAATGAACAAATGAACAAATGAACAAATGAACAAATGAACAAATATACAAATGAACAAATGAACAAAAGAACAAATGATAAAATGAACGAATGAGCGAATAGACAAATGAACGAATGAACAAATGAACAAATGAACAAATGAACAAATGAACAAATGAACAATCGCACAAATGAACAAATATACAAATGAACAAATGAACAAAAGAACAAATGAACAAATGAACAAATGAACAAATGTGCGAATAGACAAATGAACGTATGAACAAATGAACAAATGAACGAATGAACAAATGAACAAATGAACAAATGAACAAATGAACAAATGAACAAATGAACCAATGAAAAAATGAACAAATGAACAAAGGAACAAATGAACAAATGAACAAATGAACAAATGAACAAATGAACAAATGAACAAATGAACAAATGAACAAATGAACAAATGAACAAATGAACAAATGAACAAATGAACAAATGAACAAATGAACAAATGAACAAATGAACAAAAGAACAAATGAACAAATGAACAAATGAACAAATGAACAAATGAACAAATGAACAAATGAACAAATGAACAAATGAACAAATGAACAAATGAACAAATGAACAAATGCACAAATGAACAAATGAACAAATGCACAAATGAACAAATGAACAAATGAACAAATGAACAAATGAACAAATGAACAAATGAAGAATTGAAGAAATGAAGAAATGAAGAAATGAACAAATGAACAAATGAACAAATGAACAAAAGAACAAATAAACAAATGAACAAACGATCAAATGAAGAAATGAACAAATGAACAAATGAACAAACGAACAAATGGACAAATGAACAAATGAACAAGAGGACAAATGAACAAATGAACAAATGAACAAATGAACAAATGAACAAATGAACAAATGAACAAATGAACAAATGAACAAATGCACAAATGAACAAATGAACAAATGCACAAATGAACAAATGAACAAATGAACAAATGAACAAATTAACAAATTAACAAATGAACAAATGAACAAATGAACAAATGAACAAATGAACAAATGAACAAATTAACAAATGAACAAACGAACAAATGAACAAATGAACAAATGAACAAATGAACAAATGAACAAATGAACAAATGAACATATGAACAAATGAAAAAATGACCAAATGAACAAATGAAAAAATTACCAAATGAACAAATGAACAAATGAACAAATGAACAAATGAACAAATGAAAAAATGAACAAATGAACAAATGAACAAATGAACAAATGAACAAAAGAACAAATGAACAAATGAACAAATGAACAAATGAACAAATGAACAAATGTGCGAATAGACAAATGAACGAATGAACAAATGAACAAATGAACGAATGAACAAATGAACAAATGAACGAATGAACAAATGAACAAATGAGCGAATAGACAAATGAACGAAGGAACAAATGAACAAATGAACAAATGAACAAATGAACAAACGAACAAATGGACAAATGAACAAATGAACAAGAGGACAAATGAACAAATGAACAAATGAACAAATGAACAAATGAACAAATGAAAAAATGAACAAATGAACAAATGAACAAATGAACAAATGAACAAAAGAACAAATGAACAAATGAACAAATGAACAAATGAACAAATGAACAAATGTGCGAATAGACAAATGAACGAATGAACAAATGAACAAATGAAAAAATGAACAAATGAGCGAATAGACAAATGAACGAATGAACGAATGAACAAATGAACAAATGAACAAATGAACGAATGAACAAATATACAAATGAACAAATGAGCAAATGAACAAATGAACAAATGAACAAATGAACAAATGAACAAATGAACAAATGAACAAATGAACAAATGAACAAATGAACAAATGAACAAATGAACAAATGAACAAATGAACAAATGAACAAATGAACAAATGAACAAATGAACAAATGAACAAATGAACAAATGAACAAATGAACAAATGAACTAATGAACAAATGAACAAATGAACGAATGAACAAATAAACGAATGAACAAATGAACAAATGAACAAATGAACAAATGAACAAGTGGACAAATGAACAAATGGACAAATGAACAAATGAACAAATGAAGAAATGAAGAAATGAAGAAATGAAGAAATGAACAAATGAACAAATGAACAAACGAACAAAAGAACAAATAAACAAATGAACAAATGATCAAATGAAGAAATGAACAAATGAACAAATGAACAAACGAACAAATGAACAAATGAACAAATGAACAAGTGGACAAATGAACAAATGAACAAATGAACAAATGAACAAATGAACAAATGAACAAATGAACAAATGAACAAATGAACAAATGAACAAATGGACAAATGAACAAATGAACAAATGAACAAATGGACAAATGAAAAAATGGACAAATGAACGAATGAACAAATGAACAAATGAACGAATGAACAATTGTACAAATGAACGAAGGAACAACTGAACAAATGAACAAATGAACAAATGAACAAATGAACAAATGAACAAATGAACGAAGGAACAACTGAACAAATGAACAAATGAACAAATGAACAAATGAACAAATGAACAAATGAACAAATGAACCAATGAAAAAATGAACAAATGAACAAAGGAACAAATGAACAAATGAACAAATGAACAAATGAACAAATGAACAAATGGACAAATGAACAAATGAACAAATGAACAAATGAACAAAAGAACAAATGAACAAATGAACAAATGAACAAATGAACAAATGAACAAATGAACAAATGAACAAATGAACAAATGAACAAATGAACAAAAGAACAAATGAACAAATGAACAAATGAACAAATGAACAAATGAACAAATGAACAAATGAACAAATGAACAAATGAACAAATGAACAAATGAACAAATGAGCGAATAGACAAATGAGCGAATAGACAAATGAACAAATGAGCGAATAGACAATCGCACAAATGAACAAATGAACAAATGAGCGAATAGACAATCGCACAAATGAACAAATATACAAATGAACAAATGAACAAAAGAACAAATGAAAAAATGAACGAATGAGCGAATAGACAAATGAACGAATGAACAAATGAACAAATGAACGAATGAACCATTGAACAAATGAACGAAGGAACAACTGAACAAATGAACAAATGAACAAATGAACAAATGAACAAATGAACAAATGAACAAATGAACAAATGAACAAATGAACAAATGAACAAATGAACAAATGAACAAATGAACAAATGAACAAATGAACAAATGAACGAATGAACAAATGAACAAATGAACGAATGAACAAATGAACAAATGAACAAATGTGCGAATAGACATATGAACGAATGAACAAATGAACAAATGAACGAATGAACAAATGAACAAATGAACGAATGAACAAATGAACAAATGAGCGAATGAACAAATGAACAAAGGAACGAATGAACAAATGAACAAATGAGCGAATAGACAAATGAACGAAGGAACAAATGAACAAATGAACAAATGAACAAATGAACAAATGAACAAATGAACAAATGAACAAATGAACATATGAACAAATGAAAAAATGACCAAATGAACAAATGAGAAAATAACCAAATGAACAAATGAACAAATGAACAAATGAACAAATGAACAAATGAAAAATGAACAAATGAACAAAAGAACAAATGAACAAATGAACAAAAGAACAAATGAACAAATGAACAAATGAACAAATGAACAAATGAACAAATGTGCGAATAGACAAATGAACGAATGAACAAATGAACAAATGAACGAATGAACAAATGAACAAATGAACGAATGAACAAATGAACAAATGAGCGAATAGACAAATGAACGAAGGAACAAATGAACAAATGAACAAATGAACAAATGAACAAATGAACAAATGAAAAAATGAACAAATGAACAAATGAGCGAATAGACAAATGAACGAATGAACAAATGAACAAATGAACAAATGAACAAATGAACGAATGAACAAATATACAAATGAACAAATGAGCAAATGAACAAATGAACAAATGAACAAATGAACAAATGAACAAATGAACAAATGAACAAATGAACAAATGAACAAATGAACAAATGAACAAATGAACAAATGAACAAATGAACAAATGAACAAATGAACAAATGAACAAATGAACAAATGAACAAATGAACAAATGAACAAATGAACAAATGAACAAATGAACATATGAACAAATGAAAAAATGACCAAATGAACAAATGAAAAAATGACCAAATGAACAAATGAAAAAATAACCAAATGAACAAATGAACAAATGAACAAATGAACAAATGAAAAAATAACCAAATGAACAAATGAACAAATGAACAAATGAACAAATGAACAAATGAACAAATGAAAAAATGAACAAATGAACAAATGAAAAAATGAACAAATGAACAAATGAACAAATGAACAAATGAACATATGAACAAATGAAAAAATGACCAAATGAACAAATGAAAAAATAACCAAATGAACAAATGAACAAATGAACAAATGAACAAATGAACAAATGAAAAAATGAACAAATGAACAAATGAACAAATGAACAAATGAACAAAAGAACAAATGAACAAATGAACAAATGAACAAATGAACAAATGAACAAATGAACAAATGTGCGAATAGACAAATGAACGAATGAACAAATGAACAAATGAACGAATGAACAAATGAACAAATGAACGAATGAACAAATGAACAAATGAGCGAATAGACAAATGAACGAAGGAACAAATGAACAAATGAACAAATGAACAAATGAACAAATGAACAAATGAAAAAATGAACAAATGAACAAATGAGCGAATAGACAAATGAACGAATGAACAAATGAACAAATGAACAAATGAACAAATGAACGAATGAACAAATATACAAATGAACAAATGAGCAAATGAACAAATGAACAAATGAACAAATGAACAAATGAACAAATGAACAAAATGAACAAATGAACAAATGAACAAATGAACAAATGAACAAATGAACAAATGAACAAATGAACCAATGAAAAATGAACAAATGAACAAAGGAACAAATGAACAAATGAACAAATGAACAAATGAACAAATGAACAAATGAACAAATGAACAAATGAACAAATGAACAAATGAACAAATGAACAAATGAACAAATGAACAAATGAACAAATGAACAAATGAACAAATGAACAAATGAACAAATGAACAAATGAACAAATGAACAAATGAACAAATGAACAAATGAACAAATGAACAAATGAACAAAAGAACAAATGAACAAATGAACAAATGAACAAATGAACAAATGAACAAATGAACAAATGAACAAATGTGCGAATAGACAAATGAACGAATGAACAAATGAACAAATGAACAAATGAACAAATGAACAAATGAACGAATGAACAAATGAACGAATGAACAAATGAACAAATGAACAAATGAACAAATGAGCGAATAGACAATCGCACAAATGAACAAATATACAAATGAACAAATGAACAAAAGAACAAATGAAAAAATGAACGAATGAGCGAATAGACAAATGAACGAATGAACAAATGAACAAATGAACAAATGAACAAATGAACAAATGAACAAATGAACAAATGAACAAATGAACAATCGCACAAATGAACAAATATACAAGTGAACAAATGAACAAAAGAACAAATGAACAAATGAACAAATGAACAAATGTGCGAATAGACAAATGAACGTATGAACAAATGAACAAATGAACGAATGAACAAATGAACAAATGAACAAATGAACAAATGAACAAATGAACCAATGAAAAAATGAACAAATGAACAAAGGAACAAATGAACAAATGAACAAATGAACAAATGAACAAATGAACAAATGAACAAATGAACAAATGAACAAAAGAACAAAAGAACAAATGAACAAATGAACAAATGAACAAATGAACAAATGAACAAATGAACAAATGAACAAATGAACAAATGAACAAAAGAACAAATGAACAAATGAACAAATGAACAAATGAACAAATGAACAAATGTGCGAATAGACAAATGAACGAATGAACAAATGAACAAATGAACAAATGAACAAGTGAACAAATGAACAAATGAACAAATGAACAAATGAACAAATGAACAAATGAACAAATGAACAAATGAACAAATGAACAAATGAGCGAATAGACAAATGAACGAATGAACAAATGAACAAATGAACAAATGAACAAATGAACGAATGAACAAATATACAAATGAACAAATGAGCAAATGAACAAATGAACAAATGAACAAATGAACAAATGAACATATGAACGAATGAACAAATGAACAAATGAACAAATGAACAAATGAACAAATGAACAAATGAACAAATGAACAAATGAACAAATGAACAAATGAACAAATGAACAAATATACAAATGAACAAATGAACAAAAGAACAAATGATAAAATGAACGAATGAGCGAATAAACAAATGAACGAATGAACAAATGAACAAATGAACAAATGAAGAAATGAACAAATGAACAAATGAACAAATGAACAAATGAACAAATGAACAAATGTGCGAATAGACAAATGAACGAATGAACAAATGAACAAATGAACAAATGAACAAATGAACAAATGAACGAATGAACAAATGAACGAATGAACAAATGAACAAATGAACAAATGAACAAATGAGCGAATAGACAATCGCACAAATGAACAAATATACAAATGAACAAATGAACAAAAGAACAAATGAAAAAATGAACGAATGAGCGAATAGACAAATGAACGAATGAACAAATGAACAAATGAACAAATGAACAAATGAACAAATGAACAAATGAACAAATGAACAAATGAACAATCGCACAAATGAACAAATATACAAGTGAACAAATGAACAAAAGAACAAATGAACAAATGAACAAATGAACAAATGTGCGAATAGACAAATGAACGTATGAACAAATGAACAAATGAACGAATGAACAAATGAACAAATGAACAAATGAACAAATGAACAAATGAACAAATGAACAAATGAACCAATGAAAAAATGAACAAATGAACAAAGGAACAAATGAACAAATGAACAAATGAACAAATGAACAAATGAACAAATGAACAAATGAACAAATGAACAAAAGAACAAATGAACAAATGAACAAATGAACAAATGAACAAATGAACAAATGAACAAATGAACAAATGAACAAATGAACAAATGAACAAATGAACAAAAGAACAAATGAACAAATGAACAAATGAACAAATGAACAAATGAACAAATGTGCGAATAGACAAATGAACGAATGAACAAATGAACAAATGAACAAATGAACAAATGAACAAATGAACAAATGAACAAATGAACAAATGAACAAATGAACAAATGAACAAATGAACAAATGAGCGAATAGACAAATGAACGAATGAACAAATGAACAAATGAACAAATGAACAAATGAACAAATGAACGAATGAACAAATATACAAATGAACAAATGAGCAAATGAACAAATGAACAAATGAACAAATGAACAAATGAACAAATGAACGAATGAACAAATGAACAAATGAACAAATGAACAAATGAACAAATGAACAAATGAACAAATGAACAAATGAACAAATGAACAAATGAACAAATGAACAAATATACAAATGAACAAATGAACAAAAGAACAAATGATAAAATGAACGAATGAGCGAATAGACAAATGAACGAATGAACAAATGAACAAATGAACAAATGAACAAATGAACAAATGAACAATCGCACAAATGAACAAATATACAAATGAACAAATGAACAAAAGAACAAATGAACAAATGAACAAATGAACAAATGTGCGAATAGACAAATGAACGTATGAACAAATGAACAAATGAACGAATGAACAAATGAACAAATGAACAAATGAACAAATGAACAAATGAACAAATGAACCAATGAAAAAATGAACAAATGAACAAAGGAACAAATGAACAAATGAACAAATGAACAAATGAACAAATGAACAAATGAACAAATGAACAAATGAACAAATGAACAAATGAACAAATGAACAAATGAACAAATGAACAAATGAACAAATGAACAAATGAACAAATGAACAAATGAACAAAAGAACAAATGAACAAATGAACAAATGAACAAATGAACAAATGAACAAATGAACAAATGAACAAATGAACAAATGAACAAATGAACAAATGAACAAATGCACAAATGAACAAATGAACAAATGCACAAATGAACAAATGAACAAATGAACAAATGAACAAATGAACAAATGAACAAATGAAGAATTGAAGAAATGAAGAAATGAAGAAATGAACAAATGAACAAATGAACAAATGAACAAAAGAACAAATAAACAAATGAACAAACGATCAAATGAAGAAATGAACAAATGAACAAATGAACAAACGAACAAATGGACAAATGAACAAATGAACAAGAGGACAAATGAACAAATGAACAAATGAACAAATGAACAAATGAACAAATGAACAAATGAACAAATGAACAAATGAACAAATGCACAAATGAACAAATGAACAAATGCACAAATGAACAAATGAACAAATGAACAAATGAACAAATTAACAAATTAACAAATGAACAAATGAACAAATGAACAAATGAACAAATGAACAAATGAACAAATTAACAAATGAACAAACGAACAAATGAACAAATGAACAAATGAACAAATGAACAAATGAACAAATGAACAAATGAACATATGAACAAATGAAAAAATGACCAAATGAACAAATGAAAAAATTACCAAATGAACAAATGAACAAATGAACAAATGAACAAATGAACAAATGAAAAAATGAACAAATGAACAAATGAACAAATGAACAAATGAACAAAAGAACAAATGAACAAATGAACAAATGAACAAATGAACAAATGAACAAATGTGCGAATAGACAAATGAACGAATGAACAAATGAACAAATGAACGAATGAACAAATGAACAAATGAACGAATGAACAAATGAACAAATGAGCGAATAGACAAATGAACGAAGGAACAAATGAACAAATGAACAAATGAACAAATGAACAAACGAACAAATGGACAAATGAACAAATGAACAAGAGGACAAATGAACAAATGAACAAATGAACAAATGAACAAATGAACAAATGAAAAAATGAACAAATGAACAAATGAACAAATGAACAAATGAACAAAAGAACAAATGAACAAATGAACAAATGAACAAATGAACAAATGAACAAATGTGCGAATAGACAAATGAACGAATGAACAAATGAACAAATGAAAAAATGAACAAATGAGCGAATAGACAAATGAACGAATGAACGAATGAACAAATGAACAAATGAACAAATGAACGAATGAACAAATATACAAATGAACAAATGAGCAAATGAACAAATGAACAAATGAACAAATGAACAAATGAACAAATGAACAAATGAACAAATGAACAAATGAACAAATGAACAAATGAACAAATGAACAAATGAACAAATGAACAAATGAACAAATGAACAAATGAACAAATGAACAAATGAACAAATGAACAAATGAACAAATGAACAAATGAACTAATGAACAAATGAACAAATGAACGAATGAACAAATAAACGAATGAACAAATGAACAAATGAACAAATGAACAAATGAACAAGTGGACAAATGAACAAATGGACAAATGAACAAATGAACAAATGAAGAAATGAAGAAATGAAGAAATGAAGAAATGAACAAATGAACAAATGAACAAACGAACAAAAGAACAAATAAACAAATGAACAAATGATCAAATGAAGAAATGAACAAATGAACAAATGAACAAACGAACAAATGAACAAATGAACAAATGAACAAGTGGACAAATGAACAAATGAACAAATGAACAAATGAACAAATGAACAAATGAACAAATGAACAAATGAACAAATGAACAAATGAACAAATGGACAAATGAACAAATGAACAAATGAACAAATGGACAAATGAAAAAATGGACAAATGAAC
The DNA here is from genome assembly GCF_051020955.1 of Megalopta genalis. NCBI lineage: Eukaryota > Metazoa > Arthropoda > Insecta > Hymenoptera > Halictidae > Megalopta > Megalopta genalis. Next base: position 1,662,721 of record NC_135022.1, read on the forward strand.
GAATGAACAAATGAACAAATGAACGAATGAACAATTGTACAAATGAACGAAGGAACAACTGAACAAATGAACAAATGAACAAATGAACAAATGAACAAATGAACAAATGAACGAAGGAACAACTGAACAAATGAACAAATGAACAAATGAACAAATGAACAAATGAACAAATGAACAAATGAACCAATGAAAAAATGAACAAATGAACAAAGGAACAAATGAACAAATGAACAAATGAACAAATGAACAAATGAACAAATGGACAAATGAACAAATGAACAAATGAACAAATGAACAAAAGAACAAATGAACAAATGAACAAATGAACAAATGAACAAATGAACAAATGAACAAATGAACAAATGAACAAATGAACAAATGAACAAAAGAACAAATGAACAAATGAACAAATGAACAAATGAACAAATGAACAAATGAACAAATGAACAAATGAACAAATGAACAAATGAACAAATGAACAAATGAGCGAATAGACAAATGAGCGAATAGACAAATGAACAAATGAGCGAATAGACAATCGCACAAATGAACAAATGAACAAATGAGCGAATAGACAATCGCACAAATGAACAAATATACAAATGAACAAATGAACAAAAGAACAAATGAAAAAATGAACGAATGAGCGAATAGACAAATGAACGAATGAACAAATGAACAAATGAACGAATGAACCATTGAACAAATGAACGAAGGAACAACTGAACAAATGAACAAATGAACAAATGAACAAATGAACAAATGAACAAATGAACAAATGAACAAATGAACAAATGAACAAATGAACAAATGAACAAATGAACAAATGAACAAATGAACAAATGAACGAATGAACAAATGAACAAATGAACGAATGAACAAATGAACAAATGAACAAATGTGCGAATAGACATATGAACGAATGAACAAATGAACAAATGAACGAATGAACAAATGAACAAATGAACGAATGAACAAATGAACAAATGAGCGAATGAACAAATGAACAAAGGAACGAATGAACAAATGAACAAATGAGCGAATAGACAAATGAACGAAGGAACAAATGAACAAATGAACAAATGAACAAATGAACAAATGAACAAATGAACAAATGAACAAATGAACATATGAACAAATGAAAAAATGACCAAATGAACAAATGAGAAAATAACCAAATGAACAAATGAACAAATGAACAAATGAACAAATGAACAAATGAAAAATGAACAAATGAACAAAAGAACAAATGAACAAATGAACAAAAGAACAAATGAACAAATGAACAAATGAACAAATGAACAAATGAACAAATGTGCGAATAGACAAATGAACGAATGAACAAATGAACAAATGAACGAATGAACAAATGAACAAATGAACGAATGAACAAATGAACAAATGAGCGAATAGACAAATGAACGAAGGAACAAATGAACAAATGAACAAATGAACAAATGAACAAATGAACAAATGAAAAAATGAACAAATGAACAAATGAGCGAATAGACAAATGAACGAATGAACAAATGAACAAATGAACAAATGAACAAATGAACGAATGAACAAATATACAAATGAACAAATGAGCAAATGAACAAATGAACAAATGAACAAATGAACAAATGAACAAATGAACAAATGAACAAATGAACAAATGAACAAATGAACAAATGAACAAATGAACAAATGAACAAATGAACAAATGAACAAATGAACAAATGAACAAATGAACAAATGAACAAATGAACAAATGAACAAATGAACAAATGAACAAATGAACATATGAACAAATGAAAAAATGACCAAATGAACAAATGAAAAAATGACCAAATGAACAAATGAAAAAATAACCAAATGAACAAATGAACAAATGAACAAATGAACAAATGAAAAAATAACCAAATGAACAAATGAACAAATGAACAAATGAACAAATGAACAAATGAACAAATGAAAAAATGAACAAATGAACAAATGAAAAAATGAACAAATGAACAAATGAACAAATGAACAAATGAACATATGAACAAATGAAAAAATGACCAAATGAACAAATGAAAAAATAACCAAATGAACAAATGAACAAATGAACAAATGAACAAATGAACAAATGAAAAAATGAACAAATGAACAAATGAACAAATGAACAAATGAACAAAAGAACAAATGAACAAATGAACAAATGAACAAATGAACAAATGAACAAATGAACAAATGTGCGAATAGACAAATGAACGAATGAACAAATGAACAAATGAACGAATGAACAAATGAACAAATGAACGAATGAACAAATGAACAAATGAGCGAATAGACAAATGAACGAAGGAACAAATGAACAAATGAACAAATGAACAAATGAACAAATGAACAAATGAAAAAATGAACAAATGAACAAATGAGCGAATAGACAAATGAACGAATGAACAAATGAACAAATGAACAAATGAACAAATGAACGAATGAACAAATATACAAATGAACAAATGAGCAAATGAACAAATGAACAAATGAACAAATGAACAAATGAACAAATGAACAAAATGAACAAATGAACAAATGAACAAATGAACAAATGAACAAATGAACAAATGAAAAAATGAAGAAATGAACAAATGAACAAATGAACAAATGAACAAATGAACATATGATCAAATGAAAAAATGACCAAATGAACAAATGAAAAAATAACCAAATGAACAAATGAACAAATGAACAAATGAACAAATGAACAAATGAACAAATGAACAAATGAAAAAATGAACAAATGAACAAATGAACAAATGATCAAATGAACAAAAGAACAAATGAACAAATGAACAAATGAACAAATGATCAAATGAACAAATGTGCGAATAGACAAATGAACGAATGAACAAATGAACAAATGAACGAATGAACAAATGAACAAATGAACGAATGAACAAATGAACAAATGAACGAATGAACAAATGAACAAATGAGCGAATAGACAAATGAGCGAAGGAACAAATGAACAAATGAACAAATGAACAAATGAACAAATGAACAAATGAAAAAATGAAAAAATGACCAAATGAACAAATGAAAAAATGACCAAATGAACAAATGAAAAAATGACCAAATGAACAAATGAACAAATGAACAAATGAACATATGAACAAATGAAAAAATGACCAAATGAACAAATGAAAAAATATCCAAATGAACAAATGAACAAATGAACAAATGAACAAATGAACAAATGAACAAATGAACGAATGAACAAATGAACAAATGAACGAATGAACAATTGTACAAATGAACGAAGGAACAACTGAACAAATGAACAAATGAACAAATGAACAAATGAGCAAATGAACAAATTTACAAATGAACAAATGAACCAATGAAAAATGAACAAATGAACAAAGGAACAAATGAACAAATGAACAAATGAACAAATGAACAAATGAACAAATGAACAAATGAACAAATGAACAAATGAACAAATGAACAAATGAACAAATGAACAAATGAACAAATGAACAAATGAACAAATGAACAAATGAACAAATGAACAAAAGAACAAATGAACAAATGAACAAATGAACAAATGAACAAATGAACAAATGAACAAATGAACAAATGTGCGAATAGACAAATGAACGAATGAACAAATGAACAAATGAACAAATGAACAAATGAACAAATGAACGAATGAACAAATGAACAAATGAACAAATGAACAAATGAACAAATGAACAAATGAGCGAATAGACAATCGCACAAATGAACAAATATACAAATGAACAAATGAACAAAAGAACAAATGAAAAAATGAACAAATGAGCGAATAGACAAATGAACGAATGAACAAATGAACAAATGAACAAATGAACAAATGAACAAATGAACAAATGAACAAATGAACAAATGAACAAATGAACAATCGCACAAATGAACAAATATACAAATGAACAAATGAACAAAAGAACAAATGAACAAATGAACAAATGAACAAATGTGCGAATAGACAAATGAACGTATGAACAAATGAACAAATGAACGAATGAACAAATGAACAAATGAACAAATGAACAAATGAACAAATGAACAAATGAACAAATGAACCAATGAAAAAATGAACAAATGAACAAAGGAACAAATGAACAAATGAACAAATGAACAAATGAACAAATGAACAAATGAACAAATGAACAAATGAACAAATGAACAAATGAACAAATGAACAAATGAACAAATGAACAAAAGAACAAATGAACAAATGAACAAATGAACAAATGAACAAATGAACAAATGAACAAATGAACAAATGAACAAATGAACAAAAGAACAAATGAACAAATGAACAAATGAACAAATGAACAAATGAACAAATGAACAAATGAACAAATGAACAAATGAACAAATGAACAAATGAACAAATGAACAAATGAACAAATGAACAAATGAGCGAATAGACAAATGAACGAATGAACAAATGAACAAATGAACAAATGAACAAATGAACAAATGAACGAATGAACAAACATACAAATGAACAAATGAACAAATGAGCAAATGAACAAATGAACAAATGAACAAATGAACAAATGAACAAATGAACAAATGAACGAATGAACAAATGAACAAATGAACAAATGAACAAATGAACAAATGAACAAATGAACAAATGAACAAATGAACAAATGAACAAATGAACAAATGAACAAATGAACAAAAGAACAAATGAAAAAATGAACGAATGAGCGAATAGACAAATGAACGAATGAACAAATGAACAAATGAACAAATGAACAATCGCACAAATGAACAAATATACAAATGAACAAATGAACAAAAGAACAAATGAACAAATGAACAAATGAACAAATGTGCGAATAGACACATGAACGTATGAACAAATGAACAAATGAACGAATGAACAAATGAACAAATGAACAAATGAACAAATGAACAAATGAACAAATGAACAAATGAACAAATGAACAAATGAACAAATGAACCAATGAAAAAATGAACAAATGAACAAAGGAACAAATGAACAAATGAACAAATGAACAAATGAACAAATGAACAAATGAACAAATGAACAAATGAACAAATGAACAAATGAACAAATGAACAAAAGAACAAATGAACAAATGAACAAATGAACAAATGAACAAATGAACAAATGAACAAATGAACAAATGAACAAATGAACAAATGAACAAAAGAACAAATGAACAAATGAACAAATGTGCGAATAGACAAATGAACGAATGAACAAATGAACAAATGAACAAATGAACAAATGAACGAATGAACAAATGAACAAATGAACAAATGAACAAATGAACAAATGAACAAATGAGCGAATAGACAATCGCACAAATGAACAAATATACAAATGAACAAATGAACAAAAGAACAAATGAAAAAATGAACGAATGAGCGAATAGACAAATGAACGAATGAACAAATGAACAAATGAACAAATGAACAAATGAACAAATGAACAAATGAACAAATGAACAAATGAGCGAATAGACAAATGAACAAATGAGCGAATAGACAATCGCACAAATGAACAAATGAACAAATGAGCGAATAGACAATCGCACAAATGAACAAATATACAAATGAACAAATGAACAAAAGAACAAATGAAAAAATGAACGAATGAGCGAATAGACAAATGAACGAATGAACAAATGAACAAATGAACGAATGAACCATTGAACAAATGAACGAAGGAACAACTGAACAAATGAACAAATGAACAAATGAACAAATGAACAAATGAACAAATGAACAAATGAACAAATGAACAAATGAACAAATGAACAAATGAACAAATGAACAAATGAACAAATGAACAAATGAACAAATGAACAAATGAACAAATGAACAAATGAACAAAAGAACAAATGAACAAATGAACAAATGAACAAATGTGCGAATAGACATATGAACGAATGAACAAATGAACAAATGAACGAATGAACAAATGAACAAATGAACGAATGAACAAATGAACAAATGAGCGAATGAACAAATGAACAAAGGAACGAATGAACAAATGAACAAATGAGCGAATAGACAAATGAACGAAGGAACAAATGAACAAATGAACAAATGAACAAATGAACAAATGAACAAATGAAAAAATGAACAAATGAACAAATGAGCGAATAGACAAATGAACGAATGAACAAATGAACAAATGAACAAATGAACGAATGAACAAATGAACAAATGAACAAATGAACAAATGAACAAAAGAACAAATGAACAAATGAACAAATGAACAAATGAACAAATGAACAAATGAACAAATGAACAAATGAACAAATGAACAAATGAACAAATGAACAAAAGAACAAATGAACAAATGAACAAATGAACAAATGAACAAATGAACAAATGAACAAATGAACAAATTTGCGAATAGACAAATGAACGAATGAACAAATGAACAAATGAACAAATGAACAAATGAGCGAATAGACAAATGAACGAATGAACAAATGAACAAATGAACAAATGAACAAATGAACGAATGAACAAATATACAAATGAACAAATGAGCAAATGAACAAATGAACAAATGAACAAATGAACAAATGAACAAATGAACAAATGAACGAATGAACAAATGAACAAATGAACAAATGAACAAATGAACAAATGAACAAATGAACAAATGAACAAATGAACAAATGAACAAATGAACAAATGAACAAATGAACAAATGAACAAATGAACAAATATACAAATGAACAAATGAACAAAAGAACAAATGAAAAAATGAACGAATGAACAAATGAACAAATGAACGAATGAACAAATGAACAAATGAACAAATGAACAAATGAGCGAATAGACAATCGCACAAATGAACAAATGAACAAATGAACAAATGAACAAATGAGCGAATAGACAATCGCACAAATGAACAAATGAACAAATGAACAAATGAACAAATGAACAAATGAGCGAATAGACAATCGCACAAATGAACAAATATACAAATGAACAAAAGAACAAATGAACAAATGAACAAATGAACAAATGTGCGAATAGACAAATGAACGAATGAACAAATGAACAAATGAACGAATGAACAAATGAACAAATGAACAAATGTACAAATGAACAAATGAACAAATGAACAAATGAAAAAATGACCAAATGACAAAATGACCAAATGAACAAATGAACAAGTGAGCAAGTGAACAAATGAACAAATGAACAAATGAACAAATGAACAAATGAACAAAAGAACGAATGAACGAAGGAACAAATGAACCAATGAACACATGAACAAATGAACAAATGAACAAATGAACAAATGAACAAATGAACAAATGAACAAGTGAACAAGTGAACAAATGAACAAATGAACAAATGAACAGATGAACAAATGAACAAATGAACAAATGAGCGAATAGACAAATGAACAAATGAGCGAATAGACAATTGCACAAATGAACAAATGAACAAATGAGCGAATAGACAATCGCACAAATGAACAAATATACAAATGAACAAATGAACAAAAGAACAAATGAAAAAATGAACGAATGAGCGAATAGACAAATGAACGAATGAACAAATGAACAAATGAACGAATGAACCATTGAACAAATGAACGAAGGAACAACTGAACAAATGAACAAATGAACAAATGAACAAATGAACAAATGAACAAATGAACAAATGAACAAATGAACAAATGAACAAATGAACAAATGAACAAATGAACAAATGAACAAATGAACAAATGAACAAATGAACAAATGAACAAATGAACAAATGAACAAATGAACAAATGAACAAATGAACAAAAGAACAAATGAACAAATGAACAAATGTGCGAATAGACATATGAACGAATGAACAAATGAACAAATGAACGAATGAACAAATGAACAAATGAACGAATGAACAAATGAACAAATGAGCGAATGAACAAATGAACAAAGGAACGAATGAACAAATGAACAAATGAGCGAATAGACAAATGAACGAAGGAACAAATGAACAAATGAACAAATGAACAAATGAACAAATGAACAAATGAACAAATGAACAAATGAACAAATGAACAAATGAACAAATGAACAAATGAACAAATGAACAAATGAACAAATGAACAAATGAACAAATGAACAAATGAACAAATGAGCGAATAGACAATCGCACAAATGAACAAATGAACAAATGAACAAATGAGCGAATAGACAATCGCACAAATGAACAAATATACAAATGAACAAATGAACAAAAGAACAAATGAAAAAATGAACGAATGAGCGAATAGACAAATGAACGAATGAACAAATGAACAAATGAACGAATGAACCATTGTACAAATGAACGAAGGAACAACTGAACAAATGAACAAATGAACAAATGAACAAATGAACAAATGAACAAATGAACAAATGAACAAATGAACAAATGAACAAATGAACAAATGAACAAATGAACAAATGAACAAATGAACAAATGAACAAATGAACAAATGAACGAATGAACAAATATACAAATGAACAAATGAGCAAATGAACAAATGAACAAATGAACAAATGAACAAATGAACAAATGAACGAATGAACAAATGAACAAATGAACAAATGAACAAATGAACAAATGAACAAATGAACAAATGAACAAATGAACAAATGAACAAATGAACAAATGAACAAATGAACAAATGAACGAATGAACAAATAAACGAATGAACAAATGAACAAATGAACAATTGAACAAATGAACAAGTGGACAAATGAACAAATGGACAAATGAACAAATGAACAAATGAACAAATGAAGAAATGAAGAAATAAAGAAATGAAGAAATGAACAAATGAACAAATGAACAAATGAACAAAAGAACAAATAAACAAATGAACAAATGATCAAATGAAGAAATGAACAAATGAACAAATGAACAAACGAACAAATGAACAAATGAACAAATGAACAAATGAACAAATGAACAAATGAACAAGTGGACAAATGAACAAATGAACAAATGAACAAATGAACAAATGAACAAATGAACAAATGAACAAATGAACAAATGAACAAATGAACAAATGAACAAATGAACAAATGAACGAATGAACAAATGAACAAATGAACGAATGAACAATTGTACAAATGAACGAAGGAACAACTGAACAAATGAACAAATGAACAAATGAACAAATGAACAAATGAACAAATGAACCAATGAAAAATGAACAAATGAACAAAGGAACAAATGAACAAATGAACAAATGAACAAATGAACAAATGAACAAATGAACAAATGAACAAATGAACAAATGAACAAATGAACAAATGAACAAATGAACAAATGAACAAATGAACAAATGAACAAATGAACAAATGAACAAAAGAACAAATGAACAAATGAACAAATGAACAAATGAACAAATGAACAAATGAACAAATGAACAAATGAACAAATGTGCGAATAGACAAATGAACGAATGAACAAATGAACAAATGAACAAATGAACAAATGAACGAATGAACAAATGAACAAATGAACAAATGAACAAATGAGCGAATAGACAATCGCACAAATGAACAAATATACAAATGAACAAATGAACAAAAGAACAAATGAAAAAATGAACGAATGAGCGAATAGACAAATGAACGAATGAACAAATGAACAAATGAACAAATGAACAAATGAACAAATGAACAAATGAACAAATGAACAATCGCACAAATGAACAAATATACAAGTGAACAAATGAACAAAAGAACAAATGAACAAATGAACAAATGAACAAATGTGCGAATAGACAAATGAACGTATGAACAAATGAACAAATGAACGAATGAACAAATGAACAAATGAACAAATGAACAAATGAACAAATGAACAAATGAACCAATGAAAAAATGAACAAATGAACAAAGGAACAAATGAACAAATGAACAAATGAACAAATGAACAAATGAACAAATGAACAAATGAACAAATGAACAAATGAACAAATGAACAAATGAACAAATGAACAAATGAACAAATGAACAAATGAACAAATGAACAAATGAACAAATGAACAAATGAACAAATGAACAAATGAACAAAAGAACAAATGAACAAATGAACAAATGAACAAATGAACAAATGTGCGAATAGACAAATGAACGAATGAACAAATGAACAAATGAACAAATGAACAAATGAACAAATGAACAAATGAACAAATGAACAAAAGAACAAATGAACAAATGAACAAATGAACAAGTGAACAAATGAACAAGTGAACAAATGAACAAATGAACAAATGAACGAATGAACAAATGAACAAATGAACAAATGAACAAATGAACAAATGAACAAATGAACAAATGAACAAACGATCAAATGAAGAAATGAACAAATGAACAAATGAACAAACGAACAAATGAACAAAAGAACAAATGAAAAAATGAACGAATGAACAAATGAACAAATGAACAAATGAATAAATGAGCGAATAGACAAATGAACGAATGAACAAATGAACAAATGAACAAATGAACAAATGAACAAATGAACAAATGAACAAATGAACAAATGAACAAATGAACAAATGAACAAATGAACAAATGAACAAATGAACAAATGAACAAATGAACAAATGAACAAATGAACAAACGATCAAATGAAGAAATGAACAAATGAACAAATGAACAAACGAACAAATGAACAAAAGAACAAATGAAAAAATGAACGAATGAGCGAATAGACAAATGAACGAATGAACAAATGAACAAATGAACAAATGAACAAATGAACAAATGAACAATCGCACAAATGAACAAATATACAAATGAACAAATGAACAAATGAACAAATGAACAAATGTGCGAATAGACAAATGAACGTATGAACAAATGAACAAATGAACGAATGAACAAATGAACAAATGAACAAATGAACAAATGAACCAATGAAAAAATGAACAAATGAACAAAGGAACAAATGTACAAATGAACATATGAACAAATGAAAAAATGACCAAATGAACAAATGAAAAAATAACCAAATGAACAAATGAACAAATGAACAAATGAACAAATGAACAAATGAACAAATGAAAAAATGAACAAATGAACAAATGAACAAATGAACAAATGAACAAAAGAACAAATGAACAAATGAACAAATGAACAAATGAACAAATGAACAAATGTGCGAATAGACAAATGAACGAATGAACAAATGAACAAATGAACGAATGAACAAATGAACAAATGAACGAATGAACAAATGAACAAATGAACTAATGAACAAATGAACAAATGAGCGAATAGACAAATGAACGAAGGAACAAATGAACAAATGAACAAATGAACAAATGAACAAATGAACAAATGAAAAAATGAACAAATGAACAAATGAGCGAATAGACAAATGAACGAATGAACAAATGAACAAATGAACAAATGAACAAATGAACGAATGAACAAATGAACGAATGAACAAATATACAAATGAACAAATGAGCAAATGAACAAATGAACAAATGAACAAATGAACAAATGAACAAATGAACAAATGAACAAATGAACAAATGAACAAATGAACAAATGAACAAATGAACGAATGAACAATTGTACAAATGAACGAAGGAACAACTGAACAACTGAACAAATGAACAAATGAACAAATGAACGAAGGAACAACTGAACAAATGAACAAATGAACAAATGAACAAATGAACAAATGAACAAATGAACAAATGAACAAATGAACAAATGAACAAATGAACAAATGAACAAATGAACAAATGATGAAATGAAGAAATGAAGAAATGAAGAAATGAAGAAATGAAGAAATGAACAAATGAACAAATGAACAAATGAACAAAAGAACAAATAAACAAATGAACAAACGATCAAATGAAGAAATGAACAAATGAACAAATGAACAAACGAACAAATGGACAAATGAACAAATGAACAAGAGGACAAATGAACAAATGAACAAATGAACAAATGAACAAATGAACAAATGGACAAATGAACAAATGAACAAATGAACAAATGAACAAATGGAAAAATGGACAAATGAACGAATGAACAAATGAACAAATGAACGAATGAACAATTGTACAAATGAACGAAGGAACAACTGAACAACTGAACAAATGAACAAATGAACAAATGAACGAAGGAACAACTGAACAAATGAACAAATGAACAAATGAACAAATGAACAAATGAACAAATGAACAAATGAACAAATTAACAAAAGAACAAATAAACAAATGAACAAATGATCAAATGAAGAAATGAACAAATGAACAAATGAACAAACGAACAAATGAACAAATGAACAAATGAACAAGTGGACAAATGAACAAAAGAACAAATAAACAAATGAACAAATGATCAAATGAAGAAGTGAACAAATGAACAAATGAACAAACGAACAAATGGACAAATGAACAAATGAACAAGAGGACAAATGAACAAATGAACAAATGAACAAATGGACAAATGAAAAAATGGACAAATGAACGAATGAACAAATGAACAAATGAACGAATGAACAATTGTACAAATGAACGAAGGAACAACTGAACAACTGAACAAATGAACAAATGAACAAATGAACAAATGAACAAATGAACAAATGAACAAATGAACAAATGAACAAATGAACCAATGAAAAAATGAACAAATGAACAAAGGAACAAATGAACAAATGAACAAATGAACAAATGAACAAATGAACAAATGAACAAATGAACAAAAGAACAAATGAACAAATGAACAAATGAACAAATGAACAAATGAACAAATGAACAAATGAACAAATGGACAAATGAACAAATGAACAAATGAACAAATGAACAAATGAACAAATGAACAAATGAACAAATGAACAAATGAACAAATGAACAAATGAACAAATGAACAAATGAACAAATGAACAAATGTGCGAATAGACAAATGAACGAATGAACAAATGAACAAATGAACAAATGAACGAATGAACAAATGAACAAATGAACAAATGAACAAATGAACAAATGAACAAATGAACAAATGAACAAATGAACAAATGAACAAATGAACAAATGAACAAATGAACAAATGAACAAATGAACAAATGTGCGAATAGAGAAATGAACGAATGAAAAAAATGAACAAATGAACGAATGAACAAATGAACAAATGAACAAATGAACAAATGAACAAATGAACAAATGAACAAATAGACAAATGAACGAAGGAACAAATGAACAAATGAACAAATGAACAAATGAACAAATGAACAAATGAACAAATGAACAAATGAACAAATGAACAAATGAACAAATGAACAAATGAACAAATGAACAAATGCACAAATGAACAAATGAGCGAATAGACAAATGAACGAATGATCAAATGAAGAAATGAACAAATGAACAAATGAACAAACGAACAAATGAACAAATGAACAAATGAACAAATGAACAAGTGGACAAATGAACAAATGAACAAATGAACAAATGAACAAATGAACAAATGAACAAATGAACAAATGAACAAATGAACAAATGAACAAATGAACAAATGGACAAATGAACAAATGAACAAATGAACAAATGAACAAATGGACAAATGAAAAAATGGACAAATGAACGAATGAACAAATGAACAAATGAACGAATGAACAATTGTACAAATGAACGAAGGAACAACTGAACAACTGAACAAATGAACAAATGAACAAATGAACGAAGGAACAACTGAACAAATGAACAAATGAACAAATGAACAAATGAACAAATGAACAAATGAACAAATGAACAAATGAACAAATGAACAAATGAACAAATGAACAAATGAACAAATGAACAAATGAACAAATGAACAAATGAACAAATGAACAAATGAACAAATGAACAAATGAACAAATGAACAAATGAAGAAATGAAGAAATGAACAAATGAACAAATGAACAAATGAACAAAAGAACAAATAAACAAATGAACAAATGATCAAATGAAGAAATGAACAAATGAACAAATGAACAAACGAACAAATGGACAAATGAACAAATGAACAAGAGGACAAATGAACAAATGAACAAATGAACAAATGGACAAATGAAAAAATGGACAAATGAACGAATGAACAAATGAACAAATGAACGAATGAACAATTGTACAAATGAACGAAGGAACAACTGAACAAATGAACAAATGAACAAATGAACAAATGAACAAATGAACAAATGAACAAATGAACAAATGAACAAATGAACAAATGAACCAATGAAAAAATGAACAAATGAACAAAGGAACAAATGAACAAATGAACAAATGAACAAATGAACAAATGAACAAATGAACAAATGAACAAATGAACCAATGAAAAAATGAACAAATGAACAAAGGAACAAATGAACAAATGAACAAATGAACAAATGAACAAATGAACAAATGAACAAATGAACAAATGAACAAATGAACAAATGAACAAATGAACAAATGAACAAAAGAACAAATGAACAAATGAACAAATGAACAAATGAACAAATGAACAAATGAACAAATGAACAAATGAACAAATGAACAAATGAACAAATGAACAAATGAACAAAAGAACAAATGAACAAATGAACAAATGAACAAATGAACAAATGAACAAATGAACAAATGAACAAATGAACAAATGAACAAATGAACAAATGTGCGAATAGACAAATGAACGAATGAACAAATGAACAAATGAACAAATGAACGAATGAACAAATGAACAAATGAACAAATGAACAAATGAACAAATGAACAAATGAACAAATGAACAAATGTGCGAATAGACAAATGAACGAATGAAAAAAATGAACAAATGAACAAATGAACAAATGAACAAATGAACAAATGAACAAATAGACAAATGAACGAAGGAACAAATGAACAAATGAACAAATGCACAAATGAACAAATAGACAAATGAACGAAGGAACAAATGAACAAATGAACAAATGAACAAATGAACAAATAGACAAATGAACGAAGGAACAAATGAACAAATGAACAAATGAACAAATGAACAAATGAACAAATGAACAAATGAACAAATGAACAAATGCACAAATGAACAAATGAGCGAATAGACAAATGAACGAATGATCAAATGAAGAAATGAACAAATGAACAAATGAACAAACGAACAAATGAACAAATGAACAAATGAACAAGTGGACAAATGAACAAATGAACAAATGAACAAATGAACAAATGAACAAATGAACAAATGAACAAATGAACAAATGAACAAATGAACAAATGAACAAATGAACAAATGAACAAATGGACAAATGAACAAATGAACAAATGAACAAATGAACAAATGAACAAATGGACAAATGAAAAAATGGACAAATGAACGAATGAACAAATGAACAAATGAACGAATGAACAATTGTACAAATGAACGAAGGAACAACTGAACAACTGAACAAATGAACAAATGAACAAATGAACAAATGAACAAATGAACGAAGGAACAACTGAACAAATGAACAAATGAACAAATGAACAAATGAACAAATGAACAAATGAACAAATGAACAAATGAACAAATGAACAAATGAACAAATGAACAAATGAACAAATGAACAAATGAACAAATGAACAAATGAACAAATGAACAAATGAACAAATGAACAAATGAACAAATGAACAAATGAACAAATGAACAAATGAATAAATGAACAAATGAACAAATGAACAAATGAACAAATGAGCGAATAGACAAATGAACGAATGAACAAATGAACAAATGAACAAATGAACAAATGAACAAATGAACGAATGAACAAATATACAAATGAACAAATGAGCAAATGAACAAATGAACAAATGAACAAATGAACAAATGAACGAATGAACAAATGAACAAATGAACAAATGAACAAATGAACAAATGAACAAATGAACAAATGAACAAATGAACAAATGAACAAATGAACAAATGAACGAATGAACAAATAAACGAATGAACAAATGAACAAATGAACAAATGAACAAATGAACAAAACAACAAATAAACAAATGAACAAATGATCAAATGAAGAAATGAACAAATGAACAAATGAACAAACGAACAAATGAACAAATGAACAAATGAACAAGTGGACAAATGAACAAATGAACAAATGAACAAATGAACAAATGAACAAATGAACAAATGAACAAATGAACAAATGAACAAATGAACAAATGAACAAATGAACAAATGAACAAATGAACAAATGAACAAATGAACAAATGAACAAATGAACAAATGAACAAATGGACAAATGAAAAAATGGACAAATGAACGAATGAACAAATGAACAAATGAACGAATGAACAATTGTACAAATGAACGAAGGAACAACTGAACAAATGAACAAATGAACAAATGAACAAATGAACCAATGAAAAAATGAACAAATGAACCAAGGAACAAATGAACAAATGAACAAATGAACAAATGAACAAATGAACAAATGAACAAATGAACAAATGAACAAATGAACAAATGAACAAATGAACAAATGAACAAATGAACAAATGAACAAATGAACAAATGAACAAATGAACAAATGAACAAATGAACAAATGAACAAATGAACAAATGAACAAATGAACAAATGAACAAATGAACAAATGAACGAATGAACAAATAAACGAATGAACAAATGAACAAATGAACAAATGAACAAATGAACAAATGAACAAAAGAACAAATGAAGAAATGGACAAATGAACAAATGAACAAATGAACAAATGAACAAATGAACAAATGAACAAATGTGCGAATAGACAAATGAACGAATGAACAAATGAACAAATGAACAAATGAACGAATGAACAAATGAACAAATGAACAAATGAACAAATGAACAAATGAACAAATGAACAAATGAGCGAATAGACAATCGCACAAATGAACAAATATACAAATGAACAAATGAACAAAAGAACAAATGAAAAAATGAACGAATGAGCGAATAGACAAATGAACGAATGAACAAATGAACAAATGAACAAATGAACAAATGAACAAATGAACAAATGAACAATCGCACAAATGAACAAATATACAAATGAACAAATGAACAAAAGAACAAATGAACAAAAGAACAAATGAACAAATGTGCGAATAGACAAATGAACAAATGTGCGAATAGACAAATGAACGTATGAACAAATGAACAAATGAACGAATGAACAAATGAACAAATGAACAAATGAACAAATGAACAAATGAACAAATGAACAAATGAACAAATGAACAAATGAACAAATGAACAAATGAACAAATGAACAAATGAACAAATGAACAAATGAACAAATGAACAAATGAACAAATGAACATATGAACAAATGAAAAAATGAACAAATGAACAAATGAACAAATGAACAAAAGAACAAATGAACAAATGAACAAATGAACAAATGTGCGAATAGACAAATGAACGAATGAACAAATGAACAAATGAACGAATGAACAAATGAATAAATGAGCGAATAGACAAATGAACAAATGAGCGAATAGACAAATGAACGAAGGAACAAATGTACAAATGAACAAATGAACAAATGAACAAATGAACAAATGAACAAATGAACAAATGAACAAATGAACAAATGAACAAATGAACAAATGAACAAATGAACAAATGAATAAATGAACAAATGAACAAATGAGCAAATGAACAAATGAGCGAATAGACAAATGAACGAATGAACAAATGAACAAATGAACAAATGAACAAATGAACAAATGAACGAATGAACAAATATACAAATGAACAAATGAGCAAATGAACAAATGAACAAATGAACAAATGAACAAATGAACAAATGAACAAATGAACAAATGAACGAATGAACAAATGAACAAATGAACAAATGAACAAATGAACAAATGAACAAATGAACAAATGAACAAATGAACAAATGAACAAATGAACGAATGAACAAATAAACGAATGAACAAATGAACAAATGAACAAATGAACAAATGAACAAATGAACAAGTGGACAAATGAACAAATGGACAAATGAACAAATGAACAAATGAACAAATGAACAAATGAAGAAATGAAGAAATGAAGAAATGAACAAATGAACAAATGAACAAATGAACAAAAGAACAAATAAACAAATGAACAAATGATCAAATGAAGAAATGAACAAACGAACAAATGAACAAACGAACAAATGAACAAATGAACAATTGAACAAGTGGACAAATGAACAAATGAACAAATGAACAAATGAACAAATGAACAAATGAACAAATGAACAAATGAACAAATGAACAAGTGAACAAATGAACAAATGAACAAATGAACAAATGAACAAATGAACAAATGAACAAATGAACAAATGAACAAATGAACAAATGGACAAATGAAAAAATGGACAAATGAACGAATGAACAAATGAACAAATGAACGAATGAACAATTGTACAAATGAACGAAGGAACAACTGAACAAATGAACAAATGAACAAATGAACAAATGAACAAATGAACAAATGAACAAATGAACAAATGAACAAATGAACAAATGAACCAATGAAAAAATGAACAAATGAACAAAGGAACAAATGAACAAATGAACAAATGAACAAATGAACAAATGAACAAATGAACAAATGAACAAAAGAACAAATGAACAAATGAACAAATGAACAAATGAACAAATGAACAAATGAACAAATGAACAAATGAACAAATGTGCGAATAGACAAATGAACGAATGAACAAATGAACAAATGAACGAATGAACAAATGAACAAATGAGCGAATAGACAAATGAACGAAGGAACAAATGAACAAATGAACAAATGAACAAATGAACAAATGAACAAATGAACAAATGAACAAATGCACAAATGAACAAATGAGCGAATAGACAAATGAACGAATGAACAAATGAACAAATGAACGAATGAACAATTGTACAAATGAACGAAGGAACAACTGAACAAATGAACAAATGAACAAATGAACAAATGAACAAATGAACAAATGAACAAATGAACAAATGAACAAATGAACAAATGAACAAATGAACAAATGAACAAATGAACAAAAGAACAAATGAACAAATGAACAAATGAACAAATGAACAAATGAACAAATGTGCGAATAGACAAATGAACGAATGAACAAATGAAAAAATGAACGAATGAACAAATGAACAAATGAGCGAATAGACAAATGAACGAAGGAACAAATGAACAAATGAACAAATGAACAAATGAACAAATGAACAAATGCACAAATGAACAAATGAGCGAATAGACAAATGAAGGAATGAACAAATGAACAAATGAACAAATGAACAAATGAACAAATGAACAAATGAACAAATGAACAAATGAACAAATGAACAAATGAACAAATGAACAAATGAACAAATGAACACATGAACAAATGAACAAATGAACAAATGAACAAATGAACAAATGAACAAATGAACAAATGAACAAATGAACAAATGAACAAATGAACAAAAGAACAAATGAACAAATGAACAAATGAACAAATGAAAAAATGAGCAAATGTGCGAATAGACATATGAACGAATGAACAAATGAACAAATGAACGAATGAACAAATGAACAAATGAACAAATGAACGAATGAACAAATGAACAAATGAGCGAATAGACAAATGAACGAAGGAACAAATGAACAAATGAACAAATGAACAAATGAACAAATGAACAAATGAACAAATGAACAAATGAACAAATGCACAAATGAACAAATGAGCGAATAGACAATCGCACAAATGAACAAATATACAAATGAACAAATGAACAAAAGAACAAATGAAAAAATGAACGAATGAGCGAATAGACAAATGAACGAATGAACAAATGAACAAATGAACGAATGAACCATTGAACAAATGAACGAAGGAACAACTGAACAAGTGAACAAATGAACAAATGAACAAATGAACAAATGAACAAATGAACAAATGAACAAATGAACAAATGAACAAATGAACAAATGAACAAATGAACAAATGTACAAATGAACAAATGAACAAATGAACAAATGAACAAATGAACAAATGAACAAATGAACAAATGAACAAATGAACAAATGAACAAATGAACAAATGAACAAATGAACAAATGAACAAATGCACAAATGAACAAATGAACAAATGCACAAATGAACAAATGAACAAATTAACAAATGAACAAATGAACAAATGAACAAGTGGACAAATGAACAAATGGACAAATGAACAAATGAACAAATGAACAAATGAAGAAATGAAGAAATGAACAAATGAACAAATGAACAAATGAACAAAAGAACAAATAAACAAATGAACAAATGATCAAATGAAGAAATGAACAAATGAACAAATGAACAAACGAACAAATGAACAAATGAACAAATGAACAAGTGGACAAATGAACAAATGAACAAATGAACAAATGAACAAATGAACAAATGAACAAATGAACAAATGAACAAATGAACAAATGAACAAATGAACAAATGAACAAATGAACAAATGAACAAATGAACAAATGGACAAATGAACAAATGAACAAATGAACAAATGAACAAATGGAAAAATGGACAAATGAACGAATGAACAAATGAACAAATGAACGAATGAACAATTGTACAAATGAACGAAGGAACAACTGAACAACTCAACAAATGAACAAATGAACAAATGAACAAATGAACAAATGAACGAAGGAACAACTGAACAAATGAACAAATGAACAAATGAACAAATGAACAAATGAACAAATGAACAAATGAACAAATGAACAAATGAACAAATGAACAAATGAACAAATGAACAAATGAACAAATGAACAAATGAACAAATGAAGAAATGAAGAAATGAAGAAATGAAGAAATGAAGAAATGAAGAAATGAAGAAATGAACAAATGAACAAATGAACAAATGAACAAAAGAACAAATAAACAAATGAACAAACGATCAAATGAAGAAATGAACAAATGAACAAATGAACAAACGAACAAATGGACAAATGAACAAATGAACAAGAGGACAAATGAACAAATGAACAAATGAACAAATGAACAAATGAACAAATGAACAAATGAACAAATGAACAAATGAACAAATGAACAAATGCACAAATGAACAAATGAACAAATGCACAAATGAACAAATGAACAAATGAACAAATGAACAAATTAACAAAAGAACAAATAAACAAATGAACAAATGATCAAATGAAGAAATGAACAAATGAACAAATGAACAAACGAACAAATGAACAAATGAACAAATGAACAAGTGGACAAATGAACAAAAGAACAAATAAACAAATGAACAAATGATCAAATGAAGAAGTGAACAAATGAACAAATGAACAAACGAACAAATGGACAAATGAACAAATGAACAAGAGGACAAATGAACAAATGAACAAATGAACAAATGGACAAATGAAAAAATGGACAAATGAACGAATGAACAAATGAACAAATGAACGAATGAACAATTGTACAAATGAACGAAGGAACAACTGAACAACTGAACAAATGAACAAATGAACAAATGAACAAATGAACAAATGAACAAATGAACAAATGAACAAATGAACAAATGAACAAATGAACCAATGAAAAAATGAACAAATGAACAAAGGAACAAATGAACAAATGAACAAATGAACAAATGAACAAATGAACAAATGAACAAATGAACAAATGAACAAAAGAACAAATGAACAAATGAACAAATGAACAAATGAACAAATGAACAAATGAACAAATGAACAAATGAACAAATGAACAAATGAACAAATGAACAAATGAACAAATGTGCGAATAGACAAATGAACGAATGAACAAATGAACAAATGAACGAATGAACAAATGAACAAATGAACAAATGAACAAATGAACAAATGAACAAATGAACAAATGAACAAATGAACAAATGTGCGAATAGACAAATGAACGAATGAAAAAAATGAACAAATGAACGAATGAACAAATGAACAAATGAACAAATGAACAAATGAACAAATAGACAAATGAACGAAGGAACAAATGAACAAATGAACAAATGAACAAATGAACAAATGAACAAATGAACAAATGAACAAATGCACAAATGAACAAATGAGCGAATAGACAAATGAACGAATGATCAAATGAAGAAATGAACAAATGAACAAATGAACAAACGAACAAATGAACAAATGAACAAATGAACAAGTGGACAAATGAACAAATGAACAAATGAACAAATGAACAAATGAACAAATGAACAAATGAACAAATGAACAAATGAACAAATGAACAAATGAACAAATGAACAAATGAACAAATGAACAAATGAACAAATGAACAAATGGACAAATGAACAAATGAACAAATGAACAAATGAACAAATGAACAAATGGACAAATGAAAAAATGGACAAATGAACGAATGAACAAATGAACAAATGAACGAATGAACAATTGTACAAATGAACGAAGGAACAACTGAACAACTGAACAAATGAACAAATGAACAAATGAACAAATGAACAAATGAACGAAGGAACAACTGAACAAATGAACAAATGAACAAATGAACAAATGAACAAATGAACAAATGAACAAATGAACAAATGAACAAATGAACAAATGAACAAATGAACAAATGAACAAATGAACAAATGAACAAATGAACAAATGAACAAATGAACAAATGAACAAATGAACAAATGAACAAATGAACAAATGAACAAATGAAGAAATGAAGAAATGAAGAAATGAAGAAATGAACAAATGAACAAATGAACAAATGAACAAAAGAACAAATAAACAAATGAACAAATGATCAAATGATCAAATGAAGAAATGAACAAATGAACAAATGAACAAACGAACAAATGGACAAATGAACAAATGAACAAGAGGACAAATGAACAAATGAACAAATGAACAAATGGACAAATGAAAAAATGGACAAATGAACGAATGAACAAATGAACAAATGAACAAATGAACAAAAGAACAAATGAACAAATGAACAAATGAACAAATGAACAAATGAACAAATGAACAAATGAACAAATGAACAAATGAACAAATGAACAAATGAACAAAAGAACAAATGAACAAATGAACAAATGAACAAATGAACAAATGAACAAATGAACAAATGAACAAATGAACAAATGAACAAATGAACAAATGTGCGAATAGACAAATGAACGAATGAACAAATGAACAAATGAACAAATGAACGAATGAACAAATGAACAAATGAACAAATGAACAAATGAACAAATGAACAAATGAACAAATGAACAAATGAACAAATGAACAAATGAACAAATGAACAAATGAACAAATGAACAAATGAACAAATGTGCGAATAGACAAATGAACGAATGAAAAAAATGAACAAATGAACGAATGAACAAATGAACAAATGAACAAATGAACAAATGAACAAATGAACAAATAGACAAATGAACGAAGGAACAAATGAACAAATGAACAAATGCACAAATGAACAAATAGACAAATGAACGAAGGAACAAATGAACAAATGAACAAATGAACAAATGAACAAATAGACAAATGAACGAAGGAACAAATGAACAAATGAACAAATGAACAAATGAACAAATGAACAAATGAACAAATGAACAAATGAACAAATGCACAAATGAACAAATGAGCGAATAGACAAATGAACGAATGATCAAATGAAGAAATGAACAAATGAACAAATGAACAAACGAACAAATGAACAAATGAACAAATGAACAAGTGGACAAATGAACAAATGAACAAATGAACAAATGAACAAATGAACAAATGAACAAATGAACAAATGAACAAATGAACAAATAAACAAATGAACAAATGAACAAATGGACAAATGAACAAATGAACAAATGAACAAATGAACAAATGAACAAATGGACAAATGAAAAAAATGACAAATGAACGAATGAACAAATGAACAAATGAACGAATGAACAATTGTACAAATGAACGAAGGAACAACTGAACAACTGAACAAATGAACAAATGAACAAATGAACAAATGAACAAATGAACGAAGGAACAACTGAACAAATGAACAACTGAACAAATGAACAAATGAACAAATGAACAAATGAACAAATGAACAAATGAACAAATGAACAAATGAACAAATGAACAAATGAACAAATGAACAAATGAACAAATGAAGAAATGAAGAAATGAAGAAATGAAGAAATGAAGAAATGAAGAAATGAAGAAATGAAGAAATGAACAAATGAACAAATGAACAAATGAACAAATGAACAAAAGAACAAATAAACAAATGAACAAATGATCAAATGAAGAAATGAACAAATGAACAAATGAACAAACGAACAAATGAACAAATGAACAAATGAACAAGTGGACAAATGAACAAAAGAACAAATAAACAAATGAACAAATGATCAAATGATCAAATGAAGAAGTGAACAAATGAACAAATGAACAAACGAACAAATGGACAAATGAACAAATGAACAAGAGGACAAATGAACAAATGAACAAATGAACAAATGGACAAATGAAAAAATGGACAAATGAACGAATGAACAAATGAACAAATGAACGAATGAACAATTGTACAAATGAACGAAGGAACAACTGAACAACTGAACAACTGAACAAATGAACAAATGAACAAATGAACAAATGAACAAATGAACAAATGAACAAATGAACCAATGAAAAAATGAACAAATGAACAAAGGAACAAATGAACAAATGAACAAATGAACAAATGAACAAATGAACAAATGAACAAATGAACAAAAGAACAAATGAACAAATGAACAAATGAACAAATGAACAAATGAACAAATGAACAAATGAACAAATGAACAAATGAACAAAAGAACAAATGAACAAATGAACAAATGAACAAATGAACAAATGAACAAATGAACAAATGAACAAATGAACAAATGAACAAATGAACAAATGTGCGAATAGACAAATGAACGAATGAACAAATGAACAAATGAACAAATGAACGAATGAACAAATGAACAAATGAACAAATGAACAAATGAACAAATGAACAAATGAACAAATGAACAAATGAACAAATGAACAAATGAACAAATGAACAAATGAACAAGTGTGCGAATAGACAAATGAACGAATGAAAAAAATGAACAAATGAACGAATGAACAAATGAACAAATGAACAAATGAACAAATGAACAAATGAACAAATGAACAAATAGACAAATGAACGAAGGAACAAATGAACAAATGAACAAATGAACAAATGAACAAATGAACAAATGAACAAATGCACAAATGAACAAATGAGCGAATAGACAAATGAACGAATGAACAAATGAACAAATGAACAAATGAACGAATGAACAAATATACAAATGAACAAATAAACAAATGAACAAATGATCAAATGAAGAAATGAACAAATGAACAAATGTGCGAATAGACAAATGAACGAATGAACAAATGAACAAATGAACGAATGAACAAATGAACAAATGAACAAATGAACAAATGAGCGAATAGACAATCGCACAAATGAACAAATGAACAAATGCACAAATGAACAAATGAGCGAATAGACAAATGAACGAATGAACAAATGAACAAATGAACAAATGAACAAATGAACGAATGAACAAATATACAAATGAACAAATGAACAAATGAACAAATCAACAAATGAACAAATGAACGAATGAACAAATATACAAATGAACAAATGAGCAAATGAACAAATGAACAAATGAACAAATGAACAAATGAACAAATGAACAAATGAACGAATGAACAAATGAACAAATGAACAAATGAACAAATGAACAAATGAACAAATGAACAAATGAACAAATGAACAAATGAACAAATGAACAAATGAACGAATGAACAAATAAACGAATGAACAAATGAACAAATGAACAATTGAACAAATGAACATGTGGACAAATGAACAAATGGACAAATGAACAAATGAACAAATGAACAAATGAAGAAATGAAGAAATGAAGAAATGAAGAAATGAAGAAATGAAGAAATGAACAAATGAACAAATGAACAAAAGAACAAATAAACAAATGAACAAATGATCAAATGAAGAAATGAACAAATGAACAAATGAACAAACGAACAAATGAACAAATGAACAAATGAACAAATGAACAAATGAACAAATGAACAAATGAACAAATGAACAAATGAACAAATGAACAAATGAACAAATGAACAAATGAACAAATGAACAAATGAACAAATGAACAAATGAACAAATGAACAAATGGACAAATGAAAAAATGGACAAATGAACGAATGAACAAATGAACAAATGAACGAATGAACAATTGTACAAATGAACGAAGGAACAACTGAACAAATGAACAAATGAACAAATGAACAAATGAACCAATGAAAAAATGAACAAAAGAACAAATGAAGAAATGAACAAATGAACAAATGAACAAATGAACAAATGAACAAATGAACAAATGAACAAATGTGCGAATAGACAAATGAACGAATGAACAAATGAACAAAAGAACAAATGAACAAATGAACGAATGAACAAATGAACAAATGAACAAATGAACAAATGAACAAATGAACAAATGAACATATGAGCGAATAGACAATCGCACAAATGAACAAATATACAAATGGACAAATGAACAAAAGAACAAATGAAAAAATGAACGAATGAGCGAATAGACAAATGAACGAATGAACAAATGAACAAATGAACAAATGAACAAATGAACAAATGAACAAATGAACAAATGAACAATCGCACAAATGAACAAATATACAAATGAACAAATGAACAAAAGAACAAATGAAAAAAATGAACAAATGAACAAATGTGCGAATAGACAAATGAACAAATGTGCGAATAGACAAATGAACGTATGAACAAATGAACAAATGAACGAATGAACAAATGAACAAATGAACAAATGAACAAATGAACAAATGAACAAATGAACAAATGAACAAATGAACAAATGAACAAATGAACAAATGAACAAATGAACAAATGAACAAATGAACAAATGAACAAATGAACAAATGAACAAATGAACATATGAACAAATGAAAAAATGAACAAATGAACAAATGAACAAATGAACAAAAGAACAAATGAACAAATGAACAAATGAACAAATGAACAAATGAACAAATGTGCGGATAGACAAATGAACGAATGAACAAATGAACAAATGAACGAATGAACAAATGAATAAATGAGCGAATAGACAAATGAACAAATGAGCGAATAGACAAATGAACGAAGGAACAAATGTACAAATGAACAAATGAACAAATGAACAAATGAACAAATGAACAAATGAACAAATGAACAAATGAACAAATGAACAAATGAACAAATGAACAAATGAACGAAAGAACAAATGAACAAATGAACAAATGAACAAATGAACAAATGAACGAATGAACAAATGAACAAATGAACAAATGAACAAATGAACAAATGAACAAATGAACAAATGAACGAATGAACAAATGAACAAATGAACAAATGAACAAATGAACAAATGAACAAATGAACAAATGAACAAATGAACAAATGAACAAATGAACAAATGTGCGAATAGACAAATGAACGAATGAAAAAAATGAACAAATGAACGAATGAACAAATGAACAAATGAACAAATGAACAAATGAACAAATGAACAAATGAACAAATGAACAAATAGACAAATGAACGAAGGAACAAATGAACAAATGAACAAATGCACAAATGAACAAATAGACAAATGAACGAAGGAACAAATGAACAAATGAACAAATGAACAAATGAACAAATAGACAAATGAACGAAGGAACAAATGAACAAATGAACAAATGAACAAATGAACAAATGAACAAATGAACAAATGAACAAATGAACAAATGAACAAATGAACAAATGCACAAATGAACAAATGAGCGAATAGACAAATGAACGAATGATCAAATGAAGAAATGAACAAATGAACAAATGAACAAACGAACAAATGAACAAATGAACAAATGAACAAGTGGACAAATGAACAAATGAACAAATGAACAAATGAACAAATGAACAAATGAACAAATGAACAAATGAACAAATGAACAAATGAACAAATGAACAAATGAACAAATGGACAAATGAACAAATGAACAAATGAACAAATGAACAAATGAACAAATGGACAAATGAAAAAATGGACAAATGAACGAATGAACAAATGAACAAATGAACGAATGAACAATTGTACAAATGAACGAAGGAACAACTGAACAACTGAACAAATGAACAAATGAACAAATGAACAAATGAACAAATGAACGAAGGAACAACTGAACAAATGAACAAATGAACAAATGAACAAATGAACAAATGAACAAATGAACAAATGAACAAATGAACAAATGAACAAATGAACAAATGAACAAATGAACAAATGAACAAATGAAGAAATGAAGAAATGAAGAAATGAAGAAATGAAGAAATGAAGAAATGAAGAAATGAAGAAATGAAGAAATGAACAAATGAACAAATGAACAAATGAACAAAAGAACAAATAAACAAATGAACAAATGAACAAATGAACAAATGAACAAATGAACAAATGTGCGAATAGACAAATGAACGAATGAAAAAAATGAACAAATGAACGAATGAACAAATGAACAAATGAACAAATGAACAAATGAACAAATGAACAAATAGACAAATGAACGAAGGAACAAATGAACAAATGAACAAATGCACAAATGAACAAATAGACAAATGAACGAAGGAACAAATGAACAAATGAACAAATGAACAAATGAACAAATAGACAAATGAACGAAGGAACAAATGAACAAATGAACAAATGAACAAATGAACAAATGAACAAATGAACAAATGAACAAATGAACAAATGCACAAATGAACAAATGAGCGAATGAAGAAATGACCAAATGAACAAATGAACAAACGAACAAATGAACAAATGAACAAATGAACAAGTGGACAAATGAACAAATGAACAAATGAACAAATGAACAAATGAACAAATGAACAAATGAACAAATGAACAAATGAACAAATGAACAAATGAACAAATGAACAAATGGACAAATGAACAAATGAACAAATGAACAAATGAACAAATGAACAAATGGACAAATGAAAAAAATGACAAATGAACGAATGAACAAATGAACAAATGAACGAATGAACAATTGTACAAATGAACGAAGGAACAACTGAACAACTGAACAAATGAACAAATGAACAAATGAACAAATGAACAAATGAACGAAGGAACAACTGAACAAATGAACAAATGAACAAATGAACAAATGAACAAATGAACAAATGAACAAATGAACAAATGAACAAATGAACAAATGAACAAATGAACAAATGAACAAATGAAGAAATGAAGAAATGAAGAAATGAAGAAATGAAGAAATGAACAAATGAACAAATGAACAAATGAACAAATGAACAAAAGAACAAATAAACAAATGAACAAATGATCAAATGAAGAAATGAACAAATGAACAAATGAACAAACGAACAAATGAACAAATGAACAAATGAACAAGTGGACAAATGAACAAAAGAACAAATAAACAAATGAACAAATGATCAAATGATCAAATGAAGAAGTGAACAAATGAACAA
This sequence comes from Megalopta genalis, assembly GCF_051020955.1. Taxonomy (NCBI): domain Eukaryota; kingdom Metazoa; phylum Arthropoda; class Insecta; order Hymenoptera; family Halictidae; genus Megalopta; species Megalopta genalis. The sequence goes on from NC_135022.1 coordinate 1,692,409, forward strand.
ATGAACAAACGAACAAATGGACAAATGAACAAATGAACAAGAGGACAAATGAACAAATGAACAAATGAACAAATGGACAAATGAAAAAATGGACAAATGAACGAATGAACAAATGAACAAATGAACGAATGAACAATTGTACAAATGAACGAAGGAACAACTGAACAACTGAACAACTGAACAAATGAACAAATGAACAAATGAACAAATGAACAAATGAACAAATGAACAAATGAACCAATGAAAAAATGAACAAATGAACAAAGGAACAAATGAACAAATGAACAAATGAACAAATGAACAAATGAACAAATGAACAAATGAACAAAAGAACAAATGAACAAATGAACAAATGAACAAATGAACAAATGAACAAATGAACAAATGAACAAATGAACAAATGAACAAAAGAACAAATGAACAAATGAACAAATGAACAAATGAACAAATGAACAAATGAACAAATGAACAAATGAACAAATGAACAAATGAACAAATGTGCGAATAGACAAATGAACGAATGAACAAATGAACAAATGAACAAATGAACGAATGAACAAATGAACAAATGAACAAATGAACAAATGAACAAATGAACAAATGAACAAATGAACAAATGAACAAATGAACAAATGAACAAATGAACAAATGAACAAGTGTGCGAATAGACAAATGAACGAATGAAAAAAATGAACAAATGAACGAATGAACAAATGAACAAATGAACAAATGAACAAATGAACAAATGAACAAATAGACAAATGAACGAAGGAACAAATGAACAAATGAACAAATGAACAAATGAACAAATGAACAAATGAACAAATGCACAAATGAACAAATGAGCGAATAGACAAATGAACGAATGAACAAATGAACAAATGAACAAATGAACGAATGAACAAATATACAAATGAACAAATAAACAAATGAACAAATGATCAAATGAAGAAATGAACAAATGAACAAATGTGCGAATAGACAAATGAACGAATGAACAAATGAACAAATGAACGAATGAACAAATGAACAAATGAACAAATGAACAAATGAGCGAATAGACAATCGCACAAATGAACAAATGAACAAATGCACAAATGAACAAATGAGCGAATAGACAAATGAACGAATGAACAAATGAACAAATGAACAAATGAACAAATGAACGAATGAACAAATATACAAATGAACAAATGAACAAATGAACAAATCAACAAATGAACAAATGAACGAATGAACAAATATACAAATGAACAAATGAGCAAATGAACAAATGAACAAATGAACAAATGAACAAATGAACAAATGAACAAATGAACGAATGAACAAATGAACAAATGAACAAATGAACAAATGAACAAATGAACAAATGAACAAATGAACAAATGAACAAATGAACAAATGAACAAATGAACGAATGAACAAATAAACGAATGAACAAATGAACAAATGAACAATTGAACAAATGAACATGTGGACAAATGAACAAATGGACAAATGAACAAATGAACAAATGAACAAATGAAGAAATGAAGAAATGAAGAAATGAAGAAATGAAGAAATGAAGAAATGAACAAATGAACAAATGAACAAAAGAACAAATAAACAAATGAACAAATGATCAAATGAAGAAATGAACAAATGAACAAATGAACAAACGAACAAATGAACAAATGAACAAATGAACAAGTGGACAAATGAACAAATGAACAAATGAACAAATGAACAAATGAACAAATGAACAAATGAACAAATGAACAAATGAACAAATGAACAAATGAACAAATGAACAAATGAACAAATGAACAAATGAACAAATGAACAAATGAACAAATGAACAAATGGACAAATGAAAAAATGGACAAATGAACGAATGAACAAATGAACAAATGAACGAATGAACAATTGTACAAATGAACGAAGGAACAACTGAACAAATGAACAAATGAACAAATGAACAAATGAACCAATGAAAAAATGAACAAAAGAACAAATGAAGAAATGAACAAATGAACAAATGAACAAATGAACAAATGAACAAATGAACAAATGAACAAATGTGCGAATAGACAAATGAACGAATGAACAAATGAACAAAAGAACAAATGAACAAATGAACGAATGAACAAATGAACAAATGAACAAATGAACAAATGAACAAATGAACAAATGAACAAATGAGCGAATAGACAATCGCACAAATGAACAAATATACAAATGAACAAATGAACAAAAGAACAAATGAAAAAATGAACGAATGAGCGAATAGACAAATGAACGAATGAACAAATGAACAAATGAACAAATGAACAAATGAACAAATGAACAAATGAACAAATGAACAATCGCACAAATGAACAAATATACAAATGAACAAATGAACAAAAGAACAAATGAACAAATGAACAAATGAACAAATGTGCGAATAGACAAATGAACAAATGTGCGAATAGACAAATGAACGTATGAACAAATGAACAAATGAACGAATGAACAAATGAACAAATGAACAAATGAACAAATGAACAAATGAACAAATGAACAAATGAACAAATGAACAAATGAACAAATGAACAAATGAACAAATGAACAAATGAACAAATGAACAAATGAACAAATGAACAAATGAACAAATGAACAAATGAACAAATGAACAAATGAACATATGAACAAATGAAAAAATGAACAAATGAACAAATGAACAAATGAACAAAAGAACAAATGAACAAATGAACAAATGAACAAATGAACAAATGAACAAATGTGCGGATAGACAAATGAACGAATGAACAAATGAACAAATGAACGAATGAACAAATGAATAAATGAGCGAATAGACAAATGAACAAATGAGCGAATAGACAAATGAACGAAGGAACAAATGTACAAATGAACAAATGAACAAATGAACAAATGAACAAATGAACAAATGAACAAATGAACAAATGAACAAATGAACAAATGAACGAAAGAACAAATGAACAAATGAACAAATGAACAAATGAACAAATGAACGAATGAACAAATGAACAAATGAACAAATGAACAAATGAACAAATGAACAAATGAACAAATGAACGAATGAACAAATGAACAAATGAACAAATGAACAAATGAACAAATGAACAAATGAACAAATGAACAAATGAACAAATGAACAAATGAACAAATGAACAAATGAACAAATGTGCGAATAGACAAATGAACGAATGAAAAAAATGAACAAATGAACGAATGAACAAATGAACAAATGAACAAATGAACAAATGAACAAATGAACAAATAGACAAATGAACGAAGGAACAAATGAACAAATGAACAAATGCACAAATGAACAAATAGACAAATGAACGAAGGAACAAATGAACAAATGAACAAATGAACAAATGAACAAATAGACAAATGAACGAAGGAACAAATGAACAAATGAACAAATGAACAAATGAACAAATGAACAAATGAACAAATGAACAAATGAACAAATGAACAAATGCACAAATGAACAAATGAGCGAATAGACAAATGAACGAATGATCAAATGAAGAAATGAACAAATGAACAAATGAACAAACGAACAAATGAACAAATGAACAAATGAACAAGTGGACAAATGAACAAATGAACAAATGAACAAATGAACAAATGAACAAATGAACAAATGAACAAATGAACAAATGAACAAATGAACAAATGAACAAATGAACAAATGGACAAATGAACAAATGAACAAATGAACAAATGAACAAATGAACAAATGGACAAATGAAAAAATGGACAAATGAACGAATGAACAAATGAACAAATGAACGAATGAACAATTGTACAAATGAACGAAGGAACAACTGAACAACTGAACAAATGAACAAATGAACAAATGAACAAATGAACAAATGAACGAAGGAACAACTGAACAAATGAACAAATGAACAAATGAACAAATGAACAAATGAACAAATGAACAAATGAACAAATGAACAAATGAACAAATGAACAAATGAACAAATGAACAAATGAACAAATGAAGAAATGAAGAAATGAAGAAATGAAGAAATGAAGAAATGAAGAAATGAAGAAATGAACAAATGAACAAATGAACAAATGAACAAAAGAACAAATAAACAAATGAACAAATGATCAAATGAAGAAATGAACAAATGAACAAATGAACAAACGAACAAATGAACAAATGAACAAATGAACAAGTGGACAAATGAACAAAAGAACAAATAAACAAATGAACAAATGATCAAATGATCAAATGAAGAAGTGAACAAATGAACAAATGAACAAACGAACAAATGGACAAATGAACAAATGAACAAGAGGACAAATGAACAAATGAACAAATGAACAAATGGACAAATGAAAAAATGGACAAATGAACGAATGAACAAATGAACAAATGAACGAATGAACAATTGTACAAATGAACGAAGGAACAACTGAACAACTGAACAAATGAACAAATGAACAAATGAACAAATGAACAAATGAACAAATGAACAAATGAACCAATGAAAAAATGAACAAATGAACAAAGGAACAAATGAACAAATGAACAAATGAACAAATGAACAAATGAACAAATGAACAAATGAACAAAAGAACAAATGAACAAATGAACAAATGAACAAATGAACAAATGAACAAATGAACAAATGAACAAATGAACAAAAGAACAAATGAACAAATGAACAAATGAACAAATGAACAAATGAACAAATGAACAAATGAACAAATGAACAAATGAACAAATGAACAAATGAACAAATGAACAAATGAACAAATGTGCGAATAGACAAATGAACGAATGAACAAATGAACAAATGAACAAATGAACGAATGAACAAATGAACAAATGAACAAATGAACAAATGAACAAATGAACAAATGAACAAGTGTGCGAATAGACAAATGAACGAATGAAAAAAATGAACAAATGAACGAATGAACAAATGAACAAATGAACAAATGAACAAATGAACAAATGAACAAATAGACAAATGAACGAAGGAACAAATGAACAAATGAACAAATGAACAAATGAACAAATGAACAAATGAACAAATGCACAAATGAACAAATGAGCGAATAGACAAATGAACGAATGAACAAATGAACAAATGAACGAATGAACAAATATACAAATGAACAAATAAACAAATGAACAAATGATCAAATGAAGAAATGAACAAATGAACAAATGTGCGAATAGACAAATGAACGAATGAACAAATGAACAAATGAACGAATGAACAAATGAACAAATGAACAAATGAACAAATGAGCGAATAGACAATCGCACAAATGAACAAATGAACAAATGCACAAATGAACAAATGAGCGAATAGACAAATGAACGAATGAACAAATGAACAAATGAACAAATGAACAAATGAACGAATGAACAAATATACAAATGAACAAATGAACAAATGAACAAATCAACAAATGAACAAATGAACGAATGAACAAATATACAAATGAACAAATGAGCAAATGAACAAATGAACAAATGAACAAATGAACAAATGAACAAATGAACAAATGAACGAATGAACAAATGAACAAATGAACAAATGAACAAATGAACAAATGAACAAATGAACAAATGAACAAATGAACAAATGAACAAATGAACAAATGAACAAATGAACAAATGAACGAATGAACAAATAAACGAATGAACAAATGAACAAATGAACAATTGAACAAATGAACATGTGGACAAATGAACAAATGGACAAATGAACAAATGAACAAATGAACAAATGAAGAAATGAAGAAATGAAGAAATGAAGAAATGAAGAAATGAAGAAATGAAGAAATGAACAAATGAACAAATGAACAAATGAACAAATGAACAAAAGAACAAATAAACAAATGAACAAATGATCAAATGAAGAAATGAACAAATGAACAAATGAACAAACGAACAAATGAACAAATGAACAAATGAACAAGTGGACAAATGAACAAATGAACAAATGAACAAATGAACAAATGAACAAATGAACAAATGAACAAATGAACAAATGAACAAATGAACAAATGAACAAATGAACAAATGAACAAATGAACAAATGAACAAATGAACAAATGAACAAATGGACAAATGAAAAAATGGACAAATGAACGAATGAACAAATGAACAAATGAACGAATGAACAATTGTACAAATGAACGAAGGAACAACTGAACAAATGAACAAATGAACAAATGAACAAATGAACCAATGAAAAAATGAACAAAAGAACAAATGAAGAAATGAACAAATGAACAAATGAACAAATGAACAAATGAACAAATGAACAAATGTGCGAATAGCCAAATGAACGAATGAACAAATGAACAAATGAACAAATGAACAAATGAACGAATGAACAAATGAACAAATGAACAAATGAACAAATGAACAAATGAGCGAATAGACAATCGCACAAATGAACAAATATACAAATGAACAAATGAACAAAAGAACAAATGAAAAAATGAACGAATGAGCGAATAGACAAATGAACGAATGAACAAATGAACAAATGAACAAATGAACAAATGAACAAATGAACAAATGAACAATCGCACAAATGAACAAATATACAAATGAACAAATGAACAAAAGAACAAATGAACAAATGAACAAATGTGCGAATAGACAAATGAACAAATGTGCGAATAGACAAATGAACGTATGAACAAATGAACAAATGAACGAATGAACAAATGAACAAATGAACAAATGAACAAATGAACAAATGAACAAATGAACAAATGAACAAATGAACAAATGAACAAATGAACAAATGAACAAATGAACAAATGAACAAATGAACAAATGAACAAATGAACAAATGAACAAATGAACAAATGAACAAATGAACAAATGAACATATGAACAAATGAAAAAATGAACAAATGAACAAATGAACAAATGAACAAAAGAACAAATGAACAAATGAACAAATGAACAAATGAACAAATGAACAAATGTGCGGATAGACAAATGAACGAATGAACAAATGAACAAATGAACGAATGAACAAATGAATAAATGAGCGAATAGACAAATGAACAAATGAGCGAATAGACAAATGAACGAAGGAACAAATGTACAAATGAACAAATGAACAAATGAACAAATGAACAAATGAACAAATGAACAAATGAACAAATGAACAAATGAACAAATGAACAAATGAATAAATGAACAAATGAACAAATGAACAAATGAACAAATGAACAAATGAACAAATGAACAAATGAACAAATGAACAAATGAACGAATGAACAAATAAACGAATGAACAAATGAACAAATGAACAAATGAACAAATGAACAAATGAACAAGTGGACAAATGAACAAATGGACAAATGAACAAATGAACAAATGAACAAATGAACAAATGAAGAAATGAAGAAATGAAGAAATGAACAAATGAACAAATGAACAAATGAACAAAAGAACAAATAAACAAATGAACAAATGATCAAATGAAGAAATGAACAAACGAACAAATGAACAAACGAACAAATGAACAAATGAACAATTGAACAAGTGGACAAATGAACAAATGAACAAATGAACAAATGAACAAATGAACAAATGAACAAATGAACAAATGGACAAATGAAAAAATGGACAAATGAACGAATGAACAAATGAACAAATGAACGAATGAACAATTGTACAAATGAACGAAGGAACAACTGAACAAATGAACAAATGAACAAATGAACAAATGAACAAATGAACAAATGAACAAATGAACAAATGAACAAATGAACCAATGAAAAAATGAACAAATGAACAAAGGAACAAATGAACAAATGAACAAATGAACAAATGAACAAATGAACAAATGAACAAATGAACAAATGAACAAATGAACAAATGAACAAAAGAACAAATGAACAAATGAACAAATGAACAAATGAACAAATGAACAAATGAACAAATGTACAAATGTGCGAATAGACAAATGAACGAATGAACAAATGAACAAATGAACGAATGAACAAATGAACAAATGAGCGAATAGACAAATGAACGAAGGAACAAATGAACAAATGAACAAATGAACAAATGAACAAATGAACAAATGTACAAATGAACAAATGCACAAATGAACAAATGAGCGAATAGACAAATGAACGAATGAACAAATGAACAAATGAACGAATGAACAATTGTACAAATGAACGAAGGAACAACTGAACAAATGAACAAATGAACAAATGAACAAATGAACAAATGAACAAATGAACAAATGAACAAATGAACAAATGAACAAATGAACAAATGAACAAATGAACAAATGAACAAATGAACAAATGAACAAATGAACAAATGAACAAATGAACAAAAGAACAAATGAACAAATGAACAAATGAACAAATGAACAAATGAACAAATGTGCGAATAGACAAATGAACGAATGAACAAATGAAAAAATGAACGAATGAACAAATGAACAAATGAGCGAATAGACAAATGAACGAAGGAACAAATGAACAAATGAACAAATGAACAAATGAACAAATGAACAAATGAACAAATGCACAAATGAACAAATGAGCGAATAGACAAATGAACGAATGAACAAATGAACAAATGAACAAATGAACAAATGAACAAATGAACAAATGAACAAATGAACAAATGAACAAATGAACAAATGAACAAATGAACAAATGAACAAATGAACAAATGAACAAATGAACAAATGAACAAATGAACAAATGAACAAATGAACAAATGAACAAATGAACAAATGAACAAATGAACAAATGAACAAAAGAACAAATGAACAAATGAACAAATGAACAAATGAAAAAATGAGCAAATGTGCGAATAGACATATGAACGAATGAACAAATGAACAAATGAACGAATGAACAAATGAACAAATGAACAAATGAACGAATGAACAAATGAACAAATGAGCGAATAGACAAATGAACGAAGGAACAAATGAACAAATGAACAAATGAACAAATGAACAAATGAACAAATGAACAAATGAACAAATGCACAAATGAACAAATGAGCGAATAGACAATCGCACAAATGAACAAATATACAAATGAACAAATGAACAAAAGAACAAATGAAAAAATGAACGAATGAGCGAATAGACAAATGAACGAATGAACAAATGAACAAATGAACGAATGAACCATTGAACAAATGAACGAAGGAACAACTGAACAAGTGAACAAATGAACAAATGAACAAATGAACAAATGAACAAATGAACAAATGAACAAATGAACAAATGAACAAATGAACAAATGAACAAATGAACAAATGAACAAATGAACAAATGTACAAATGAACAAATGAACAAATGAACAAATGAACAAATGAACAAATGAACAAATGAACAAATGAACAAATGAACAAATGAACAAATGAACAAATGAACAAATGAACAAATGAACAAATGAACAAATGAACAAATGAACAAATGAACAAATGAACAAATGAACAAATGAACAAATGAACAAATGTGCGAATAGACATATGAACGAATGAACAAATGAACAAATGAACAAATGTGCGAATAGACATATGAACGAATGAACAAATGAACAAATGAACAAATGAACAAATGAACAAATGAACAAATGAACAAATGAGCGAATGGACAATCGCACAAATGAACAAATATACAAATGAACAAAAGAACAAATGAAAAAATGAACGAATGAGCGAATAGACAAATGAACGAATGAACAAATGAACAAATGAACGAATGAACAATTGTACAAATGAACGAAGGAACAACTGAACAAATGAACAAATGAACAAATGAACAAATGAACAAATGAACAAATGAACAAATGAACAAATGAACAAATGAACAAATGAACAAATGAACAAATGAACAAATGAACAAATGAACAAATGAACAAATGAACAAAAGAACAAATGAACAAATGAACAAATGAACAATTGAACAAACGAACAAATGAACAAATGAACAAATGTGCGAATAGACAAATGAACGAATGAACAAATGAACAAATGAACGAATGAACAAATGAACAAATGAACGAATGAACAAATGAACAAATGAACAAATGAACAAATGAACAAATGAACAAATGAACAAATGAACAAATGAACAAATGAACAAATGAACAAATGTGCGAATAGACAAATGAACGAATGAACAAATGAACAAATGAACGAATGAACAAATGAACAAATGAACAAATGAACAAATGAAGAAATGAAGAAATGAAGAAATGAACAAATGAACAAATGAACAAATGAACAAAAGAACAAATAAACAAATGAACAAATGATCAAATGAAGAAATGAACAAATGAACCAATGAACAAACGAACAAATGAACAAATGAACAAATGAACAAATGAACAAATGAACAAATGAACAAATGAACAAATGAACAAATGAACAAATGAACAAAAGAACAAATAAACAAATGAACAAATGATCAAATGAAGAAATGAACAAATGAACAAATGAACAAATGAACAAACGAACAAATGGACAAATGAACAAATGAACAAGAGGACAAATGAACAAATGAAAAAATGAACAAATGAACAAATGAACAAATGAACAAATGAACAAATGAACAAATGAACAAATGAACAAATGAACAAATGAACAAATGAACAAATGAACAAATGAACAAATGAACAAATGAACAAATGAACAAATGAACAAATGAACAAATGAACAAATGAACAAATGAACAAATGAACAAATGAACAAATGAACAAATGAACAAATGAACAAATGAACAAATGTACAAATGAACAAATGAACAAATGGACAAATGAAAAAATGGACAAATGAACAAATGAACAAATGAACAAATGAACAAATGAACAAATGAACAAATGAACAAATGAACAAATGAACAAATGAACAAATGAACAAATGAACAAATGAACAAATGAACAAATGAACAAATGAACAAATGAACAAATGAACAAATGAAAAATGAACAAATGATCAAATGAACAAATGAACAAATGAACAAATGAACAAATGAACAAATGAACAAATGAACAAATGAACAAATGAACAAATGAACAAATGAACAAATGAACAAATGAACAAATGAACAAATGCACAAATGAACAAATGAACAAATGCACAAATGAACAAATGAACAAATGAACAAATGAACAAATTAACAAATTAACAAATGAACAAATGAACAAATGAACAAATGAACAAATGAACAAATTAACAAATGAACAAATTAACAAATGAACACATGAACAAATGAACAAATGAACAAATGAACAAATGAACAAATGAACAAATGAACAAATGAACAAATGAACAAATGAACAAATGAACATATGAACAAATGAAAAAATGACCAAATGAACAAATGAAAAAATAACCAAATGAACAAATGAACAAATGAAAAAATGAACAAATGAACAAATGAACAAATGAACAAATGAACAAAAGAACAAATGAACACATGAACAAATGAACAAATGAACAAATGAACAAATGTGCGAATAGACAAATGAACGAATGAACAAATGAACAAATGAACGAATGAACAAATGAACAAATGAACGAATGAACAAATGAACAAATGAGCGAATAGACAAATGAACGAAGGAACAAATGAACAAATGAACAAATGAACAAATGAACAAATGAACAAATGAACAAATGAACAAATGAACAAATGAACAAATGAACAAATGAACAAATGAACAAATGAACAAATGAACAAATGAACAAATGAACAAATGAACAAATGAGCGAATAGACAAATGAACGAATGAACAAATGAACAAATGAACAAATGAACAAATGAACAAATGAACGAATGAACAAATATACAAATGAACAAATGAGCAAATGAACAAATGAACAAATGAACAAATGAACAAACGAACAAATGAACAAATGAACAAATGAACAAGTGGACAAATGAACAAATGAACAAATGAACAAATGAACAAATGAACAAATGAACAAATGAACAAATGAACAAATGAACAAATGAACAAAAGAACAAATGAACAAATGAACAAATGAACAAATGAACAAATGAACAAATGAACAAATGTGCGAATAGACAAATGAACGAATGAACAAATGAACAAATGAACGAATGAACAAATGAACAAATGAACAAATGAACAAATGAACAAATGAACAAATGAACAAATGAACAAATGAACAAATGAACAAATGAACAAAAGAACAAATGAACAAATGAACAAATGAACAAATGAACAAATGAACAAATGAACAAATGTGCGAATAGACAAATGAACGAATGAACAAATGAACAAATGAACGAATGAACAAATGAACAAATGAACAAATGAACAAATGAACAAATGAACAAATGAACAAATGAACAAATGAGGGAATAGACAATCGCACAAATGAACAAATATACAAATGAACAAATGAACAAAAGAACAAATGAAAAAATGAACGAATGAGCGAATAGACAAATGAACGAATGAACAAATGAACAAATGAACAAATGAACAAATGAACAAATGAACAAATGAACAAATGAACAAATGAACAAATGAACAAATGAACAAATGAACAAATGAACAAATGAACAAATGAACAAATGGACAAATGAACAAATGAACAAATGAACAAATGAACAAATGAACAAATGAACAAATGAACAAATGAACAAATGAACAAATGAACAAATGGACAAATGAAAAAATGGACAAATGAACGAATGAACAAATGAACAAATGAACGAATGAACAATTGTACAAATGAACGAAGGAACAACTGAACAAATGAACAAATGAACAAATGAACAAATGAACAAATGAACCAATGAAAAAATGAACAAATGAACAAAGGAACAAATGAACAAATGAACAAATGAACAAATGAACAAATGAACAAATGAACAAATGAACAAATGAACAAATGATCAAATGAACAAATGAACAAAAGAACAAATGAACAAATGAACAAATGAACAAATGAACAAATGAACAAATGAACAAATGTGCGAATAGACAAATGAACGAATGAACAAATGAACAAATGAACAAATGAACAAATGAACAAATGAACAAATGAGCGAATAGACAATCGCACAAATGAACAAATATACAAATGAACAAATGAACAAAAGAACAAATGAAAAAATGAACGGATGAGCGAATAGACAAATGAACGAATGAACAAATGAACAAATGAACAAATGAACAAATGAACAAATGAACAAATGAACAAATGAACAAATGAACAAATGAACAAATGAACAAATGAACAAAAGAACAAATGAACAAATGAACAAATGAACAAATGAACAAATGAACAAATGTGCGAATAGACAAATGAACGAATGAACAAATGAACAAATGAACGAATGAACAAATGAACAAATGAACGAATGAACAATTGTACAAATGAACGAAGGAACAACTGAACAAATGAACAAATGAACAAATGAACAAATGAACAAATGAACAAATGAACAAATGAACAAATGAACAAATGAACAAATGAACAAATGAACAAATGAACAAATGAACAAATGAACAAATGAACAAATGAACAAATGAACAAATGAACAAATGAACAAATGAACAAATGAACAAATGAACAAATGAACAAGTGAACAAATGAACAAATGAACAAATGAACAAATGAACAAATGAACAAATGAACAAATGAACAAATGAACAAATGAACAAATGAACAAAAGAACAAATGAACAAATGAACAAATGAACAAATGAACAAATGAACAAATGAACAAATGAACAAATGAACAAATGAACAAATGAACAAATGAACAAATGAACAAATGAACAGATGAACAAATGAACAAATGAACAAATGGACAAATGGACAAATGAACAAATGAACATATGAACAAATGAACAAATGAACAAATGAACAAATCAACAAATGAACAAATGAACAAATGAACAAATAAACAAATGAACAAATGAACAAATGGACAGATGAACAAATGAACAAATGAGCGAATGAACAGATGAACTAATAAAGAAATGAACAAATGAACAAAAAAAGAAATGAACAAATGAACAAATGGACAAATGAACAAATGAACAAATGAACGAATGAACGAATGAACGAATGAACGAATGAACAAATGAACAAATGGACATATGAACAAATGAACAAATAAACAAATGGACAAATGAACAAATGAACAAGTGAACAAATGAACATATGAACAAATGAACAAATGAACAAATGAACAAATGAACAAATGAACATATGAACAAATGAACAAATGAACAAATGATCAAATGAACAAATGAACAAATGAACAAATGAACAAATGAACAAATGAACAAATGAACAAATGAAGAAATGAACAAATGAACAAATGAACAAATGAACAATTGAACAAATGAACAAATGAACAAATGAACAAATGAACAAATGAACAAATGAACAAATGAACAAATGAACAAATGAACAAATGAACAAATGAACAAATGAACAAATGAACAAATGAACAAATGAACAAATGAACAAATGAACAAATGAACAAATGATCAAATGAACAAATGCACAAATGAACAAATGAACAAATGAACAAATGCACAAATGAACAAATGAACAAATGCACATATGAACAAATGAACAAATGAACAAATGAACAAATGTGCAAATGAACAAATGCACAAATGAACAAATGAACAAATGAACAAATGAACAAGTGGACAAATAAACAAATGGACAAGTGAACAAATGAACAAATGAAGAAATGAAGAAATGAAGAAATGAACAAATGAACAAATAAAGAAATGAACAAATGAACAAGTGAACAAACGAACAAATGGACAAGTGAACAAATGAACAAATGAACAAATGAGCAAATGAACAAATGAACAAATGAACAAATGAACAAATGAACAAATGAACGAATGAACAAATGAACAAATGAACAAATGAGCGAATAGACAATGGAACGAATGAAGAATTGAAGAAATGAACAAAAGAACAAAAGAACAAATGAACAAATGAACAAATGAACAAATGAACAAATGAGCAAATGAACAAATAAACAAATGAACAAATGAACAAATGAACAAATGAACGAATGAACAAATGAACAAATGAACAAATGAACAAATGAACAAACGAACAAATGAACGAATGAACAAATGAACAAATGAACAAATGAACAAATGAACAAACGAACAAACGAACAAATGAACAAATGAACAAATTAACAAATGAACAAATGAACAAATGAACAAATGAACAAATAATCAAATGAACAAATGAACAAATGAGCAAGTGAACAAATGAACAAATGAACAAATGAACAAATGAACAAATGAACAAATGAACAAATGAACAAATGGACAGATGAGCAAATGAACAAATGAACAAATGAACAAATGAACAAATGGTCGAATAATCATTTGAACGATTGAACAAACGAACAAATGAACAAGTGAACAAACGAACAAATGGACAAGTGAACAAATGAACAAATGAACAAATGAGCAAATGAACAAATGAACAAATGAACAAATGAACAAATGAACAAATGAACAAATGAACAAATGAACAAATGAACAAATGAACGAATGAACAAATGAACGAATGAACAAGTGAACAAATAATCAAATGAACAAATGAACAAATGAACAAATGAACAAATGAACAAATGAACAAATGAACAAATGAACAAATGAACAAATGAGCAAATGAACAGATGAACTAATAAAGAAATGAACAAATGAACAAATAAAGAAATGAACAAATGAACAAATGGACAAATGAACAAATGAACAAATGAACAAATGAACGAATGAACAAATGAATTAATGAACAAATGGACAAATGAACAAATGAACAAATGAACAAATGAACAAATGAACAAATGAACAAATGAACAAATGAACAAATGAACAAATGAACAAATGAACAAATGAACAAATGAACAAATGAACAAATGAACAAATGAACAAATGAACAAATGAACAAATGAACAAATGAACAAATGAACAAATGAACAAATGAACAAATGAACAAATGAACAAATGAACAAATGAACAAATGAACAAATGAACAAATGAACAAATGAACAAATGAACAAATGAACAAATGAACAAATGAACAAATGAACAAATGAACAAATGAACAAATGAACAAATGAACAAATGAACAAATGAACAAATGAACAAATGAACAAATGAACAAATGAACAAATGAACAAATGAACAAATGAACAAATGAACAAATGAACAAATGAACAAATGAACAAATGGACAAATCAACAAATGAACAAATGAACAAATGGACAAATGGACAAATGGACAAATGAACAAATGAACAAATGAACAAATGAACAAATGAACAAATGAACAAATGAACAAATGAACAAATGAACAAATGAACAAATGAACAAATGAACAAATGAACAAATGAACAAATGAACAAATGGACAGATGAGCAAATGAACAAATGAACAAATGAACAAATGAACAAATGGTCGAATAATCATTTGAACGATTGAACAAACGAACAAATGAACAAGTGAACAAACGATCAAATGGACAAGTGAACAAATGAACAAATGAACAAATGAGCAAATGAACAAATGAACAAATGAACAAATGAACAAATGAACAAATGAACAAATGAACGAATGAACAAATGAACAAATGGACAGATGAGCAAATGAACAAATGAACAAATGAACAAATGAACAAATGGTCGAATAATCATTTGAACGATTGAACAAACGAACAAATGAACAAGTGAACAAACGAACAAATGGACAAGTGAACAAATGAACAAATGAACAAATGAACAAATGAGCAAATGAACAAATGAACAAATGAACAAATGAACAAATGAACAAATGAACAAATGAACGAATGAACAAATGAACAAATGAAGAATTGAAGAAATGAACAAAAGAACAAAAGAACAAATGAACAAATGAACAAATGAACAAATGAACAAATGAACAAATGAACAAATGAACAAATAAACAAATGAACAAATGAACAAATGAACGAATGAACGAATGAACAAATGAACAAATGAACAAACGAACAAACGAACAAATGAACGAATGAACAAATGAACAAATGAACAAATGAACAAATGAACAAATGAACAAACGAACAAACGAACAAATGAACAAATGAACAAATTAACAAATGAACAAATGAACAAATGAACAAATGAAGAAATGAAGAAATGAACAAATGAACAAATGAGCAAGTGAACAAATGAACAAATGAACAAATGAACAAATGAACAAATGGACAGATGAGAAAATGAACAAATGAACAAATGAACAAATGGTCGAATAATCATTTGAACGATTGAACAAACGAACAAATGAACAAGTGAACAAACGAACAAATGGACAAGTGAACAAATGAACAAATGAACAAATGAGCAAATGAACAAATGAACAAATGAACAAATGAACAAATGAACAAATGAACAAATGAACAAATGAACAAATGAACGAATGAACAAATGAACAAATGAACAAATGGACATATAAACAAATGAACAAATAAACAAATGGACAAATGAACAAATGAACAAATGAACAAATGAACATATGAACAAATGAACAAATGAACAAATGAACAAATGAACAAATGAACAAATGAACAAATGAACAAATGAACAAATGAACAAATGAACAAATGAACAAATGAACAAATGAACAATTGAACAAATGAACAAATGAACAAATGAACAAATGAACAAATGAACAAATGAACAAATGAACAAATGAACAAATGAACAAATGAACAAATGAACAAATGAACAAATAATCAAATGAACAAATGAACAAATGAACAAATGAACAAATGAACAAATGAACAAATGAACAAATAATCAAATGAACAAATGAACAAATGAACAAATGAACAAATGAACAAATGAACAAATGAGCAAATGAACAGATGAACTAATAAAGAAATGAACAAATGAACAAATAAAGAAATGAACAAATGAACAAATGGACAAATGAACAAATGAACAAATGAATTAATGAACAAATGAACAAATGGACAAATGAACAAATGAACAAATGAACAAATGACCAAATGAACAAGTGAACAAATGAACAAATGAACAAATGACCAAATGAACAAGTGAACAAATGAACAAATGAACAAATGACCAAATGAACAAGTGAACAAATGAACAAATGAACAAATGAACAAATGAACAAATGGTCGAATAATCATTTGAACGATTGAACAAACGAACAAATGAACAAGTGAACAAACGAACAAATGGACAAGTGAACAAATGAACAAATGAACAAATGAACAAATGAACAAATGAACAAATGAGCAAATGAACAAATGAACAAATGAACAAATGAACAAATGAACAAATGAACAAATGAACGAATGAACAAATGAACAAATGAAGAATTGAAGAAATGAACAAAAGAACAAAAGAACAAATGAACAAATGAACAAATGAACAAATGAACAAATGAACAAATGAACAAATGAACAAATGAACAAATAAACAAATGAACAAATGAACAAATGAACAAATGAAGAAATGAAGAAATGAACAAATGAACAAATGAGCAAGTGAACAAATGAACAAATGAACAAATGAACGAATGAACAAATGAACAAATGAACAAACGAACAAACGAACAAACGAACGAATGAACAAATGAACAAATGAACAAATGAACAAATGAACAAATGAACAAACGAACAAACGAACAAATGAACAAA
Organism: Megalopta genalis; assembly: GCF_051020955.1. Classification (NCBI taxonomy): domain Eukaryota; kingdom Metazoa; phylum Arthropoda; class Insecta; order Hymenoptera; family Halictidae; genus Megalopta; species Megalopta genalis. The sequence continues at coordinate 1,711,140 of NC_135022.1, forward strand.
TGAACAAATTAACAAATGAACAAATGAACAAATGAAGAAATGAAGAAATGAACAAATGAACAAATGAGCAAGTGAACAAATGAACAAATGAACAAATGAACAAATGAACAAATGAACAAATGGACAGATGAGCAAATGAACAAATGAACAAATGAACAAATGGTCGAATAATCATTTGAACGATTGAACAAACGAACAAATGAACAAGTGAACAAACGAACAAATGGACAAGTGAACAAATGAACAAATGAACAAATGAACAAATGAGCAAATGAACAAATGAACAAATGAACAAATGAACAAATGAACAAATGAACAAATGAACAAATGAACGAATGAACAAATGAACAAATGAACAAATGGACATATGAACAAATGAACAAATAAACAAATGGACAAATGAACAAATGAACAAATGAACAAATGAACATATGAACAAATGAACAAATGAACAAATGAACAAATGAACAAATGAACAAATGAACAAATGAACAAATGAACAAATGAACAAATGAACAAATGAACAATTGAACAAATGAACAAATGAACAAATGAACAAATGAACAAATGAACAAATGAAGAAATGAACAAATGAACAAATAATCAAATGAACAAATGAACAAATGAACAAATGAACAAATGAACAAATGAACAAATGAACAAATAATCAAATGAACAAATGAACAAATGAACAAATGAACAAATGAACAAATGAACAAATGAGCAAATGAACAAATGAACAAATGAGCAAATGAACAGATGAACTAATAAAGAAATGATCAAATGAACAAATAAAGAAATGAACAAATGAACAAATGGACAAATGAACAAATGAACAAATGAATTAATGAACAAATGAACAAATGGACAAATGAACAAATGAACAAATGAACAAATGACCAAATGAACAAGTGAACAAATGAACAAATGAACAAATGACCAAATGAACAAGTGAACAAATGAACAAATGAACAAATGACCAAATGAACAAGTGAAAAAATGAACAAATGAACAAATGAACAAATGAACAAATGAACAAATGAACAAATGAACAAATGAACAAATGAACAAATGAACAAATGAACAAATGAACAAATGAGCAAATGAACAGATGAACTAATAAAGAAATGAACAAATGAACAAATAAAGAAATGAACAAATGAACAAATGGACAAATGAACAAATGAACAAATGAATTAATGAACAAATGAACAAATGGACAAATGAACAAATGAACAAATGAACAAATGAACAAATGACCAAATGAACAAGTGAACAAATGAACAAATGAACAAATGACCAAATGAACAAATGAACAAATGAACAAATGAACAAATGAACGAATGAACAAATGAACAAATGGACAGATGAGCAAATGAACAAATGAACAAATGAACAAATGAACAAATGGTCGAATAATCATTTGAACGATTGAACAAACGAACAAATGAACAAGTGAACAAACGAACAAATGGACAAGTGAACAAATGAACAAATGAACAAATGAACAAATGAACAAATGAGCAAATGAACAAATGAACAAATGAACAAATGAACAAATGAACAAATGAACAAATGAACGAATGAACAAATGAACAAATGAAGAATTGAAGAAATGAACAAAAGAACAAAAGAACAAAAGAACAAAAGAACAAATGATCAAATGAACAAATGAACAAATGAACAAATGAACAAATGAACAAATAAACAAATGAACAAATGAACAAATGAACAAATGAACAAATGAACGAATGAACAAATGAACAAATGAACAAACGAACAAACGAACAAATGAACGAATGAACAAATGAACAAATGAACAAATGAACAAATGAACAAATTAACAAATGAACAAATGAACAAATGAACAAATGAAGAAATGAAGAAATGAACAAATGAACAAATGAGCAAGTGAACAAATGAACAAATGAACAAATGAACAAATGAACAAATGAACAAATGGACAGATGAGCAAATGAACAAATGAACAAATGAACAAATGGTCGAATAATCATTTGAACGATTGAACAAACGAACAAATGAACAAGTGAACAAACGAACAAATGGACAAGTGAACAAATGAACAAATGAACAAATGAACAAATGAGCAAATGAACAAATGAACAAATGAACAAATGAACAAATGAACAAATGAACAAATGAACAAATGAACAAATGAACGAATGAACAAATGAACAAATGAACAAATGGACATATGAACAAATGAACAAATAAACAAATGGACAAATGAACAAATGAACAAATGAACAAATGAACATATGAACAAATGAACAAATGAACAAATGAACAAATGAACAAATGAACAAATGAACAAATGAACAAATGAACAAATGAACAAATGAACAAATGAACAAATGAACAAATGAACAATTGTACAAATGAACAAATGAACAAATGAACAAATGAACAAATGAACAAATGAACAAATGAACAAATGAACAAATAATCAAATGAACAAATGAACAAATGAACAAATGAACAAATGAACAAATGAACAAATGAACAAATAATCAAATGAACAAATGAACAAATGAACAAATGAACAAATGAACAAATGAACAAATGAACAAATGAACAAATGAACAAATGAGCAAATGAACAGATGAACTAATAAAGAAATGAACAAATGAACAAATAAAGAAATGAACAAATGAACAAATGGACAAATGAACAAATGAACAAATGAATTAATGAACAAATGAACAAATGGACAAATGAACAAATGAACAAATGAACAAATGACCAAATGAACAAGTGAACAAATGAACAAATGAACAAATGACCAAATGAACAAGTGAACAAATGAACAAATGAACAAATGACCAAATGAACAAGTGAACAAATGAACAAATGAACAAATGAACAAATGAACACATGAACAAATGAACACATGAACAAACGGACAAATGAACAAATGAACAAATGAAAAAATGAAAGAATTAACAAATGAACAAATGAACAAATGGACAAATGAACAAATGAACAAATGAACAAATGAACGAATGAACAAATGAATAAATGAACAAATGAACAAATGAACAAATGAACAAATGAACAAATGAACAAATTAACGAATGAACAAATGAACAAATGAACAAATGAACAAATGAACAAATGAACAAATGAACAAATGAACAAATGAACAAATGACCAAATGACCAAATGAACAAATGACCAAATGACCAAATGAACAAGTGAACAAATGAACAAATGAACAAATGAACAAATGAACACATGAACAAATGAACACATGAACAAACGGACAAATGAACAAATGAACAAATGAAAAAATGAAAGAATGAACAAATGAACAAATGAACAAATGGACAAATGAACAAATGAACAAATGAACAAATGAACAAATGAACAAATGAACGAATGAACAAATGGACAAATGAACAAATGAACAAATGAACGAATGAACAAATGAACTAATGAACAAATGAACAAATGAACAAACGAACAAATAAAGAAATGAACAAATGAGCAAATGAACAAATGAACAAACGAACAAACGATCAAATGAACAAATGAACAAATGAACAAATGAACAAATGAACAAATGAACAAATGAACAAATGAACAAATGAACAAATGAACAAATGAACAAATGAACAAATGAACAAATGAACAAATGAACAAATGAACAAATGAACAAATGAACAAATGAACAAATGAACAAATGAACAAATGAACAAATGAACAAATGAACAAATGAACAAATGAACAAATGAACAAGTGAACAAATGAACAAATGAACAAACGAACAAATGAACAAATGAACAAACGAACAAATGAACAAATGAACAAATAAACAAATGAACAAATGAACAAATGAACAAATGAACAAATAAACAAATGAAAAAATGAACAGATGAACAAGTAAAGAAATGAAAAAATGAACAAATAAAGAAATGAACAAATGAACAAATGGACAAATGAACAAATGAACAAATGAACAAATAAAGAAATGAACAAATGGACAAATGAACAAATGAACAAATGAACAAATGAACAAATGAACAAACGAACAAATGAACAAATGAACAAACGAACAAACGAACAAATGAACAAATGAACAAATGACCAAATGAACAAGTGAACAAATGAACAAGTGAACAAATGAACAAATGAACAAATGAACAAATGAACAAATGAACAAATGAACAAATGAACAAATGGACAAATGAACAAATGAACAAATGAACAAATGAACAAATGAACAAATGAACAAATGAACAAATGAACAAATGAACAAATGAACAAATGAACAAATGAACAAATGAACAAATGAACAAATGAACAAATGAACAAATGAACAAAAGAACAAATGAACAAATGAACGAATGAACAAATGAACAAATCAACAAATGAACAATTGAACAAATGAACAAATGAACAAATGAGCGAATAGACAAATGAACGAATGAACAAATGAACAAATGAACGTATGAACAAATGAACAAATGAACAAATGACCAAATGAACAAGTGAACAAATGAACAAATGAACAAATGACCAAATGAACAAGTGAACAAATGAACAAATGAACAAATGACTAAATGAACAAGTGAACAAATGAACAAATGAACAAATGAACACATGAACAAATGAACACATGAACAAACGGACAAATGAACAAATGAACAAATGAAAAAATGAAAGAATTAACAAATGAACAAATGAACAAATGGACAAATGAACAAATGAACAAATGAACAAATGAACGAATGAAGAAATGAACAAATGAACAAATGAACAAATGAACAAATGAACAAATGAACAAATGAACAAATGAACAAATTAACAAATTAACGAATGAACAAATGAACAAATGAACAAATGAACAAATGAACAAATGAACAAACGAACAAACGAACAAATGACCAAATGAACAAATGACCAAAAGACCAAATGAACAAGTGAACAAGTGAACAAATGAACAAATGAACAAATGAACAAATGAACACATGAACAAATGAACACATGAACAAATGAACAAATGAACAAATGAACAAATGAACAAATGAACAAATGAACAAATGAACAAATGAACAAATGAACAAATGAACAAATGAACAAATGAACAAATGAACAAATGAACAAATGAACAAATGAACAAATGAACAAATTAACAACTGAACAAATGAGCAAATGAACAAATGAACAAATGAACAAATGAACAAATGATCAAATGAACAAATGAACAAATGAACAAATGAACAAATGAACAAATGAACAAATGAACAAATGAACAAATGAACAAATGAACAATTGAACAAATGAACAAATGAACAAATGAACAAATGAACAAATGAACAAATGAACAAATGAACAAATGAACAAATGAACAAATGAACAAATGAACAAATGAACAAATGAACAAATGAACAAATGAACAAATGAACAAATGAACAAATGAACAAATGAACAAATGATCAAATGAACAAATGCACAAATGAACAAATGAACAAATGAACAAATGCACAAATGAACAAATGAACAAATGCACATATGAACAAATGAACAAATGAACAAATGAACAAATGTGCAAATGAACAAATGCACAAATGAACAAATGAACAAATGAACAAATGAACAAGTGGACAAATAAACAAATGGACAAGTGAACAAATGAACAAATGAAGAAATGAAGAAATGAAGAAATGAACAAACGAACAAATGAGCAAGTGAACAAGTGAACATATGAACAAATGAACAAATGAACAAATGAACAAGTGAACAAATGAACAAATGAACAAATGAACAAATGAACAAATGAACACATGAACAAATGAACAAATGAACAAATGAACAAATGAACAAAGGAACAAACGAACAAATGAACAAAGGAACAAACGAACAAACGAACAAACGAACAAACGATCAAATGAACAAGTGAACAAGTGAACAAGTCAACAAGTGAACAAATGAACAAATGAACACATGAACAAATGAACAAATGAACAAATGAACAAATGAACAAATGAACAAATGAACAAATGAACAAATGAACAAATGAACAAATGAACAAATGAACAAATGAACAAATGAACAAATGAACAAATGAACAAATGAACAAATGAACAAATGAACAAATGAACAAATGAACAAATGAACAAATGAACAAATGAACAAATGAACAAATGAACAAATGAACAAATGAACAAATGAACAAATGAGCGAATAGACAAATGAACGAATGAACAAATGAACAAATGAACAAATGAACAAATGAACAAATGAACAAATGAACAAATGAACAAATGGACAAATGAACAAATGAACAAATGAACAAATGAACAAATGGACAAATGAACAAATGAACAAATGAACAAATGAACAAATGAACAAATGAACAAATGAACAAATGAGCGAATAGACAAATGAACGAATGAACAAATGAACAAATGAACGAATGAACAAATGAACAAATGAACGAATGAACGAATGAACAAATGATCAAATGAGCGAATAGACAAATGAACGAAGGAACAAATGAACAAATGAACAAATGAACAAATGAACGAATGAACGAATGAACGAATGAACAAATGAACAAATGAACAAATGAACAAATGAGCAAATGAACAAATGAACGAATGAACAAATGAACAAATGAACAAATGAACAAATGAACAAATGAACAAATGAACAAATGAACAAATGAACAAATGAACAAATGAACAAATGAACGAATGAACGAATGAACAAATGAACAAACGAACTAATGAACAAATGAACAAAATGAACAAATGACCAAGTGAACAAATGAAGAAATGAAGAATTGAAGATGTGAACAAATGAAGAAATGAAGATTTGAAGAAATGAACAAATGAAGAAATGAACAAATGAACAAATGAACAAATGAACAAATGAACAAATGAACAAATGAACAAATGAACAAATGAGCAAATGAGAAATGAACAAATGAACAAATGAACAAGTGAACAAATGAACAAATGAACAAATGAACAAATGAACAAATGAACAAATGAACAAATGAACAAATGAACAAATGACCAAGTGAACAAATGAAGAAATGAAGAATTGAAGATTTGAACAAATGAAGAAATGAAGATTTGAAGAAATGTACAAATGAACAAGTTGAGAAATGAACAAATCAACAAATTAAGCAAATGAACAAATGAACAAGTGAACAAGTGAACAAATCAACAAATTAAGCAAATGAACAAATGAACAAGCGAACAAGTGAACAAATGAACAAATGAACAAATGAACAAATGAACAAATGAACAAATGAACAAATGAACAAATGAACAAATGAACAAATGAACAAATGAACAAATGAACAAATGAACAAATGAACAAATGAACAAATGAACAAATGAACAAATGAACAAATGAACAAATGAACAAATGAACAAATGAACAAATGAACAAATGAACAAATGAACAAATGAACAAATTAACAAATTAACGAATGAACAAATGAACAAATGAACAAATGAACAAATGAACAAACGAACAAATGACCAAATGACCAAATGAACAAATGACCAAATGACCAAATGAACAAGTGAACAAATGAACAAATGAACAAATGAACAAATGAACACATGAACAAATGAACACATGAACAAATGAACAAATGAACAAATGAACGAATGAACAAATGGACAAATGAACAAATGAACGAATGAACGAATGAACAAATGAACTAATGAACAAATGAACAAATGAACAAACGAACAAATAAAGAAATGAACAAATGAGCAAATGAACAAATGAACAAACGAACAAACGAACAAACGAACAAACGAACAAACGAACAAACGAACAAACGAACAAACGAACAAATGAACAAATGAACAAATGAACAAATGAACAAATGAACAAATGAACAAATGAACAAATGAACAAATGAACAAATGAACAAATGAACAAACGAACAAATGAACAAATGAACAAATTAACAAATGAACAAATGAACAAATGAACAAATGAACAAATGAAGAAATGAACAAATGAACAAATGAGCAAGTGAACAAATGAACAAATGAACAAATGAACAAATGAACAAATGAACAAATGAACAAATGAACAAATGGACAGATGAGCAAATGAACAAATGAACAAATGAACAAATGGTCGAATAATCATTTGAACGATTGAACAAACGAACAAATGAACAAGTGAACAAACGAACAAATGGACAAGTGAACAAATGAACAAATGAACAAATGAACAAATGAGCAAATGAACAAATGAACAAATGAACAAATGAACAAATGAACAAATGAACAAATGAACAAATGAACAAATGAACAAATGAACGAATGAACAAATGAACAAATGAACAAATGGACAGATGAACAAATGAACAAATAAACAAATGGACAAATGAACAAATGAACAAATGAACAAATGAACATATGAACAAATGAACAAATGAACAAATGAACAAATGAACAAATGAACAAATGAACAAATGAACAAATGAACAAATGAACAAATGAACAAATGAACAAATGAACAATTGAACAAATGAACAAATGAACAAATGAACAAATGAACAAATGAACAAATGAACAAATGAACAAATGAACAAATAATCAAATGAACAAATGAACAAATGAACAAATGAACAAATGAACAAATGAACAAATGAACAAATGAACAAATAATCAAATGAACAAATGAACAAATGAACAAATGAACAAATGAACAAATGAACAAATGAGCAAATGAACAAATGAACAAATGAGCAAATGAACAGATAAACTAATAAAGAAATGAACAAATGAACAAATAAAGAAATGAACAAATGAACAAATGGACAAATGAACAAATGAACAAATGAATTAATGAACAAATGAACAAATGGACAAATGAACAAATGAACAAATGAACAAATGACCAAATGAACAAGTGAACAAATGAACAAATGAACAAATGACCAAATGAACAAGTGAACAAATGAACAAATGAACAAATGACCAAATGAACAAGTGAAAAAATGAACAAATGAACAAATGAACAAATGAACAAATGAAGAAATGAACAAATGAACAAATAAACAAATGAACAAATGAACAAATGAGCAAATGAACAGATGAACTAATAAAGAAATGAACAAATGAACAAATAAAGAAATGAACAAATGAACAAATGGACAAATGAACAAATGAACAAATGAATTAATGAACAAATGAACAAATGGACAAATGAACAAATGAACAAATGAACAAATGACCAAATGAACAAGTGAACAAATGAACAAATGAACAAATGACCAAATGAACAAATGAACAAATGAACAAATGAACAAATGAACGAATGAACAAATGAACAAATGGACAGATGAGCAAATGAACAAATGAACAAATGAACAAATGAACAAATGGTCGAATAATCATTTGAACGATTGAACAAACGAACAAATGAACAAGTGAACAAACGAACAAATGGACAAGTGAACAAATGAACAAATGAACAAATGAGCAAATGAACAAATGAGCAAATGAACAAATGAACAAATGAACAAATGAACAAATGAACAAATGAACGAATGAACGAATGAACGAATGAACAAATGAAGAATTGAAGAAATGAACAAAAGAACAAAAGAACAAAAGAACAAATGAACAAATGAACAAATGAACAAATGAACAAATGAACGAATGAACAAACGAACAAATGAACGAATGAACAAATGAACAAATGAACAAATGAACAAATGAACAAATGAACAAATGAACAAACGAACAAATGAACAAATGAACAAACGAACAAACGAACAAATGATGAAATGAAGAAATGAACAAATGAACAAATGAACAAATGAACAAATGAACAAATGAACAAATGAACAAATGAACAAATGAACAAATGGACAGATGAGCAAATGAACAAATGAACAAATGAACAAATGGTCGAATAATCATTTGAACGATTGAACAAACGAACAAATGAACAAGTGAACAAACGAACAAATGGACAAGTGAACAAATGAACAAATGAACAAATGAACAAATGAGCAAATGAACAAATGAACAAATGAACAAATGAACAAATGAACAAATGAACAAATGAACAAATGAACGAATGAACAAATGAACAAATGAACAAATGGACATATGAACAAATGAACAAATAAACAAATGGACAAATGAACAAATGAACAAATGAACAAATGAACATATGAACAAATGAACAAATGAACAAATGAACAAATGAACAAATGAACAAATGAACAAATGAACAAATGAACAAATGAACAAATGAACAATTGAACAAATGAACAAATGAACAAATGAACAAATGAACAAATGAACAAATGAACAAATGAACAAATGAACAAATGAACAAATAATCAAATGAACAAATGAACAAATGAACAAATGAACAAATGAACAAATGAACAAATGAACAAATAATCAAATGAACAAATGAACAAATGAACAAATGAACAAATGAACAAATGAACAAATGAACAAATGAACAAATGAACAAATGAGCAAATGAACAGATGAACTAATAAAGAAATGAACAAATGAACAAATAAAGAAATGAACAAATGAACAAATGGACAAATGAACAAATGAACAAATGAATTAATGAACAAATGAACAAATGGACAAATGAACAAATGAACAAATGAACAAATGACCAAATGAACAAGTGAACAAATGAACAAATGAACAAATGACCAAATGAACAAGTGAACAAATGAACAAATGAACAAATGACCAAATGAACAAGTGAACAAATGAACAAATGAACAAATGAACAAATGAACACATGAACAAATGAACACATGAACAAACGGACAAATGAACAAATGAACAAATGAAAAAATGAAAGAATTAACAAATGAACAAATGAACAAATGGACAAATGAACAAATGAACAAATGAACAAATGAACGAATGAACAAATGAACAAATGAACAAATGAACAAATGAACAAATGAACAAATGAACAAATGAACAAATTAACGAATGAACAAATGAACAAATGAACAAATGAACAAATGAACAAATGAACAAATGAACAAATGAACAAATGAACAAATGACCAAATGACCAAATGAACAAATGACCAAATGACCAAATGAACAAGTGAACAAATGAACAAATGAACAAATGAACAAATGAACACATGAACAAATGAACACATGAACAAACGGACAAATGAACAAATGAACAAATGAAAAAATGAAAGAATGAACAAATGAACAAATGAACAAATGGACAAATGAACAAATGAACAAATGAACAAATGAACAAATGAACAAATGAACGAATGAACAAATGGACAAATGAACAAATGAACAAATGAACGAATGAACAAATGAACTAATGAACAAATGAACAAATGAACAAACGAACAAATAAAGAAATGAACAAATGAGCAAATGAACAAATGAACAAACGAACAAACGATCAAATGAACAAATGAACAAATGAACAAATGAACAAATGAACAAATGAACAAATGAACAAATGAACAAATGAACAAATGAACAAATGAACAAATGAACAAATGAACAAATGAACAAATGAACAAATGAACAAATGAACAAATGAACAAATGAACAAATGAACAAATGAACAAATGAACAAATGAACGAATGAACAAATGAACAAATGAACAAATGAACAAATGAACAAATGAACAAATGAACAAATGAACAAATGAACAAATGAACAAATGAACAAATGAACAAACGAACAAATGAACAAATGAACAAACGAACAAATGAACAAATGAACAAACGAACAAATGAACAAATGAACAAACGAACAAATGAACAAATGAACAAATGAACAAATGAACAAATAAACAAATGAAAAAATGAACAGATGAACAAGTAAAGAAATGAACAAATAAAGAAATGAACAAATGAACAAATGGACAAATGAACAAATGAACAAATAAAGAAATGAACAAATGAACAAATGGACAAATGAACAAATGAACAAATGAACAAATGAACAAATGAACAAACGAACAAATGAACAAATGAACAAACGAACAAACGAACAAATGAACAAATGAACAAATGAACAAATGAACAAATGACCAAATGAACAAGTGAACAAATGAACAAGTGAACAAATGAACAAATGAACAAATGAACAAATGAACAAATGAACAAATGAACAAATGAACAAATGGACAAATGAACAAATGAACAAATGAACAAATGAACAAATGAACAAATGAACAAATGGACAAATGAACAAATGAACAAATGAACAAATGAACAAATGAACAAATGAACAAATGAACAAATGAACAAATGAACAAATGAACAAATGAACAAAAGAACAAATGAACAAATGAACGAATGAACAAATGAACAAATCAACAAATGAACAATTGAACAAATGAACAAATGAACAAATGAGCGAATAGACAAATGAACGAATGAACAAATGAACAAATGAACGTATGAACAAATGAACAAATGAACAAATGACCAAATGAACAAGTGAACAAATGAACAAATGAACAAATGACCAAATGAACAAGTGAACAAATGAACAAATGAACAAATGACCAAATGAACAAGTGAACAAATGAACAAATGAACAAATGAACACATGAACAAATGAACACATGAACAAACGGACAAATGAACAAATGAACAAATGAAAAAATGAAAGAATTAACAAATGAACAAATGAACAAATGGACAAATGAACAAATGAACAAATGAACAAATGAACGAATGAAGAAATGAACAAATGAACAAATGAACAAATGAACAAATGAACAAATGAACAAATGAACAAATTAACAAATTAACGAATGAACAAATGAACAAATGAACAAATGAACAAATGAACAAATGAACAAACGAACAAATGACCAAATGACCAAATGAACAAATGACCAAAAGACCAAATGAACAAGTGAACAAATGAACAAATGAACAAATGAACAAATGAACACATGAACAAATGAACACATGAACAAATGAACAAATGAACAAATGAACAAATGAACGAATGAACAAATGGACAAATGAACAAATGAACGAATGAACGAATGAACAAATGAACTAATGAACAAATGAACAAATGAACAAACGAACAAATAAAGAAATGAACAAATGAGCAAATGAACAAATGAACAAACGAACAAACGAACAAACGAACAAATGAACAAATGAACAAATGAACAAATGAACAAATGAACAAATGAACAAATGAACAAATGAACAAATGAACAAATGAACAAATGAACAAATGAACAAATGAACAAATGAACAAATGAACAAATGAACAAATGAACAAATGAACAAATTAACAACTGAACAAATGAGCAAATGAACAAATGAACAAATGAACAAATGAACAAATGATCAAATGAACAAATGAACAAATGAACAAATGAACAAATGAACAAATGAACAAATGAACAAATGAACAAATGAACAAATGAACAAATGAACAAATGAACAATTGAACAAATGAACAAATGAACAAATGAACAAATGAACAAATGAACAAATGAACAAATGAACAAATGAACAAATGAACAAATGAACAAATGAACAAATGAACAAATGAACAAATGAACAAATGAACAAATGAACAAATGAACAAATGATCAAATGAACAAATGCACAAATGAACAAATGAACAAATGAACAAATGCACAAATGAACAAATGAACAAATGCACATATGAACAAATGAACAAATGAACAAATGAACAAATGTGCAAATGAACAAATGCACAAATGAACAAATGAACAAATGAACAAATGAACAAGTGGACAAATAAACAAATGGACAAGTGAACAAATGAACAAATGAAGAAATGAAGAAATGAAGAAATGAACAAACGAACAAATGAGCAAGTGAACAAGTGAACATATGAACAAATGAACAAATGAACAAATGAACAAGTGAACAAATGAACAAATGAACAAATGAACAAATGAACAAATGAACACATGATCAAATGAACAAATGAACAAATGAACAAATGAACAAAGGAACAAACGAACAAATGAACAAAGGAACAAACGAACAAACGAACAAACGATCAAATGAACAAGTGAACAAGTGAACAAGTCAACAAGTGAACAAATGAACAAATGAACACATGAACAAATGAACAAATGAACAAATGAACAAATGAACAAATGAACAAATGAACAAATGAACAAATGAACAAATGAACAAATGAACAAATGAACAAATGAACAAATGAACAAATGAACAAATGAACAAATGAACAAATGAACAAATGAACAAATGAACAAATGAACAAATGAACAAATGAACAAATGAACAAATGAACAAATGAGCGAATAGACAAATGAACGAATGAACAAATGAACAAATGAACAAATGAACAAATGAACAAATGAACAAATGAACAAATGAACAAATGAACAAATGAACAAATGGACAAATGAACAAATGAACAAATGAACAAATGAACAAATGGACAAATGAACAAATGAACAAATGAACAAATGAACAAATGAACAAATGAACAAATGAACAAATGAACAAATGAGCGAATAGACAAATGAACGAATGAACAAATGAACAAATGAACGAATGAACAAATGAACAAATGAACGAATGAACGAATGAACAAATGATCAAATGAGCGAATAGACAAATGAACGAAGGAACAAATGAACAAATGAACAAATGAACAAATGAACGAATGAACGAATGAACGAATGAACAAATGAACAAATGAACAAATGAACAAATGAACAAATGAGCAAATGAACAAATGAACGAATGAACAAATGAACAAATGAACAAATGAACAAATGAACAAATGAACAAATGAACAAATGAACAAATGAACAAATGAACAAATGAACAAATGAACGAATGAACGAATGAACAAATGAACAAACGAACTAATGAACAAATGAACAAAATGAACAAATGACCAAGTGAACAAATGAAGAAATGAAGAATTGAAGATGTGAACAAATGAAGAAATGAAGATTTGAAGAAATGAACAAATGAAGAAATGAACAAATGAACAAATGAACAAATGAACAAATGAACAAATGAACAAATGAACAAATGAGCAAATGAGAAATGAACAAATGAACAAATGAACAAGTGAACAAATGAACAAATGAACAAATGAACAAATGAACAAATGAACAAATGAACAAATGAACAAATGACCAAGTGAACAAATGAAGAAATGAACAAATGTACAAATGAACAAATGAACAAATGAACAAATGAGCAAATGAGAAATGAACAAATGAACAAATGAACAAGTGAACAAATGAACAAATGACCAAATGAACAAATGAACAAATGAACAAATGAACAAATGAACAAATGAACAAATGAACAAATGACCAAGTGAACAAATGAAGAAATGAAGAATTGAAGATTTGAACAAATGAAGAAATGAAGATTTGAAGAAATGTACAAATGAACAAGTTGAGAAATGAACAAATCAACAAATTAAGCAAATGAACAAATGAACAAGTGAACAAGTGAACAAATCAACAAATTAAGCAAATGAACAAATGAACAAGCGAACAAGTGAACAAATGAACAAATGAACAAATGAACAAATGAACAAATGAACAAATGAACAAATGAACAAATGAACAAATGAACAAATGAACAAATGAACAAATGAACAAATGAACAAATGAACAAATGAACAAATGAACAAATGAACAAATGAACAAATGATCAAATGAACAAATGAACAAATGAACAAAATGAACAAATGACCAAGTGAACAAATGAAGAAATGAAGAATTGAAGATGTGAACAAATGAAGAAATGAAGATTTGAAGAAATGAACAAATGAACAAATGAACAAATGAACAAATGAGCAAATGAGAAATGAACAAATGAACAAATGAACAAGTGAACAAATTGAACAAATGAACAAATGAACAAATGAACAAATGAACAAATGAACAAATGAACAAATGAACAAATGAGCAAATGAGAAATGAACAAATGAACAAATGAACAAGTGAACAAATGAACAAATGAACAAATGAACAAATGAACAAATGAACAAATGAACAAATGAACAAATGAACAAATGAACAAATGAACAAATGAACAAATGAACAAATGAACAAATGAACAAATGAACAAATGAACAAATGAACAAATGAACAAATGAACAAATGAACAAATGAACAAAATGAACAAATGACCAAGTGAACAAATGAAGAAATGAAGAATTGAAGATGTGAACAAATGAAGAAATGAAGATTTGAAGAAATGAACAAATGAACAAATGAACAAATGAACAAATGAACAAATGAGCAAATGAGAAATGAACAAATGAACAAATGAACAAGTGAACAAATGAACAAATGAACAAATGAACAAATGAACAAATGAACAAATGAACAAATAAACAAATGAACGAATGAACAATTGAACAAATGAACAATCGAACAAACGAACAAATGAACAAATGAACCAATAAACGAATGAGCGAAGAGACAAATGAACGAATGAACAAATGAACAAATAAACAAATTAACAAGTTGACAAATGAAGAAATAAACAGATAAACAAATTAACAATTGTGTTCCGGCCGAATCGCGGATCGCGGTTCAACGCATGTTCGACTTTCGACGTATGCCGTCTCGCCGTTTTTGTCGAATAAACGGCGAGGCGGCAAGACAATAACACGATCGACGTGTGTTGGCCCGACCGTCAAACGTTTGCCTCGGCCTAAATGTATACGCAGTGTTTTTGCCTTAGGAGGCAATGACCGGCCTTCGACGCTTGACGATGCTTCTCCTTGAACATCTATATATATTGCCGCAATTTTGATAACGGGGGATTCTCCAAGATATCGTTATCGTTAACAGTCAAGTTTTATTTAGCGCCCCTTGCGCCCATACGAAGCCGTGCTTCAATTTTATAGTTCATACGAAGCCATGCTTCAAATCTTATACGTCGAACGGAGCCGTGCTCCAAAGATTGTAAACCGAAGGACTGTGGAGTTCGAATCAATAAATCCTGCCGTCTCCTCACGACTTCCGGCGGTTTAATTCTGTGCCGTGCGCAACAAATTGAATAAAATGAAGAAATAAAGAATTGAAGAAATGAACAACTGAACAAATGAACAAATGAACTAATGAACAAATGAACAAATGAACAATTGAACAAATGAACAAGTGAACAAACGGACAAATGTACAAATGAACAAGTGAACAAATGAACGTATGAACAAATGAAGAAATGAACAAATAAACAAATGAGCGAATAAACAATTGAACGAATGAACAAACGAACAAATGAACAAATGAACAAATGAACAAATGAACAAATGAACAAATGAACGAATGAACGAATGAACAAATGAACAAATGAACAAATGAACAAAAGTACAAGTGAACAAATGGTCAAATTTACAAATGAACATTAGCAATAGTATATTTATATGGGTAATAACAACAAAAAACTTGATTAATTAATCAAATGTTTGTTGTAATATGTGCCTTTTCTGCAGGATCTTGCTATTCCTGCTGCCCTACAACACATTCTCATCTAGGCCTTGTAAACACAACACGTCAGAAATGTACCGACACCTACAAAAACATATTTCAAGTGTCTTAAAGATGTTTCGAAACAGACGCCTTTAAATAATCTTGTTTCGGGCGTCGTTTCAACGTCTGAAATAAGATGACTTAAAGAAGTCTATTTGAGCTCGTAAGACGTTCAGACTTAATATGGACGAAAAATGGATGTGTATTAGACGTCTTATGCTTATTGGGATATACATAGATTACACGTGTCGCGAGCGTAGGTAACCGAACCGATTCTAGATGCGCGTATTAGACGCTAGGGAACCAGACCAATCGAAAATACACGTATAGAGCGCAAGGTAGTCGGACAGAGAGGAAATGCGCTTATAGAGAACTGGACTGGCAAAGCGAGCTGTTCGCTCCCTACCGAATTTCATATCTACAATTTTACGAATTGCTTGCTAGTTGCGTCGTTCCTCTGCAGTTTAGAAAAATGTAACACTGGGGTTCGCGTCGGTGAAGGTGGAAAAAAAAGCGTTATTTTTCCCAATATATAAACTTTATTCAAACTCTATCTTAACTTATCGGTGGATGAATTAACAATTAAAATCTATTATTATAAACAAATATTTCGGTGAGATTTCGAGGTCTAAACAACACAATTAAATTAATCTGTAATCGAAAATAACAAACTCAAATAATCTTTAAAAGATTAATCTTTAAAAAATTAACAAAAATAAATTATCCTCTTCTATATAACAAAATTAACATATTATTGTGGGAGAAAGCCCTTCCTTGTAGGTATCGTTAATCGCCTGTTCCATTTGCATCATCAAATCGCTTAGTTAACATCACGTGATTGCAATTCCCGTTTTTAACATGATGGATCCTTTCAAACAGTGGATGATAAAATGATCGGAATATTTTCAAATTTGGCTAAAATTATCGCCATGTTTCGAGCATTCTATGTATATAAGAGCGAGCTCGTGGATTATAAAATTAACTGCTCCTTTAACCAATTGTTTTGGCAAAGATTGCTACGGCCTGCATGTTTACTGTGCTTCTTCAATTTCACGTTTTCGAACTATAAAAGGAATTACATTGGTTACTTGTACCACTTCTTCTATGTTCTTGCTATTTCTCGGGCTATCAAGATATTCTCTAGCTGTCACACTAACTCCTCTTTTATCTAGAAGATCCCAGAGAGCTTGTTGCTATTTTTACAACCTCCTTTGCTCTTACTCTGATTACTAGTACACTTCCGGG
Source organism: Megalopta genalis (assembly GCF_051020955.1). Taxonomy (NCBI): domain Eukaryota; kingdom Metazoa; phylum Arthropoda; class Insecta; order Hymenoptera; family Halictidae; genus Megalopta; species Megalopta genalis. The sequence continues at coordinate 1,729,911 of NC_135022.1, forward strand.
TTTTTCTCTTAGGATCATTTTGTTGTGAACTATCCCAATCTTGTCTTTGGCCCGTTTCTACTAGATAGGCTAATCAGATAAATGGCTTAGATTGGTTATTTTATCTTCTACACCAATATTCTGCTCAACTAAGAAAGCAAAGTAGCTTTTTTAATTTTTTTTACTTTTTTATATAGTAAATTAAGTATCGCATTCGGCGAGATATTTTTTATAAGATTATTTAAATAATCTGTTTTATTTCCTGCCTTATCAAAGCAAAGATCATGCAACTTTTTAAAAGTATGGCAATTACCAAGTCCTCCCCCATATAAAATCTTAGACAAATCCTTTGGCATAAAAAGCTCTTTCTCAGCTAAGAAATGATTTAAACAATTTTCTTTATTAAAACAAGATTTATGGAAATTTCTTAAAATGGAAGTAGCATTATCTCCTGTCATGGATAATATGTTAGATAAATTGCATAGCATAGAGCCTGCTTTATGGAAATCATTTAAAAGTTGTGTTTTGTTTCCAATCTCATCAAAACATATATCATGAAAATCTTTTAAAGCAGAACAAATCTTAGTTGCTGCTCCATGCAATATTTTAGATAAATTTTTTGGTGTAAAACCTTTCTTCTCAATTAAGAAACGATTCAAATACTTTTTTGTTTCGTTTATAAAACAAAAATCATGAAATTCTTTTAAACTATTCGCTGCTGCACTCAATATACTACATAAATCGCACGGCCTAAAACCCACATTGTAAAAATCCTTTAAAAGCTGTGTTTTTCTTCTTTTCTTATTAAAAGAAATATTATGCAATTGTTTCAAAGTAAAAGAAGCATGAGCTCCTGTTCCACATAGTATCGAGGATAAGTTACTTGGTCTAAAACCTGCGTTGTAGAAGTTCTCTAAAAGCTCTGTTCTTTGTCCTTTGCTATTAAAACAAACGCTGTGCAACTCTTGAAAAGCACCTTTAGCCTTGCCTCCTGCTCTACTTAATATGCTAGACAAGTTATGCAACGTAAAGTTACTTCCCTCATCTTCGCCTTCAATAAAATGTTTTAAACGCTGTGTTTTATTTCCTCTTGGATCAAACCAAGAGTCATATAAATCTTTAAAAGCTTCTGCAGCGTTAGCTCCTGCACCATTCAAAATACTGGACACATTAGACAGATTTATCTTCTCGTTTTCTAAAGTTTTTATATGTAGTCTTTTGTTTCCTTCCTTATCAAACCAAAGATCATATAAATTTTTAAAATTTTCAGGAGCTTTAGTTCTTGCTCCATGTAAAATACTGGAAATATTAGATGGACGTATCCCTTCCTTTTCTAACGTTTTTAAATATTGTGTTTTACCTCCTTCTTCATTAAACCAAAGATCATATAAGCCTTTAAAAGCTTTTGCAGAATTAGCTCCTGCTACATTCAAAATACTGGAAATAGTAGTTAGATTTATTCCTTCTTTTTCCAGAGTTTTTAAACATTGTGTTTTACTTCCTTCTTCATCAAACCAAACGATATGTAAGTCTTTAAAGGCTTTTGCAGCGTTAGCTCCTGCTCCGTTTAAAATACTAGAAATATTACTTAGATTTATCTCCTCTCTGTCTAAAGTTTCTAGATATTGTGTTTTACTTCCTTCTTCATCAAACAAAAGGTCATATAGGTCTTTAAAGGCTTTTGCAGCGTTAGCTCCTGCTCCACTCAAAATACTGGAAATATTACTTTAATTTATCTCTTCTTTGTCTAGAGTTTTTAGATATTGTGTTTTACTTCCTTCTTCATCAAACCATAGGTCATATAGGTCTTCAAAGGCTTTTGCAGCGTTAGCTCCTGTCACATGCAAAATACTCGACATAGTAGCTAAATTTATTCTTTCCTTCTTTAGTACCTCCAGACATATTTTCCCTTCTCCCTTAATTAAGAAACTTAGAAATTGATAAAATGCAGATATTCCTTCTCTGCCAACTACACTTCTGGCAAATTTGATTTCTTCATCAATATTTCCTACAATTTCCTGATAACTAGACCTATTATTTTTTATATCTCCCAAAAATTTTTCCATTATTCCCTTAGTAATAGGGCCAAATTCATGAGATTCTAACCAACGTAACGCTATTTCATGTAATTCTTCGCAATTATATGGTCAAAAACTTATATGCGGAACCTATACATAAAAAAGTATATCAGTAGGTATATAGGTAATGTTCTAAGCCCTGCTGCCTGAGCGATAAATCTAATCGCGGGGCAAGTGGTAGAGTCCAGCCGTGGCGTGCGCCGTAGGGTATGGTGGGGAAAGAGAGTCGCTTACCTTCCGGTCTTCTCGTCTTATTGAATTTAATTATGTGGCGTTTTTTTTATCGCGTTTGCACTTTTACATTGTAGGAAATGTATTGGAGAGAGAGAGAGAGAGAGAGAGAGAGAGAGAGTGAGAGAGAGGGGTAGATTAGAGAGGGGGCGCTTGCATTTTTACGACGTTGTGGAGTGTGAAGTGCGCGTATGTGCATGTTAATAAATAGATGAAGCATAACGCGGAGCAAATTAAATCGTTGTCGCACAGTGGAAAGGTGCGTGTTGCTATAGACATATATTTTGCAAAAAGTAAGTTGACGTTTAAGATGTCCGCAATAGATTTTATTGTCGATATCGACGGTTTCTTCGTAGCCAACAAATTTAATTGTAAAGAATTAGCCATCGTAAATGCTCATACCGCTGAATATGAATTATTTGAATTCGAATTGCGCGTTCGCTACATGGATTTATCCAGAAGCGATCAGAAGTCTGCATGGCACGTCTCGAATTTCGTGCACGGGATTCCATTTAAAAATTTCCAGGGGAAAAAGAATTATCAACAAGAGGACATTGGCACTATTATAAAAAATTTCGTTCGAGACTACAAGGATCCCGTCGTCGCGTACAAAGGGGGGCATATTGAAAAGGATATTTTAAATAAAATAGGAGTTCGCAGTTTCAACTTGTAATATCTCAGCTGTCCGAAATTCAATTCATTGATCACGGAACCGATGAATCAAGAATACGACGTACCATGCAGGCTTCATTGCTGAAAGCGAACTTCGAAAGAGAAGATTCAATATCATTGTTGTTTGAGCGAAGTTCGTGTACTTTGGATGTGGCTAATGAAATCGAAAGGTAACACATTTTTTTTCTTTTTTTTTAGTTACAATTATTTTTTATTTCTATCGCGCCTTTTTGTAGAGAGAGAGAGAGAGAGAGAGAGAGAGAGAAAGAGAAAACGTAGGAACGTATGGATTATCGCTGCAAAGAGGACAGACCTCGCAGCTTTGAAAATTGGCCGGTCCCGTTTATTAAACCGGAGGAGCTCGCGATCGCCGGATTTTATTATCTGAGGGAGGATAATTTCGTGGAATGCTTCGCGTGCGGCATAGAATTCTATTGGTGGGAAGCCGGGAATAAACCCATGTTGGAGCATCGCTTTTGCTCCAGGAATTGTCCGTACGTCCTCGACGAAGATTGCGGCAACGTGCCTGTCGGCCTCGATCCTCGAACGACGTCGATACCGCCAAGAAGCGTGGACGAGTGTGGCATCTTTTACCATACGATGGAGGAGAAGACAAAGGCGTGTGCAATAGTTGTGAGTTTGAAAATTAATGAAATTAAAAATTTATTTTAAAAAACGCTTGATTATAATGTATGTTTAGCGCGCAATGTCTGTTTTGTCCATCAACGATGACGACAACGAGGGTGGTGGCGTCAACGATGAATAAAAAAAATATAATACAAAGTTTAAAATATTTTTTAATTTGTAAATTTGCTGTGTAAAAGCATACGCATCAATTGAATAAATTCTAAGAAAAAAGTATCGCATTCGTCTTTCTTAAATAGACATTATCACCCAACCAAATTTAATCTTACAGTATTAGTGTAGTTTTATCGGGAGAATGCAGGATGTTAGCAATTTTAGTTATTTCTTTTTTGCTTAATTAGCTACTCGGGTTGGCGGTTGTTCGGAATAAAGGATGAGAAAGAGAGAGATATTTTATGATAGTAAATATATATATTTTCGATACATGTTAGTTTTACAATAAAATTTTCATGATTATATAATTTTTCTGACAATGTTCGTCAACGAGCTGTACTCAACGATGAAGTCGTGTATCATCAGGCAGTATACGACCGTCGAAAGCGGGACATCCTTTTGACATTCGAATTCGATTCGCACGTCGGTGGTTACATTTTTGAGCGCTTTGTTTTGTCGTGAGCAATTGATGACGACGAACGGTCCGTACATTAGAAAGTCGATTGTATTCAGTAACACCTCGCCTTGTAGGGATACATTTCTGAGTTCAGGTAAAGTCGAATATTGGATAATAAGCAGGAATCGAATTGGGTAGAGTTTCTCTTTAAATCGTTTTTCCTTTCGGGTGGTAACGCGAATATCACGTACCGCGGTTTTTTCATTTGCGGAGTCGTTTTCATCGCCAACGTGTGCTTCATGGTTGTTTGCAGCATCGGATATTCGTACAGTTAACACGAACGGAAACTCATGCTGATCGATCTTTCGCTCTCAAAAATACGCAGCATCGACAACTTGTGTAGTTCGTCCAAAGCGACGTGCGGCATTCTCCATTGAATTTTATACAAATCCAGGACAGGTTTCGCATTGTCGGACCAGCTTCGTAACGCGTTAGCGTCGTGGCGCGCGCGAAAAATCAATCGTGCCGATCATCAATCCGTGCCGAGCATTTATTACAACGCGTTTGTAATCTTCGCATAAGCCTAGCAATGTGTTCATAGGCACGCAAAAGTTGAAATTTAGCAAATTCGTAGGCGTTGCGGTGAGAGTTTCTGTATATCCAGCCCGCGTTGGACAGCGCGTTGCTCTTCGTAATGTTCAGACTGATGTAATTCTTCAAGGTCGTCGTTGTACCGGGATTTCTGGACCGATCGATTTACACTCCGATCAGTTCGTAATGTATCTCGTCGAAAATAAACGCTACCGCATTGTTCTCTAGAGCCACCGTGACGTTGGTCGATCCTCCCGGTAGGCTGAGTCTTCCCTCCACGTATAGGAATGGGTATTCTTATCTCATCGCTGTTTCCAAACGTTGTGTTGGCGTACGGATTGTAGGTGTGCAGGTCGATCGTAATTATTCGATTGTCGAAGATTGGTGCCTCAGAGATGTTCGAAATGTCGTTGGACATGGCGGTGAAGCGAGTTCGATTACTTGGTAACGATAAATCCCAAAGATCGCAGATATTCTACGTTTCGGTTAGTTTCCTCGTCTTCTTCTTCTCCATATTGTTGTTGTTATTTTGAAACGGCGCATCATTTTTTATGTTCGACGTATTCGATATCGTATTATTATTATTATGAATTAATGATGTTATGTTATGAATTAATGATCTTATGAATTAATGTCTGATCCACGATGCGAATCGTTAAATCGTCCATTGATCGTGTAACGATCGGAAGGTAAATGACTCGTGCCGGCGTTTCCGATATTTTATACCCCGGGGACATGTTGGGCGCGAATTCGTGTATCGTGTGAATCAGTTTCCCGTTATCGTACGAAACGATGGTTACGTTGCATTCTATTCGAATAATATTCGTGTTAATGATATTCACGAAAGTGTGCGATACATGCCACGTGTTCGGTGATAAAATGCGATTCCTAGAGAATCCTAGGATAGGACCCACGGTGTCGGGTTTCGTAAAATCTATCTTATATGCGCTTTTAATTTCGCTTTTCATAGTGTTGTTACCTTATAACATCGTTGTTATCTTTGGCTGGAGATGATTATCTCCTCACTCTCGTCGCCGAAATAGAATTTATTGTTTCCGATTGTTGAAAAAAAAACTTTAGCCTCGGACAAAAATTAATCTATAGTTTACTTAGGACTGAGATTCGAAAATATCAGATTACGTTTCCGCCGGTTCCGTCAGCGCGCACCGACGGTGATGTAAACTGTACATCAAAGATATCGCCATATACCATCGCCGGTGTCGTTAGAACACATCGTGCTCTGACCGTTAGTGATCCCAGTACCGCGTATACAATGTAAGACGCGATGAATGACCGTCTCTGATTGGTGGAGAAGACCACACCAAAAAAGGTATATAAGCAGGCGATTTTCAGTTGCCGGTCGCTCAGTTGATTTTGGTCGCTCGGTCAGTTCGTACATATACCTTCTCTCAAATAAAAGTAAAAATAAAGATTTTTAAGAAAAAGAATTAATATCATATTTATTTGAGAAATAATCCAAGCCTTAATCCCAATACCGATATTTGAACTGATGTTTGGTATCGTGTAATAAGGTTGCAAATCGAGCAGACCCAATTCGTAATCGGCATTGTTGAGATCTATAGGCGGGAAGTACTTGGACAATAACACGCTACTTCTTCCCGATAGCGTGAACGTGTATGATATTCTTGCGACGGACTATATTAGAGTTCCTCGCAGAAATTTCACACACAATTGCCCGCACACGCTTTCGTTGTAACTTTGATAAATCTTGTGATTGTACGCGATGGTCGGAAATAATGAATCAATTCGATCGATGGTCGAAGATCTCCAAAACTATCGAAGTAACTGACTCGCGAATCATAATTTATATACGCCACCCAGTGCGTTCCTGAACCATGACCGCTATCCAGATTCACTGTTCCTCATTCGTTTACCCATATTTGTTTCGGCAATTCATCGCGCATAAAAACTCCGCGAAAATGCGATAATCTTTCCTTTCTTTTGACTTTTTTTTCTTCTTCATTCCTTTTCCACGTTTGTACGGCGCGAGATACACTCCGCGACCATCCATAGCGCGATTGTGTCGTCGCGCTTCTTCCAATTACTTCTTCGCAGCTTTCGCATCGTTTATTGTTTTGATCACCCCAGTGCAGCGCCATCTGTCAACGCTTCCAAAGCTCCCAAGGCGGGTAATAACAGCGGTAGAAAAACGCCTCGTTTGGTGATAGGTAGAATTCTTTCGATACTGTCTCTACCTTCTTTCTTTATCCTTTGACTGTTCGTCGGTCCTCCTCCTTCTTCTTCTTCTTCTTCTTCAGACCCATACCTAATCTTATCAGAGCTGTTTTTACCAGTCTGTAACGGTATAGAGAGCTGTTTTTACCAGTGTGTAACGGTATACAGAGCTGTTTTTACCAGTCTGTAAATGGTATATGGAGCTGTTATGCCAAGGTTTGTTTTATTTTTCTGTTGATTATGAAAAAAGAAAAAATGTACGTACGTCAGTTTACATGGAGATGCGCTCTATCATTGGAATACGGGGAGACTGATATCTACAGTTACGTACGACAGTCCTTGAATGTCCGGGTTCCGACCTGCCGCACGTTCGACGATCACGATGTGATAATTCGGAAACACGGATCATTGCTACCGAGTAGTATACGGTGCGTGATAAGCAGCCCGTGAGGATGTGGTAAAACGAACGTTATGATTAGTTTGTTAGAGAGTCCGAATTGGCTGCGATTCGCAAACGTGTCCGTGTATTCGAAATCGCTGCGTCAACCAAAGTATCAATACTTGAGCAACTTGCTCTCGTCCGTGGGGGATGTAGGTTATTTTGCCTACTCGGACAACGCGGACGTGATTCTCCCGGCAGATGTTCGGCCGAATTCAATATTTATCTTTGACGACGTTGCTTGCGACGAACAGGATGTCATGAGAGAATATTTCGCGATAGGCAGACATTCGCACGTCGATTGTTTCTATTTGTCGCAATCGTACGCGAGAATACCCAAACATTTGATTCGCGACAATGCGAATCTAGTGATTCTATTCAATCAAGACGTCACGAATTATATGAATACAGATATATCGTTCTAAACGTTCAACGCACTTTGTACGAGATGTTGGCGAAACAAGTACGGATTCCCTGTAATCGACAAAGACAGCCCTGCGAATCGTGATCGTTACAGGCGCGGTTTAACGAATTCGTCGTGCTGTGATCGGGGCTCATTTGGACTGCAAGAGTCGTTGAAGTCGCATCGTACCGCCCGATATGCGTCGGTCTAAGGAAAACCGGCGAACCGCGATCGCCAAAGAAATAGCCAAGACCAGTGACGTTATACGTAAAAAGAGTTTAGCTCTGAAGGTTGAGAAAATGAATACAGAGTCGAACATTGAGACGAATTTACGCCCGATCGAGGAGCCGTTGAAACAGCTGGTTCAAAATACAGCTATGGAAGCGAACGATAATATGCCGATCGCGGATCGGCCGTTGGATCCGTAAACGCAGTCGCTATTCTCTATGAAGAAAGTAGAGAGAAAATGGAACCAGAAGAAGAAGAGGAAGCATGACGAAGCAGCTTTAACGCCAAGGGTGCATTTGAAGAAGAAAAAGAAAATATATTCCCCTGTCCTTACCAACGATAACATCGGGTATGTGTTGTACGACGACGACGATGACGATGACGACAGTGGCAACAGTGACCTTAACGAGGCGGGTGGCAATAAGGCGCTCGAACCGATACCGACGATACTTTCGGAGCAACAGGAGAAAGCTTTCGAATCATCTCCAACGGCCACACCATCGTTGGAATCATCGGTGCGAAACATTTTGAAAAGTCCTGAAATGCACCGCGATGAATTCGAACATTTGTTCAACAATCTTGGACCTTTAGCGAGCAAATACTTGCGCAATTTCTTTAGCGGACCACCGAAAAATTTGGACAACGTGTACGGAGTGTATTTTCACAATGACAAACTGATGCTTGGAAACACCACGTTTGATGTTGAAAGCAATGACGATATCGTTATCAATAAAATTAGGTACGAGGGAACTCCAGGTCTCTACGAATTGATATTCAAAAGAATACCCGACGAGAACCTGTACACCGAGGTCGATAAGGATATTTACAGAAACATTCGATGTTTTCGACATTGCGAGGAATGGGTACAATTATACAATTTCCAACGATGATGCGTGTAACCAACAATCCGATCGATTACGTGCATTGGAGCGATCCGAACGAGCTGGTGGATCGTTTGAAATTGCTGATGGCATCGAAAAATGCCGGGCCCAATGGTCACGACAACGAAATAATATCCGTAATCGAAGAATTTCGAAGAAGTCGGATTGATTATAAATTAAATCGTTTGATACTCGTTACTGCAGTAATGAATGAAATGCCTGTTGATAAATTTAACAGGTGGTTCGATAGAACGAGCATTCGTTGGAATTGCTGCGAAACCAATCAAACGATACCTGTGGACGAAAATTGGAACGATAGATTTACAAATATTGAGTTGAGACTCGACCACGTTTGTCAACAAATACATCAGATTAAACAACAACAACAACAAGAGCTGCTCGAAACATAGATGAAGAAGATAATGATTGAACCGAGAAATGAGAAAAATGTTGCGGTATTGGCAGCGTCAGCAACCGAAGAAACCTCGGTAGCATAAAGTTAAACGAAGAATTCGTTCATCTTTCGTTTTGAAGCGACCGCGAACCCGATAAAGCAAGAGAGAGAGGTGTCAGTGGTAATCATGGGCGATGAGAACGTAAAGTTGGTGAATGAACTGCATGCTCCGGCGAGGCGTTTCTTCCCGCGCAGGCGAGTGATCGTGCGAGGACTCGACGAGCTTGTAAGGGCCTCAATACATTCTCATGTTACACACAGACACTACGTCATCCGGAAGATAACCCACCTAAGATCCTGCACATGACCCCATCGTCAATGTTCTGGAAGCTCCAACCCCTGACAAAGACCGATATAAATACCAGTCTCCAACGCCCCAAACCTCAGTCTTGACGAATCCTCCATCAGCTACGGAACTATTGTACTCGGTATAAACTATTGTAAATCGTATAAAACTTGTATTATTTGTAATAAAGAGTTAGAGAGTTGGGCAACGGCTCAACTCCTTCTTTTTTTTATACTTCTTGGTATCGTTTTACGTAACAATCTCTGGCAAGCCGACTTCGTTGAGGTTCAACGATATGCTAGAGATAATAGAGGACATCGATACATTCTCACGATAATCGATAATAAATCGATCTAATAAACAAATCCTTTACGACTCTTAATGCGATTATTTATTATTAAATCAGCTTTGCAAATCATTCGTTGAATTCTGTTCGGACATGGAATTATTTAAATTAAAATATCATTTACGAACTTTGTTAATCTTCACTGTACACCTTGCATAAAAATTTCATATGGTACACATGAGGTGTCACGCACACCAGAAAATTAAAACGGCTGTCACGGTTAAACTACATATTATTTCGGGTCCGAAAAATTAGTAAATATTCTACAGACGTTCTAAAATAAAGATGAACAGCTCTTTTTTTTAAAATATCACTTTTACATAGTAAAAAAAAATCCGGAAAGTTCACGCTTCGTGACTTGTTCAGTACTTCGAACGCGGCTCGAGTCCGTCCGGACCTTCTGCCAAAGTCTCGTGCTGCGGGCTCTCGAACTTCGCGTCGTCACCGCCCATTGGTCAGTGTTTTTCGTTAATAACTCGTAAACAAAGCTGCAGATTGCATTTTCGCGAAGGAAAAAGTTACTTAGAATGACCTCAGCTACCCCACATTTCCGTATTGCAAGACATTTTTGGGACACCCTGTATAATAAATACATATTTAAATATATATTTACGTCTTATTATAATATATATTAATATCTATATATAAAATATAAATCACAGGATTATTAAATTTATTAATATATATTTTTAATAGATCAACTATAAATTTAGAAATATTATCTGTCCTCATAGATATATTTAAATGGATCCATTAAACAAATAATTAATATTTAATAAATATCTTTATACATTCATAGATTAATTAACAATTCTACTTCAAAAGAAGTAATCTAAATTTATAAATCTTTACATCTTAACATTATTCTTAAATATAATTAACTTATGATATACTATTAATTATTTAATAACATATAAATATTTAACCAATAAACAACTACTCGAGGTATATCTTCAATTTTTTTTGCAAAAGTTACGTGGCATCCTATTCCATTCTATTCTATTCTATCATCTATTCTATTCATCCTATCCAATTTCTCCAAATCCTATCTTGATTACTAGGTAGCCATCCGTGCTGAAAGAAGCATCGGCTGGTCCACGCAAACTCCCTTATAAAAAATCCCAATCGCATCGAACCTCTGACCACGCAAAGCTGCCTGGCCCTCGACTCGTAACATAGCAAATGTTCCTGCGTGGTTGCATGCATTGCACTCCTATTATCTCTTTTTACAATTCGCACGTCCAATAATTACATTTCATTTACCCCCGTCCCTGACGCATCTCAAGCAACTTTAACTTTAACAAATTGCGGCAATTATAGCCCATACACACAGATCTTGTACACTCCCACTGCTCACCAGAACACTCAACGTTGAAGTTCTCCACGTCATCTAGAGCAACAACCACTACAGGAGCTACAAGCTCAACAAAGTACAACAATCATAACAACGAACTCCTCTTTCCCTCCCTTCCACCCAACTCCAATAATCTTGAAACCTACCAATTCTCGAGCCTTAACACAAATAGTTAACTCCAACTCTCAGCACTTTTCCACGTACAATCCTAATTCAACTTGACTTGACCCCATCACACCCAAAGCAATAAATGGTAATACACCACTACTCACTCAATCCAACACCCCCACTTCCTCATCGCTGACTCACCCTACCCTCCTTTCCTCTCCACACCTATCCTCTACTTATCATATTGTTGCGAATCACTCCGTTTCTCTCGCGTCGCGGCATTTTATATATATTTACAATAAAGAATATAAACTATAATACAACTCAATACGATTATATTTCAGATCTTTCAATTTGAAATGTTGCTCGTTCAACGGTCCGATTTCGACTCTCCGATTGTCCGTTGGTAACACTCTTCCGTGGCAACACCTATCTTCTATTATTTTTTAAGGAGTTGTTCACAACAGGGCAGTATCACATTACAGCGACTTGATTTGGACAAGTCACCGTAACAATATAATCATATTATTCACCATATTATTCAACGGCATCCTCTCAAGCCGGAGTCTTTTTGCAAATTTTTCTCCTTCAGTCACTCATTAAAATGAATTTTTTACATCCTGCAGGTAACCACAATCACGTAATTCACTTGATAAGTCTGGATTACAGGCAGCAACGGATCCAACATCACAGCATAAACAAAAAAAAACCACTCGTCAGCGTTTCACCAGGAGCCTAGAAGCAAGGTGCTACTTGCAAAATCGGCTCCCAAATGACACTGCCCCGCTATATAGATTTCGTGGCGAGTTCACAAGTAACATGTAATATGTAATATACACTATATTTCTGAACATTTCGGGACCCAAAGTTTCGGGTTCTGACCCAAAATCAAAGAAAATTTTCGACCCGACTCTAACCTGAAATCTCAGATCCCTGCTTACCTCTAGTGTACAGTAAAGTGAACATTCTGACACCATATAGAGGGTGTACCAAAATTATGTTACTTGCGGAAATGGAGGGTTCCTGAGGTCAATTCAAGTAACATTATTTTGAGAAACCCTGTATAGCAGCGATAAAAATAGCCTCTCCAGAATACGATAGAATACAGAAGTAAAATTCGCCCCAGGAGTTCACCCGCATTGACTTATTTAATTATATCATCAAAAATAATTTATTTCTGATTATAGAGAAATAAGATTTTTGAATATTCTAACAATTTAATTGATGACGTTCGTCAAATTCGAAATTGTCAAGTTTACTGAAAAAGATATTGTCATTCCGAAATTAGTCTCGAACGCATCTCCGAAACTCGATCAAGCCCAAATTATGCAAATGACTTCATTTCACATAAAAACAATGTTAGCGAGAAGGATTTTTTGAAATTGGAATGTTACGACCCAAAATATTGCGAAGAATGTATTGCACTGTTATATAAACAATATAAACATTTACCATTTCTGTCTTTTTTAAAAACGTTTACAAAACCTCCAATAAGAATGAAAAATTTCTTTCCTGACCGAGTCTTTTCCGTACTTCAACCTAAACCAATGCAGTGTATCGCAATCAGTAAAAATACAATCAGTTCGAAATACACAGCGTTCGTACTCAAGCACATAATATACAATGCGATTCCATTTCACAAGAAGAACTGCGATAAATACTGTCCAATATAAATCATAGACCTATTTAAACCAATGACACAACTATGAAAAACCTCAGAAATAAGTTTATTAATTGCATTAACTCTGCAATGATATAAATGCTTGAGTTTGCTCGAAAAGATTCGACGCACCTACTTTTTAACTTTGCAGCTTACTTAATAGACAACAACAAGGTTTTGTCCTCGCAAAAGTTGCTACAACTAGACAATCTGCATTATCAATTTCATCGAATGAATGTTCCAACTTGAACATTTTAAACATGGATTTTTATAAATCTAGAGTATTCGATTTAATCGTGTCAGAATAGGAAGCAGACAGTAAATTGATCAACGAACTCGAGAAAGCAATATCTCTAGTGGCAGTAGGATTTGAATGTAGAAATCAATCCTCTGAAGCTGTATTGCTTGTTATCCAAATATGGTTGCAAGTTTTTAATTAATGGAAGGCAACAGCATATAATGACGAGTAAATAAAAATTACCGATCCAGATTTCAATGACTCTTGGTACTATTACTGCACAATTCTCAAAGCCTTGCTTCAAAAGTACGTCGAAATTCAGATCAATGTAGTCTTAGTTTTCTTGTTGGTTACTTCCGCAATAGTCATCTGGATATCTGCTGAACACTGACGTGAATCTTGACATGAAAACTGCATCACTCAACTTCCATGTTGACCCAATCGGTTTTTGTTAACGGCAAAAACTGTAAATCATCAAGCAAGCAAATTCCTGCTTTCTGTATTTCCACTTCAATATTTACTAGGAATCGTGCATTCTTGCTATTTTTCATTATGTGATTAATATTTGTTGCCAGTTTACCAAGAATGTATCCACTGCGCGTTACTTTTCTAGTTATGTACACTATTTAAAATTTTGTAACCCTGAATTAATCAGCAATTATTCCGAAATACATTGGAAATTGAAGTCGATAGTTGTGAAGTTAACTTATCATTTTTTGAAAATGGCTATATTTGCCTGTAATTAATACTTAGGTAAGAATCGTTGTCGTATCCAGCCATAGTTGTCTTCGACTAATGAAACCAACGACTATTGTTACACTGCTTTTCTTCCTCCATATTATAACCATTTCAGGAAAACATTTAGTTATTTCGGGCGCGTAGAGTACAAGAAATGTTCTGCAAACTACCAAGAATGCATAGCTCTGCAGTAATAAAAAGTGGAGAATTCTCAATCTGAATGTTCTATTTAATGCAACTCTTCATTTGTGGTGAAATTAGATGTTGGCGATTCCGTTACTGATTCCGAATATTGGAAATTTGTCAAGCAAAATGGCCCCGTATCTCCTAAATCAAATCGATCAATTTTAGATCGCCAGTCCATTACCTCCTCTTTACTGGTATTACTTGGATCGATGCATAAGAACTCTAGCGCGACGTTAGTTTTTTTACATTAAGTCGAGCTCAGCTGTTCGAGTTCGACGCCCGTCTAGGTAGACAACCCGTAGTAAACACTTCAAACAGTCTTTTTTTGCAGCGTCGCAATGTATTTATCACCTTCCAATAATCCCAATATCAAATCCGTTACCTATTTTTCGTTGTTTCCCATGCAGCGCTCTTCGTTAGGTCATTGCCTTCGTGCACTGTAACGAACTTTCAGTGCTGCTTAGTTTTCAATATTCACAACGAAATAAATAGGCCCTCACACCGCGAACGTGGCATTAGTTATCAACTACTGTTACGTAGATACATATAGTTGCGCTAGTATATATAACTCTAAGTTCTCTGCTCTTGCAGTCCAGTGTCTGTATACTTTTGTGCTTGCAGCCTAGCTTCGCTGTAATCAATTGCTCTTGCAAATTTCGCTACAGCTTTGTAATCATAAATTGATCGCTTGATCGTATAAATTAGTGACCTTCATGATACATCATTAGATTTTATCATTCTATTGTATATTATGCTGCTCTGTACAAATCTTATTGGTTAAAATATATTTAGTGTTATTACACTAGCGTTCTTTACTATACAGTCCACTCTATCCAATTCATCCTTCCAACACTACTAGAGTTCCCAACGAAAAGATATATTTGCAACATAAACTTTTATAAGAATAACGAACTAGTAATTTTGAAAATTGTCGAACATTTAATTTATTTTTGCACTTTATGAGCCTTCCTGAGTACTACATATTTCCAAAACTTCATACTCCGGTTACGTAAATACATACAACTGTAAGATGTAGATGGTTCATTCTATTATATATTTCACATAGAACGTTATTATGATTCAGATTTTGATAATACTCAACATTCATGTTTAAACCCACAATTTAATTTAGTGTTGATAAAAGTGATGTCAATTTTGCAGGTTGTCTTCGCTATAGCATGCATGAAAGTAATATAGTAATACTTTACTATCCACACTTTATTTATGCATGATTCGTACTCAAGCCGCTATATGCATTATTCCGACTTGACGAGAAGGCGACTATACACAGTGCGGACACGTTGGTCGCAAAAGTCTTCTCGTTAGCTTTAAACTATACGTTAGTAGGAGTTACCGTGTTCGTTTGAACGGTTCAAACAGATATATGTATAATTTCCTTATAGTACAATACTGTGTATAGTACAAACAGAATTAAGTCTCATTACGAATAATTTCTTTCACGAACCATCACTGAACGCGACATCGGGTCGACACATTCGATGGAAGAAATAGAAAAGCTCGTCTCGATGACTACATTGTGCAACATATGTCCAAAATGATCTATTGGAATCAAAATATACTCCATAACTACTGCAGAATTCATTTGAATTGATAGAATTAAGAATTAACTTTCCTACCTCGAGTATAATGATATAAAAAAATGATCACGTTTTCAGTTAGCATTTATGCATTACTATCCTACAAATGTAAGTTTTATAAATAACGCTAAATATTTATTAATAAAAATAAGATCAAAATAAATAAAACTAATTAAAACAAACACTATATGGTACTACAATATAGTATATAGAGTATTTTCCCGAAACTACAGAGATTTAAATTATTGTAATATCATTAAAGAAATTTTTTTCACCAATTTTTAAAATACACCTGTGAGATTTATTATGTATACAACATTATTTAGAATACCAAAATTATGAAATTCTTTTTCGAAAATCATCGGTTGGTGTGAAATTAGTTTAGTCAAGTGTATCGACTGAGCACTGGCCAGAAAAGCATAGGACTACATATTTCCAGACTTGTGGTCGGGAGATTAACCGAATCAATTAAACCAGTTTGTTTCGCACTTATCCGGCTCGAGGGACCGGAATGTGTCGCGGATCCGGCTCGAAGGACCAAAATGTGTGTGCGAAGCGAGTCGAGTTTTTTCGACCCGCGATTGCGTTCGCTCGTTAGCGAATTTATGCCGCGGATGAGGATTCTACGGGAGGTCCTACGGAATGGAACAAGTTTATTACAAAAGATAAAAGGTAACATTTTCTATTATTCCAAACATGACTAGACATATAAGTCAACATAATAAAAAACAGGGAGAATGTGAATGTGATTGTTATTATTGGGTATGGGCCTTGAGAAATGAAAGAGAGTGAGGAGAGTTCGTCGGAGCGTGTGCAGTTTCAAATGTTATTCTCTCGATTAGAATACGTAATTTCTGTTCACAATTTCGTTACTGTGAAAAATCATATCTTGCGGTTCTTCTTGAAGTTCTTTCGTTTCTTCATTTAGGTTTCTTCTTTCTTCCTCCTGAGAGCCTAATAAAAATTGTATGACATGTATCGGGGTGCATCGTTCTCCTATAATCGTACTTATAATGTCTAGTTAATCATGTTCAAGCTTTCTCGTGTCTGATGGAATGGAATGAGCATTCTTATATAATAATCCTTCCATTCCGAAAAGCGATGAAACGTATAAAAGAGCCTTAGAAATAGTAAGGAATTTAAAATTAGTTAATGACAGTGTAAGACGAGGCTTGAAGTTTATCACGGAATGTAATAGCTTATTAATGAAAAGTGAATATAATAAACAATTTATTTTACAAGTATTAGAAGATTATCGGTGACGTCATCCAGATGCCAGCAAATCAATCTGAATAAAAGCCGTATATTGACCAGTATGTGACATTTTATAAGATATTTCAATTAATTTTATTATAACGTATAATTTTAAATTAAGTCACGATAATATTATATACATGTAAGATTACATTTTCATTATAAAAAATATTTAGTACCGCCTCTAAAACAGTGGTACACATTTATATTAATATTAAAACGTACATAATAGAAATTTCAAATCTTTGAACCCGATGCGACACGGGTTACCGTTATCCAGTCGCTTTGAAATTTTACATACATTATTTTTTCACCCTCAGAAATCATTTTTGATGTTACATAGCATATTATAAACAAAAAAAAATCAATCATAAAAAATGTTTACCTTGAATGAATATCTAATAAGAAAATACGTACAACTCTAAAAATCCTCCACGGTATGATACTTCTTAAAACATTCCGGCAGAAGCTACTTTACCTTTCGCGCATTCTCACTTCGTTTCGCTTCGAATTTTATATTTATGTATGAACTTGGAGTCGAAGAGGTGTTTCAACTGATCTAAATTTTCCACGCATTTTGTAGTCCGGTAATTCGACAATTTGTAAAATTGCTTCTGCTATATTTATACCGTAATCAACATAAGTCTCCCTTTTTCAACTGTGAATAGCTTTATGCATAATGTAGGTATTGAACAGAGCCATATCTGACATGCAAAAGAAAAGTTTTCGGCATCCTTCGATGACTTTTTTCATGATTCGGAAACAGGCAAACAACTGATCTTGATGATCAACTGCACCCATAACCTTGTTATATTCCAGAATACATTTAGGCTTCATTACTTTCTGTAATTCTTTGTTTGATTACTCGACCATCACTGCAGTTTCGTGTTTCATTGATATCATATACACGTCGCGCTTGTCCTTCCACCTCACAGCTATCAAATTATTGCAACATCTTCATATACATTCTCCTTTCTTCAAAATATGCTTTTGATTGGCGTTTGGCATATTTTTCCTGTTCTTGCGCACTGTCTCGATTACGTTTGCCTTTTTCTGGTGTAATTTTTAAAAACAGATTTGGTGAAGAGTACCAGTTATCCAGAGACAAAGTATATTCCTTGTTTATTATAAATTTTGACAGCTCTATCACAACGTTCTCTAACGCACTATCATTTCGATCAATTTTGTACTGGCCAGTATATATTTTAAATCCGTGACAGAAACCGGTACTTGCCTCGTACAATTTGTAAATTTTTAATGCAAATCAGGCTCTTTTGGATGGATTGAATTGTTTGTACGCTAAACGCTCTTTATATTTCATTAAGGATTCGTCTATACTGACATATTCATTGGGTGTGTAAATTTCTTTAAATTTTTCATTCCAAAGGTTGATGATAGCTTTTATCTTTAGAAGTCGGTGATTACTATCAGCAGTTTCATTATCAGAGAAATGTAAAAATCTTGAAATTTGCCGAAATCTCTTAAAAGGCAACGTTTGTCTAAATATTGGCGTTTCTACTACAGCTCTTCTAGTTCAATACAGTTAAATATTTGATTTTTTTCACTTGACCCATCAAAATTCACAGTGCATAATGGGCCTTTATTTCATCTGAGATAACAGGATACCAAGTGTCGTCCACATGCCGTCTTTTCGCTCGTCGTGAATTGTCTGATGTGCGAAGCGATTTGTTTTCATGGTCAGCATTTCCCGAAACATGTTATCAAATGTAATAAAAAATAGGTCTAACATTGTTGGATTCTCGCTTAAATTATTTAAAATAGACGCTTTTATTCCATGATGTTCAGAATACTTCCAAACTATTGGTGTGTTTTTTACTTTCCACAATCCATGATTGTCGTACCTTTCTCTTCACTACTCCCAACTATAATCATACGCTTTACACGCTTTGTGATTGGCGCAAACACGTTACTATCACTGGATTCGTTATCATTGCTTTTATCTAACACTTTTGTATTTTGCATTTTGTAGGGATTTCTTAAATTTTAATAACTAAACTGCTTTGTAACAACAATTATAAGAAACGCGACTAACTCTCGTTCGCGAGCCTGGCTCGTAATATTCATTTTTAATAAGCGATGGTAATATACAACGAATTTGTACAAGAAAGCTGTTGTGGAAAAGACCAAGAATCTTTTTTTCAGGTTTAACGTCGCATCGACCTTCATGTCATTAGCGACGGTTTATTGTCCTGTTTCTTGTTTTTATTTCTTGGTAGATGTTGGTTTCCTTTAGGAATTTTACGACGGGTAGTATCTTGTATTTTTGTCTTGATATTTCGTATTTTCTGCATTCGAAAAGGACGTGGTTGGTCGACATAGTTTGGTTGCACGTGTTGCAAAAGGGTGGTTCTGTTCGTTTGATTAATCTTTTTTTAATGTTATTGGAGCAGAGATCTTGAAATTCAAGTCGCTAATTTTATTGGGTTGATATGGCTTTCTTCTGATGTTATAGATAGCGGTCTCTTATTCTCCGTTTTGTTTGTGTTGGATTCTTCTGTCTCTATTTCCATTGTATTTGTCCTGCCTTCTTGATATTCGACAATACGTTGACCGATATGAATATATCATTGATGATTGATACGTTAATGCGGGGGGAGGGGATTTATATTCGGATCGGTTTGGGAACCGTTTTCGTTCGTGTTTGTATTGTTAGGACATTGCTTATAGCTTGATTGATTACAATTGAAGCAGATCTGTTCCTCTGAAGTGGTGAATATTCAGAGACTTGTTATAAACAAGTTTGTAGACTTGTCTTCTTCTGAAACTTAATATGTTTGCAAAATCTGGGTCTGTGATTACTGCTTTCAAGTACAGTGACTCGCATTAATATTCGGACACGATATTATTATAAAAATTATTACTCACTTTTATTATTTATGATAGTATTATTGAATCAATAGTTTTCTCATATAATAAAGCACTTCTTACAGTGAGTAGAAACATAAATTTTGTTTATTTATTGCGCATATTCTTTTGTATAATAAGCAAATCTGTTTGTCAGTAGAGGCACAAATTCTGTGTAGGGTATCGTCAAAATTAATTAAGAATGTGCTTGGAAATTTGTTCAGGACGTCGATATCGACGTATACTTGACGTCTGAAGCTGCACAAATTCAGGGTCAGATATCTCTGCTCTCAGGTCGGTTATTCTTGAGCAGAGTTTGATGTTATTGGTTCTAAATGCATTTTCAATTACTGAATTTGGGATGATCGATGCTACATTTGACAGCTCGATACGTTGGGTCGGCGAAATCATAGGACGGATTTCAATATTTATGTTGCTGATGGTAATTGATTTAAATATTGCTGTTATGTTGCTGACAGTTTCTTTGTTATCTAGGTACGTGCATACCCTACCGTTTGAAATTCTCGATATGTATTTGATAGATCTGGGGCCTATTATCTTTCCTATGGCTAATACATAGTCCCTGACGGAAATACCATCTACAGCATGCAGTATTATGGCTTGGTCCTTGGTTGGGGCGTATTCTCGTTTGGCATTTTCGTAGGAGGTGACTGATATAGTTTTGTTGTTGGCTCGGTTTCTTGAACTATTGGGGAGTTGGGAAGGATTCCTGTAGTCAGGATCTCATCCCAGATCTGATCGCTCGACATTTGTATCATGATACTGTAGGAAATGAATCGGCAAATTTATTATTCTGAGTCGAAGTTTTAAATTGTTTATTTCACAAAGGCTCGGCTCGAATAAACATCGTAATGTATTAAACAATCTTCTTATCGATCGCATCTCACAGCTAACACGATTCATTCTACAGATCGGCCAATCCTGAACTGTAGAATGACCATCCATGGTCACCAAAGAATCACAACTTTATTTCCAAGAGTTAGATCTTAAAAAATATACAATTCATATTACACAAAACGTAAATAAGAAATAATAAAAATAAGTCTTACGGAATGCAACAAATACGCATACAAACACACACAAACTTAAACTTATTCACAATGCGGTATCGTTTTACTTTTCGAACAATCTGACACAATGCTTCATTTCAAACTCTGTCAAATTTCGAATCACTTCTTCAGATCTTGTCGATCTACAAGCAAACAGTCTAACGAATTTGGTATAAACCCATCCACTACTGCCAAAACATATATAAAACCTTTTCCACACTTCTCCGTAATGATCCACATGAATTGTCTGAAATGGTAGGTCACCTTTAGGTAAACTATGCAAAAACCTCTCCTGTCTACCACTAATTAGCTAAAATTCAATACATTTCAAACAATTGTTAATATATTGTTTAATCTTTTGTCGCATTTCCGGAAACCAGTATATTTGTCTTATGTCATCGATGACTTTGTCAATACTTACATGCCTCAAATTGTCATGAGCCTAATAATTTATATATATTTATATATATTTATATAATATATATATATTGTCATTAGCCTAATAATATTATTTTCTAAACACGCGGGTACGTAAAATAACAATTTATCATTATTAATTTTTCTATTTTCCTATAAACTAACCGTCCCTTAATTCATAATGTTTTTCCTCGCTTGTTTCCAATTTATTTCTTAATGCACGAATCGTATGGTCTTGATATTGTTTAATTGACAATGTCTCTTCTAAAGTATTAGGTTCCAATACTGCGTCAAGATATCTTAGCTCGCAACTCATTTGAGTCGCTCGAACGTCCCGGTGAAATGTCGGGACGCACATTGTTGTTGTTAATCCTGAGCTCCTTAAACCGGTGGAACACGCAAACGTTCGTGAGTAATATCCTATCACTAAGCTTGTTCGACCACGGACCGTAAGTCCACAATGTTGAATCCTTTGGCGATGATGGTTCGTGCACGTGATTTCTTCTGCATCCCTGCCTCGATGATGAAATGCTTTCTGGCAATGAATATGGGTTTGAGATTTTTCGAACATTTCTTGCATAATCTTCATTTCGTCGACTCCTGCGTTGCGCATCATTTTTGTTCCTACAGCTTGTTTACTTCTGAAAAAATACAAACATGCAAAATATATAAACATGTGCTAGAAAAGAACGATGTATTGCGTAGCAATTTTTAAAAAATGCGGATCTATCAGGGACGGTGGTGGATTGTTGTTACACTAATTGACGCGAACTAATTCGTAGCACACGATCCATTTTTTTATTCGATTGGATTTCACACCTCGTACCCAATTCATAATCGATTCGATTTCATCAAAATTCAATTCATGGCCGATATAGGTGTACTCTATTATTATCACTTTTCTTTTACTCATTATATCATTACCAAGTGTATTCAGAGTTAATAGTACATATATTTATTAAAAGGACAACCAATAGTAGTAGTAGTAGTAGTAGTAATAGTTGTAATCTAAAATTGTTGAAAAAGTAACTGTAGCCTCGGACAAAAATTAATTTATACTTTACTTGGGACTGAAGTTCGAAATTATCAGATTTCATTGCGCCGGTTTCTTAAGCGCGCACAGGCGGTAATATAAACTGTAACTTATAAATACACACCGCGATACACACCCATTATCGCCGGTGTCGTTAGAGCACACTAGCGGTAGCATACAATGTAAAACGCGATAAATGACCGTCTTTAATTGGTGGAGTTGATCACATCAAAAAGGTATATACGCGGACGATATTCAGTCGCGGTCTGTTAGTTGAAATTGGGCGATCAGTCGTTCGTGCATAACGTACATATATCTTCTTTAAAATAAAAATTATAATAAAAGTTTTAGTAAAACTTTGTACAGTAAATAAATAATCCAAGCCATAATCCCAATAAAAATAAATAATTAAATAATGAATTTTTAAAAACAAAGTTACAATTTTCTTCCTCTGTCATAATTCTTCGTCATCCTCATTATACAATAAATAATCATCTTTTCAAAAAATTTGTGTTTCCTCCTCTAACATAACCCTGCTTCATCCCTTCCATGTGTTATTCATTTCTGTTCGGGGCTGGAACTATCCCAGAATGGGAGACTGTTAGTCGGAATGGTTGAACCTAAATAAACGATTAAATACATGTAGACACGTCGAGTCTTTATTACAGAATCGCAGACGCGATCAACAAATAAATGGATGGCACAAAGTGGAAAAAAACAATTGGTCCCAAATGGTAGTCGCTACTTTAGCATAAACGAAGTACATATAGGGGAGGGGGAGGATACTGGCCTAATTATTGGCACACGTGTATTGTGCTGTGATCAGCGAATTATGCCTCGTATTTGCATGTTACTTGCGCGGTTTTATTCAGTAATTTACGTATATTAGCCGTGGCGTAATAATACAGAGCTAATAAGTAAGGTAAGAAATTTATTATGCTTGATTACCAATGAACGACTGTTTTATTACTCTTTTATACCTTTTGTCATTGTGGCGTACGTGATCGAATGCATGTACAATTATAACGGCGTACATGATAGCGCAGGTAAAAGGGATCGGATGTCCGAAAGATAGGCTGATCGAATGCGTCTCAGGTGGTCTCGCCTGGCACTCTACCCGAACGAATTTTCCTGTGTCAGGAATCGAATTCCCGAATATCATGCATTATGTCGGATGGTCTGCCTAGGAGCCTGTAAAATCCCGGAGTTGGCCTCATTTTCCAGCTTATCCACCGGTCAAAACGGGAACAACGTCAAAGCATTTTTGTTTCATATTTAAAGTGCCTTATCATTTCGTCCACACAAAATTTCATTTTTTGCATAAATAACAAATGAATCGAACGATTTATTTCATTTCTTCATGTATTACGTCAAAAATACTACCATATTGTGACGTGTATTCATTTTCCATGTATATGAACAAATAGGTGTTCATCCTCAGAAATATTGAGGTTCCTTATCATTTTGTCCGCCAGAGTATTTGTAGGATTGGGATGGGCGTATTCGAAGTATAACTTTAATGACGAAATAATTTAATAAAAATGTAAAAATGTAAAGATATAAAAATGGTACAATGGTCATGTGTACATTCACGATCGAAACTGATACATATCTGCGGTGACTCCGCGATCTTCTTTTATTTCTTCCTGGACACGTTCCTGGAATGCTGGAGAATGATCGCGACGTTCTGTTTCTTTCGGTTCAATATTTCGGAAGCTCTCGATCCTCCGGGATGCTTCGTTGCAGCATCGGTATCGCCGGTCTCGTTAGCCAATATCAGCCGATTACGATGCATCTGAAACAATAGTGTAAGAATGCCCGTAAGGATGCCAAATGAAAGGTAACGTAACGACCTTTGAGGTCCATTTATACAAACGTCACCGCGGGTACATCGTAAAACTCACACCAACAGATCAGTACGGTCCACAGATATGGCCTCGCCGTAAGACGGCCGGGCTGACGGAAAAGTGTTGTTCTGAACTACATCTGACCGTTACCAGACCGGATGACGAGGTCCTAACCTCGCTATTAAACTAAAAGAAGAATGGATTCTACTCAGCTACATCGGAAGCTTGGCTAATCCTCACGACTTGTTTTTATAGTTGTTGACAATCGACGACTATAATTCCGTATCGGTACACGGCTGGCGACGTTTTCATCAGCGAAGTTTGCTGTACACGTGAAAATAGTAAAAGAATAAAGTCATTCCCAGGCTTATAAACATCAGGGAAGATATTTCTCACCTAAATATCAGATATTTCTCACATCTGAAAGCGGACAGTTCGAATGGATATTTGATCGCCGACCGTGTGTCGCTGGAAGGCATTCCTGTTTCTTATAAGTTTCTTGATAAACTATTTTTCGCTTGTAGACATTTAAATTACAGATAGGCTGTGGATATTATTTCTCACAAACCAGGTATGTATTGTGAAAGGGATGACTGATATGCTATTTTTGAATGTATTACTTTACGAATGGAATGGAGCCGTTCTTCATTGAATAAGAGTTTCATTGGCAGAAGTTGACGTTCCCATTACGACAGTTCTAGGTACTAAGTATTTTTTTTCCAATAGCAGTTAATGGTTGCTGTATCATATGATTCTAGGTAACTCATATTTAACAGACAGTTATTTTTATATTTTTAGGTCAATAACTCGCAGGGTACCTTATCACTTTAACAGCTATCCTAACAGCTACCTGCGATGAATGCTCAGTCAAGTGTTTTAGTGCATTGTATAATAATTAAATGTAGAGCTCGAAATGTCGACTAAAAAGTCGCTTATATATTAAGTGGCCGCGACATTTTGAAGTCGGAAACGATTGTCCTCGTTACTGCAACATGGCTACTTTGGGGCACTGCCGATCTTACGATAATTTCTGATGTTTATTCTCAATTGATCTAATATATTCAAGATATATAACAGAATGCTTCAGGAAACATCGTGTCACAGAACGAAAACCATTTTATTTGACTAGTTCCCTTCACCTGTAATTTTCACAACCGAATCAAAAGTTTAACATCCTAAGATTTATGAAATGCGGAAACTAGCTTCTTAAATTTCTAATAATGGTTTGACGACATTTTGCCCTATGAATCAGGTTGCAAATAAAGACGAAAAAGATACAAAAAACATGCTTTCCAAAACAAAAGAATAAACTATTATATCTATAAAACTCGACAAAATTACAGAAAAATAATCAATAATCCACTGCGTAGATACATTTACGTCTCGTTTTAAGTTTTCATGTCTTTTTTTATGAGTGCGTTGTGATTACAGAGCCCTCTTATGACAAACTGCGTATTGCATTTAACGTTAATTTCTTGGTCTGTGAAATGTATGGACACTGCACGTAATTTTCTTTCCTTTTCTAAAATAATATTGCAAGTACTGAAACATGTATAATAAGTTATGATACCTAAAGCTCATACAATTTTCGAAGTTTAGTATTTACCTAGAACTGATTACATCAAATTAGATCTAATTAGATCAGTGCACAGAAATCGACACACGGTAACTAGATGAGTGATCAGAAATTGGCACATGGTAATTAGAAAAGGCTCAGTTACTGGCGCATAGTAATTAACTTTTCATTTTTTAAGAGCGCAGTAATTCGATCGTAAACTGATTTTTATATTAGATTTTGTTAATTATTTTGTGTTCTTTATACATTTCGGTTATCATAAAATTTGTATTTATATTATATAATAGACATCAATGTTAGAGGTGTGCGAGTACGGATCAGGACGGGATCTTGAAACTTTCGAGTTTTCCGAAAATGTTTAGGACTTCTTAAACTACTGGGAGCGCGTCTTTTTTTTAATACGGCCCTAGTTAAAAATTTTTGATTTCCATTGTTGCAGTTTATTTTGCAAAATTTTATATTTTTTAACAAACCAGAAAAGTAAGATATGTATAGTTTGATTTAAAATTCTCTACGTATGACAGTATGTAATAGCTTGATTCTCTCGATTGCAAAGATATTTCCAATTGTTGAAAACATCTTTTCGCTAGTCAATTTTGTACTAGGTACGGCGATGTGTCGTTTTGTAATAATTGGTAGCATAGGAAATCGAATGTTTTCAGGAATCTTGAATATTGTCGTCCCGATCTCGTCCCGACCCGATATACATCTTCTCATCCCGTTCCAAGCATCGGGTTTCGGGAAATCTCGAGTTCACGCACACCACTAATCAACATATATTTTAAATATTTTAAGAATTACAATAAGGGTTAAGAAAACCATTTAATTTGTCGAAAACTTAGGACGACACTTTAATGAACACTGTTGCGCACGGCACAAAATAACCGCCGGAAGTCGTGAGGAGACGACAACGATTTATTTGTTGGACTCCGCAGTCCTCGTTTACAATTCTTGGAGCACGGCTCCGTTCGACGTATAAATTGCAGCACGGCTACGAATTTGTTACGAAGTGAAGCACGGCTTCACTGAGACTATGAAATGGAAGCACGGCTTCGTATGTGCGCATGGGCGCTGAATAATACTGGTCTATAAGCGATAACGTTGTCTACCAAAAATCCCCCGTTATCAAATTTGCGGCAGTATATATAGACACCTGGCCGATGTTCAAGGAGAAGCATCGTCAGGCGTCGAAGGCCGGGTCATTGCCTCCTAAGGCAAAACGCCGCGTGTTTACAATGGCCGAGGCGAGCGTTTGACGGTCGGGCCAACGCACGTCGATCGTGTTATTGTCTTGCCGCCTCGCCGTTTATTCGACAAAAACGGCGAGACGGCGTACATCGAATGTCGAACGTGCGTTGACCCGCGGTCCGCGATTCGGCCGGAACAAACACAGTAAATAACCCACTTACCCTAGTAAATAAATATAGAAAAGAAAGAATATTGCACGGAGTGGCAGACCAAAAAAATTAACAGTACAAAAACATGAAATTCTTAGGATTATTAAAAAGAAGCCAGATATAAGTGCGTCTGAGATTGTATCAAAAGTCCAGGAACGAAATAAAAATCAAATGCATACAAGAACGATTCAGATTACATTGGGCAGGATTTAAAAGCAAAATTGTGAGGAAGCAATCGTACATCAGTGAAGTGAATAAAACAAAGAGAGTGGAATTTGCGAAGCAAATCTCTCTCTGAGTCGGAGAATTAGTGTTTATAGACGAAATAATGGGTAAACACTTGAATTTTGACATATGAAAGGAAAATGAGCAAAAAAGTGCGGGTTAATTAGGAATGGGAATGACATACTATTTTTAATGGGATAACGATTCGAAACTTGCGGCTGATATGGTACGTCAATGACTTTTATGTAATACTATATGACTCCTATCGAGATCCATCCATGTAAATCGAGGATTGAAATTATCGAGCATGCAGCATTGTTAGTAGGCGTAGCCTCGCGTTACACTTGCGTCTACTTGAACATACTCGAACGACAGTGCTTGACAAGACATTCTGCAAGTCAGACGTTTGTTTCATGTCACCACACTCCTATATATGTATTTGTTGTTTGTAAGGAATTTATATGTTACGACCAACCTGTTCACGAAAAAGGCTACGCAAGGAGTGAGGACAAGCGACGCATGTGCGAGAGTCCCGCACAGCGACGTGGCGTGTCTAGCGGGTGAAAAAGTTATAATGTTCAAAATTATAACGTTCACGCGGTGGATGCGCCACACCGCTGTGCGGGACTCTCTTTCTTCGTCACGACCTTTACAGCGTAATTGTATAGCTTTGGAAGTTGAGTTGAGAAAGTTGAGGAACCAACCTACAGTGGATTTTCCTTAGTTGGAAACGTACTTGAGCGATTTATGGAATGCTCTTTAGAAATTGCGGTCTTTTGCGGACAATTCATCAAATCCTTATCGGTTAAGGATAAGGATCTGGCGAACATTTGAATTTCTCAAGGAATTATAATTACAAAGTAATTCAATTACAATGTAATTCGATATTGAGATCGCCATTTAATTAAAATACAAGGTGATTTGTAATTCAATAGGAGTATAATTACAAAATACTAAGTATTTCAATTACATTAAATACGAATTACAATGTACTTAATAAATAAATTAAAATATTATTAATAACTACGACGTAATTATTATTTATTGGACACGGTATACCGCATGAATAATAAATACTTAACCATTAAATGATAATTAATAAGTAACAATTGAAATCGTATTCGTAGTTAATAAACAAATTTTATTATTTCAAATAATTAATAAGTAATTGTTTTCTCTTTCATTTAAACTTTCAAACAACAAATAATTATACATACATATATATTATATTGTATTTCAATTACACTCGTGATTAAAATAATTCGTAATTGAATCAACATTCTAAATACATTCGAGAGGCCAATCATTCCCACGTTATCGCGACTGTGAACACTCTCCACTCATACAGGATTGTATACGCCTATCTTGAAATGTGATTGGTTTCTTGAAAATTCGTTCAATACCTTCTTGAGTGGTACCACTTATTACGTTTGCATAGGTCATTTTGCTTAGAACACGTAATTTTTGTTTGCATAAGTGCATGGTAGTTCTAGGTAGTTTTTCACTTACTACTGAGGGGGGTTGGGGGCTCCCCTTGACATGCCGAAAAAATTCAAAGTCGAACGAGTCACATGGATCGTAATCTAATCCGGGCTTGAATATGAGACAACAGGTACAAAATACATAATGCAAAGATGAAACATCCTTCTTTTTGTTTATTTTTAAATAAAATTTGCGTAAATGTGTTTGTAAGATTTTTCTGATTAAAATAAGAACAAACAAATTTTTTACCATAAATTATAATCAAGTAAGTATTAATATGAAAAGTATATTTATATTTTTTATAAAATTTGTAATTTTATAAGATATAATCTTACAAAAATTATATTGTATTTGATCTTAATTTAATCACAAAAACCTCACAATTACAGTGGGAAAAATCTTACAATTACCGATAAGAAAAGATAAGAAATAAAAAAGTGTCGCATTACATTATAATTATATCCATCCTTTATTTGCTGTCTACTTTTGCGTTTGTCGAAATTGTATTAATATTTTTATTAATAATAAGGTAAAATAACTGTGGAAAATGATTAAATTAATCGATTAATCATAAACACGTCATTCGGTGCAAACCGAGCCGCATTAGAGAGCAGACGAAAAATACGTCGATGTAGTATGCAGTGATTTAACCTAAAAATTTTTAACTTCTTAACAACAGATTGCTAACCTCAAAATATGTAATTAAATATAATTACTTAAAACAGATTCAAAGTTTTGTTCATATTTACCAACTGATGAACGATGGCATTTTAAAATTTTTAAAAAGATTTGATCCATTTTGTATAACAGGCCACATGTTAGAGAATTTTTTCAGATTTTTCGATAGTAAAATGTGATCACAAAAAATAGAGAACGTAAAAACAAAACGGAAAGTTGCAAATTTTTCGGAAATGACAAATCTTGTCTTCGCCATTTTAATTCTATCGGAGGATATTGCCAAAAGCAGCAATCTCTGATGTTGTCAGCAATCTCTGCCAGATTTTTTGTGGGGGTGAAACAATGTTATAAAAAATAAAAACCAAACTTTCGACATTTTCTCCATACTTAACTTGGTTAAGTATAATATTGTCCACTTAATAAGTATATTATGCAGTATTAAACGGTTTTACATTTAAAGAAACGATTATTTAACTAGGAACACGAAATTCAAGATATGCAACTATGATATGCGTGATATACAAAATCTTCGTTATGATTACAACGTCGTTGGTTGATGGAGCGAGCGAGATACGAGTCTTTTGAACGTTGTGCGAGCGCCGATGAGGCTAATTTTTTTCATAAGTATTGCTCTTTCTCGATTTTTTTCAAAATTAAGTTCTTAATGTTTTAAATATATTTCGGATAAAGATATAGGCAAAAGTAATTTTTGAGCATTTTTTATTCCATCGTTTACCCGAATGTATATACTTCTTATTACAGTTTTATTTCACATTCTTTATATTAAATAGATACACGTGACTCCCATTAATATTCGGACACGATATTATTAGAAAAATTATTGCTCCCTTTTATTCTTTATGGTAGTATTATTGAATCGTTTCCTCATATAATAAAGCACTTCTTAAAGTAAGTAGAAAAATAAATTTTGTTTATTTATTGCACATGTTCTTTTGTATAACAAGCGATAAACAAGATTGTGACAGAATTTACCGTCGCAAAAATATTCGGACACAACATCTTAGATGCCAGAGTAAAATATTGTATTACTTTGACGACGCCGCTAACACATATTGTATATAAATAAATAAAAATTCGTTGTAAGAACTCGGTACCACAGAAATTATTGGTGATATCAGACGCTTTACTTGTGAAAATGGGATGAAAAGGAAGAAATACGTCTTTTGAAATCCGACAATTGGTTATTTATCACAAGGGAATGGGATCTTTTAACAATAAAGCAAAATTAATGGAAACAATCACGAAAATATGGTCAGAAATTCCCACTGAGTTTTGTGTTCGATTAAATGAATTTATGCCACACAGATGCAATGCAGTCCTCAAATCCAAGGGTTATCCAACATCTTATTAGACTGTTATGAAAACTACAGTCAATGATACATCGCTGTTTTTCATTAAAAGTGATTATATAACTTAAGCGGCGTATGTTTCTACGCATTCATAGGTACCGAACAATTCTATCAGAAGCTTATACTATTTCTTTCGTCCTTTCCTAATTCGATGGGATCTCGATGTTGCAGGCCATCCTTGTCCTGCTCGCCTCTAGCGTACACATGTTCGTATCTATTGTCTCGAGTCGTCTGTAAGTCATTCCTCTGACGGCTTGATTCTTATCGTCGGAGACCCTAAACGAGAAAGCCACTTGAAGGTGCCATAAAATAGTATTCCCTGCAATTGCTGTCAAGGACGGAAGGACTGTCCTGAAACTATGCTTATCGTAAACGAGAATTTCGAAGCATTGCACAGCATATGGTGTATCTCGACGTATTTCGTTTCTTTTTTATGAAACCATTTCTAAATAAACCATAGACCTTTCCTAATATATTAAAGAATTTTGTCAGCTTCTTCTTTGTTGAAAATTGTGGTTCAAAATAATGAGGAAGAAAAATAATTGATATGTTTCTTTTTCGCAGGAATAGAGAAAAGACTGTGTCAATACATAATCTATTGCAATCAGTGTTTTAAATTTTTCAGATTTTCTGGTAGGGTTTGATCGTATATTTATTAGTCTACTTGGACTAAATGATATTAACGAAACTAAGGGAATCGTGAAAATAATATAAAATTTCGAGTTACTGCAGTAGCTGTGTGTGTGTGTGTGCAATGTAATTTAAGTTATAATTTTTTCCATAATTTAAATATTTAATCTTTTTAACTTACTTCTAATAAACGAATTTTATTATGTCTGACGGTGCATTATTTTTTAATACAATATTAATCGATCTCGTAGTAATATGACTGAAACTTTTGGATCGATTAAATATATGTACTACTCGATTAAAAACATCTAGCATTTAACATTTTCAACTATTTCATCATAAATACTGTACGATATTTTTGCAGTATAATTTATGCTGAAATTCATTTGCATCTTGTAATTGCGAAACAAATGACAACCTAGCAGAGTTGTACATTATTTAGATAATAAATTATAGAAACGTTACGAAGAAAAGATATTTCTTCATCTTTATGCAATATTGTGGGGGGTCCTAATAAAATAAGTATCTTTATTCGATGTGTTTGAAATAAATAATTTTATTAGTCGAGAATTTGTCCGACAAATAAAAATACCACTTAATTATCAACACGTAACTACAGTGTTCCAGAACAAAAACAAATCAATATTCATAGAATCGTTTTTCAAATAAAGATAGGAAAGTGTCGAATATGTGGATGCTTGGTCTCAAGTTTCCGATTATGCTCTCTAGTTTTCATTTCGGGGTAATACAGTATCTAACAAAAAGATAACATACTTTAAAACTAATGTAATTTTTATTTATGTAACATTACAACTAAAATACTGTTTCTATATAAATTTGCAAAATACCACTATAAACATACACAAATGAAATAAAATTGCATTTCGCAAGTGTAAACAATTTTATTTAAAAAAAGAGAATTTTTATTGAAATACAGTCGGACAAAATGTTAGCACACTTAACTAAAAATTATGTATGTCAATAAATCAAGCAATAATATTGAATGCCTAATGTTTTGTGGCTTCATCTTTCCACTTATTAACAGTCGTCATTATCTACGAAGTTTCTTTATTAGTTTTTTGTTCTAATTGTTTCTTATCATCTTAAATACATTTTTATCATTCGGCAATCTTTTGAAATTATCTGCCATTTGCATAATGCATGGTTATGATTTTCGCAACAATTTTCAACGATATGATCTTGCTGATTAATCCTCGAGAAAAAAATTCGCGGCATCACCCTGTTGAAAAATATGTACAGGGTATTCCTGAAACTATATACAAGCGGTCACCGGGTTATTCTTCATAAAAAAGAAATGAAAAAGATATAGAGTGACTTCTTTTTTTTTAGGATTTCGTTTTTGAGAAAACCAGGTTTTAAACCTTGCTTTGTACATACGCTTTTCCGGCTATAAGCGATGTACAGCGCTTAGCAAATTTTCAATCTCGATTTTCTCGAAAACTAAATCCTAAACAAAAAAATATTATTTTACACTTTTTTCATGTTTTTTTTTTATTTGGAATTACATGGAGTCGCAACATAATTCTTAGTGAAATATGCCATCATTATTTTCCACCGTATTTCCATAAAAATTCTTTTTTTCTAAGTAAAATTGTTTAAACTGGCGTAACGTAATTTTATTTTATTTGTGTATGTTCATAACAGTAATTTACAAATCTGTATAGTATTAGAATCTCGGTTATTACCTTAAATAAATCTAAATTACGTTAATTTTAAAGTGTGCTATCTATTCGTCCGGCACTGTAGCTCGTTGAGTTTCTTCTTTGAGCTTCTTCACATGTCGCGAAGTAAAGATATTGTTACGAATTACTACACTTCTCCCGCGTCGCGGCATTTTATTTACAAAAGAGAACACGAACTATAATACAACTAAATTAAATTATGTTAGAGTGTTGATCGCTCGACGGTCCGATCCCGACTCCTCGATTGTCCGTTGATCAAACACCTCCGTGGCAACCCCTCTCTTCTATTTTTCTTTATGGAGTTGCTCACAACAGGGCAGTTTCACGTTACAGCGACTTGATTTGGACAAGTCGCCGTAACAGTGCCCTCCTCGCCGAATGAGCGGCCGTCCCGGCCGCGGCAAATTTCACTTGTGTTGACCAACGACAATCGAACCGTTAATCCTGCCAGCTTCAGTCCTATAACCTCGAACTATCGTTCCATCGGACAACTAACAGGTAACCTCCACCGCAAGTACTTCTGTCTGAAAAGTAGGTAAACAAGGAAGGAATGTAGTTAGTTACCCAGGTGGCCTTTTCCAGACAGTTTACGTCCTGACATTTGTCCTCCGTCTCAAGGGAAAACCACCAAAAAAACCTTGAGCAGAACGTCAGTACTTCTACGACGCGTACAGCTCTAATCTCTGTTGCTCACCTTTCCTCTTAATTCTTCGTTTTGAGGCTTGAGCGTTTCTTTCTTGAAGAAGTTTTGAGAACTTCTCACTTGCAGACTTCCCGGGAGTTCCCTGCTCTGATCAATCACCAAAACTCTTCCCCGGATGCACCTCCAATCACCACAGGATAGTACCTGCAGTAATATGGGATCCGGTGCATCTCATTTTGTGGACCAGTCAGGAAAGGGTGTACCCTCCTGAGAACATGTCCCCACTCCCCAATGGGAGGACGTAATCTTCCAGAGGATACAACTTCCTTCCCCCATCGAACCATTACTTCCACAAATGGAAAGAGCTCAGCGTGTCAGTACACAGATCACTCCCTCGTATTCTGCGAAGAAACGTCCTCTTCTTGGGTGAGAGACAGTCAAAGGCTTCTGTGTACAGCGTCGTAGCGAGCCAAGCGGTTAACGTGTACGATCTTCGGTTTCGACTTCGGAGAACGAGTTACACGATAAATAATGTCGTTCAGGCGGTCCTGTACCACATAAGGACCTTCCCACGCGGACTGCAACTTGGGACATTTTCCTTTCGTCCTTCGTGGTTGGAACAGCCATACTTTCTCGCCTGTAGCAAACGTAATTGAATTAGCGTAAACATCATACCAAGATTTCATTTTGTCTCCGCTAATTCTCAGTCTCTGGCGAATAAATTCATGAATTTTAGCCAGTCTGATACGCGTTTGCTGAACAAACTAGTCCTCCTCATATCTTGATTCAGGCGGGAGTCCTCTCTGAAGATCCATTGGAAGTCGAAGCTCTCTACCAGTGAGAATCATCGATGGAGTGTCCTTCATTGTCTCGTGTCTGCTTGAGCGATAGGATAGTAAAAATAACGGTATCCAATCGTCCCAATCCCGTTGATGATCCGCTACAAACATTGACAAATACTGCAGCAGAGTCCGAATCAACCTCTCCACGAGCCCATCAGATTGTGGATGCAAAGGAGTAGTGCGAGTCTTCTTAATACCAAGCAGCACCATCAACCGCTTGAAGACCGCCGACTCAAAATTTCTCCCCTGATCCGAATGAAGTTCCAACGGTACGCCATGACGACTTACAACTTCTGTAAGAAGGGCCTTCGCAACAGTCGTCGCGCGCTGGTCCGGCAACGGAACTACCTCCGGCCATTTCGTAAAATAATCCACAACGACCAGCGCATACTTGTTACCAGCCGCAGACTTCGGAAACGGTCCCACAATGTCGAGCGCTACCCTTTCAAACGGTGCCCCGACATTATAAATCTTGAGAGGTCCATGTCCCCTCTCCCTCGGATCTTTCCTTGCGACACAAGTATTACATCGACGACACCAGTCTTCCACATCCTTGCGATTATCAGGCCAGTAAAATTTTCGACGTACCCTGTCCAAAGTTTTGTTCACTCCGAAATGGCCACCCGCCGGTGTATCATGACAATCTGTCATCACCGAGCTTACCATTTCTCTTGGAACCATCAGTAACCACTTGTTACTTTTTCCATCAGGGGATTCCCACTTACGAAACAGTAGATCCTCGTACACTTCCAAGGAATCCCAGATTGATACGAGATATTTAATTCTCGTATTCCTGTCCGAAATCTCCTGCCAATCGGGCCTGCTACCCTCTTTTTTTCTTGACAGGATGAAACCAATTTCTTCATCCTCCTCCTGTTTTCTCCTCCACTCTTCAAAATCAAATGTTTCGCAGAGTGTCCGCAGAACTACGTCTCCATTTTCTTCCGTCTTCTCCTCCAGGCGCTTGCATCGCGCACAATCCTGCGATTCGCAAGGCCTGCGAGAAAGACCGTCCGCATTCTGATGGAGTCTTCCTTCCTAGTGTTTCACCTCAAAGTCATATCCCTGAATCCGCTCGATCCAACGTGCTACCTGTCCTTCCGGATTCTTGAAAGACAGCAACCAACGTAAAGCAGCGTGATCGGTCCTCAGAAGGAATCTACGCCCATAAAGGTAATGATGAAAATGTTCAATAGATTTCACTATCGCTAATAGTTCCTTCCGAGTAACGCAATAATTCTTCTCAGCTTTTCCTAGCGTCTTGGAGAAGTAGGCGATTACTCTCTCCCGACCTTGCTGAATTTGAGGAAGAACTGCTCCAATTGCAAAATTTGAGGCATCCGTGTCCAAAATGAATTCTGTATTAACCGACGGATAAGAAAGAATGGGTGACTCCATCAATTTCCTTTTTAAATCCTCGAACGAATGTTCCGCTTCTTCCGTCCACACGAAGATTTTCTCGTTCTCGGTCAAACGATGTAAGGGCTTCGCAATATCGGCGAAATTTTTAACAAACTTCCGATAATAAGTGCAAAGACCCAGGAAACTCTTCAACTCGGTCTTATTCTTCGGCACCGGCCAATTCTTTACTGCATCCAATTTTTCAGGATCAGTTTGTACACCCATCTCGGATACTACGTGTCCAAGATATTTCACTTCTTTGCAGAAGAAATTACACTTCTTCGGGCTCATCAGCAAGCAAGCTTTCCTTAGGCGAGCAAGTACCTTCCGCAGACGTTGTACTTCCTCTTCAAAACTTCTACCGAAAATTATGATGTCGTCGAGGTATACCAAACAAATCTTCCAGTTTAAGCCTCTTAAGATGTTGTCCATTAGACGTTCAAAGGTAGCTGGTGCGTTACAAAGACCAAATGGCATGACTTTGAACTGCCATAATCCAGTACCCACACAAAAGGCAGTCTTTTCCTTATGTACAGGATCCATGGATATCTGCCAATATCCACTTTGTAAGTCGATAGTCGAGAACCAACAGGAGCCATCCAAAGCGTCCAGCGTATCTTCTATCCTTGGAAGGGGGTACGAATCTTTCTTGGTGATATTGTTCAGACGCCTGTAATCCACGCAAAATCTGATGGACCCGTCCTTCTTCTTGACCAATACCACGGGTGAAGACCAGGGGCTTTGAGACTTTTCTATGACTCCTTGTCGTTCCATTTTCGACAATAATTCATCTACTTCTGAATGTCGATGAAGAGGTAATCGTCGGGGTGCCTGTTTTATGGGAAGACTGTCACCGGTATCTATCTTGTGACATACTACGTCACATTTTCCCACCTCTTCGGAATCTTTCGCAAAAACATCTGCAAATTCCGTCAATAACTCGGCAAAAGTTTTCTTTTGCTCTGCGGACAGGTTTATAGAACATCTCTGATGAAGATCCTGAAGATGATCCGGTACTAATGTATTCCTGTTTTTCTTTATCTCCTTCGTAGCCGAATCTTCTCCATACTTCAGCAACGGCACTTGCATTCCTTTCAAATGAAGAACCTCGTTTGTAAAGTCCAGTTGACAGGCATGCTTTTTAAGAAATTCGATTCCCAAAATGCATTCTTCCATCATACTGACGAAGCAGAACTCTTCTTCGGTCTCGACTTCTCCAATAGAAACAGGTAGATGCTTTTTACCAAAAATCGGTAATCTCTGACCGGAGACTGAAAAAATCTTCACTCCTGTCATGCTCGCCGAACTATTCTGCCTTGTAGCATAAGTTTCCCGTAGAAGGTTAACCGATGAGCCCGTGTCCAAGATGATTTTCCTTTTCTTCGCTCCAACGATGCCTTCGACGAAGAAAATCCCTCGCTGAATAGGTTCCAAACGCAGCACGACAGGGGGAAAAACGGAAGATGAAGTCGGACTATCCCCCATTATACCGACTTCTTGAAGTTTCCCTGCGAAGTCTCCTTCCTTATTTTCTTTAAACAATCCCCTTGGAGGTGGCCCTTTTTCCCACAGCTCCAGCAATGCGGCAACTCCCGTTGATGTACAACCACTCGTTCAGAATGCCGTTCAGCCGCACGTTCCAGCATTCCCTCGGAAGTAAAGGGACGTTTTAAATTCTATTCAATTGTTTGTGTTTTTTGAGAGCTTAATTTATTGAGAGCTTCCATCTCTAAAGCTCTGGTCACCGTAGCTCTAAGAGATGTAAAACTTTCATATCTCAACATTCTCTTCATCTCTTCATTGGCCAACGCCGTCACAAACTGAGAGGCGGCCAAACGATCCCGAACATTTATTGGACATTCAGAGAAAGCGCATTGCGCCAGCCTCTCAATCTCCGTGGCCAGTGCAGAAATTGACTCCCCTTGCCGCTGTTTATAATTTTGAAAAAGAACGTAATTTAGATTCGAAAAGTTTTTTTGACCAAACCGAAACTCGATTGCCGAAACTATTTCTTTGAAGTCGAAATACTTATCGGCGGGAAGAGAAGTCAGTACTCCTCGAGCCGGACCATCCAACGAAGCAATTAAAGCCGCAGCTTTCTTTGCTTCGTCCCAGCCATTTACATTCGCGACCATTTCAAATTGAATTCGGTACTCATCCCATGACGTGGAACCGTCATAACGTGTCGGCTTCACGGAATATCCTAATCCAGTTACGAAGCGTGTAGATTCACGACACGCAGGCAAGGATGGCACCGACTGTGAAGCAAATACAGGAACACTCGGAGCAATAGGTACACTCGCGTTATATACACTATTAACATTATTTACAGCAGTGCCCGCACTATTTACACGCGCCTCCGAGTGTTCCACAGACGGGAATGCCGCAGAATTTAAGAGAGAATATCGCAATGAATCCGATAGCACCTGGCATTTGTTCTCGATCCTTGCTATCCTCTCTTCCATACGAGCCTCTCGTTCGGACGCAGCAGCCTGTTCCCGTTCCTCGCGCTGAAGCCTGTCCGCTTCCAGTCGCGCCTCGAACTGCCTCTGCTGCTCCTGCAGTTGCTCGCATAATTCTTGTCGGAGGTTTGAAAACAGGATCTCCAATGCCGGCGTAACATTTTCGATCGATTCTTCGATCCCGGACGAGCCCCCAATGTTACGAATTACTACACTTCTCCCGCGTCGCGGCATTTTATTTACAAAAGAGAACACGAACTATAATACAACTAAATTAAATTATGTTAGAGATCTTTGAATTAGATGGTGTTGATCGCTCGACGGTCCGATCCCGACTCCTCAATTGTCCGTTGATCAAACACCTCCGTGGCAACCCCTCTCTTCTATTTTTCTTTATGGAGTTGCTCACAACAGGGCAGTTTCACATTACAGCGACTTGATTTGGACAAGTCGCCGTAACAATATTTTTCTACCAGAAAGTATCAGTGCACATTTCTTTTTACATCCATTTCCAATACATACATTTTTTATTCAAAGCGTATTTATTCGTGGCGTTGAATATAATTTTCATCTTTTATCTTTATCTTTATATGAAGGCTACGAATAGATTTGCGGATAACTTTTGCCAGAATTTTGAAGATTCAAACTTTTACATTCTTGAATATACCTTCATAAAGCAGAGATTGAAAACAATTATGACATCGGTTTCAGTTCGTGAAAGAATTATGGGGAATCCAAAAATTCTCATCAAACAGTTTCCATTGTTTAATGATGGAAATAAACAAAAAGTAATACCGCGTATCCAATTAAATAATGATATTTTATTCGAAGTATGCACACGTGCTATTTTATGTCCTTTATATCCGTTTATGTAACTGCGACAGGCTGACTAGAACGCTCTGTTTGACCCATCAATTGAAACAAAAAACTCAACGCACACAAAATAACTGCCGAGTAGCGACGATGTCTTCGAGCACCAAGGAGAAATGCGATAGTTGAATGCCGACATTTAAAATCGATATTATGTATATAGGTCCATAACTGTTAATTTTCAGTTCTGTATGATAGCCAAATAGGATTAGTATGTCACTTACTGTGCCCATTAAAGTGGCGTCTGAAGTTTTCGATAAATTATATGATTTTCTATGTTGATGTCTTTTATGTTGTTGATGTCATATATGTTGATGTCTTTTACATAACTACTAATTTTATTATAATTGAAATATATAAGGAACATAAAATATTTAACAAAATATAAATAGTAGTTTTCGATCGAGTTACTGTGCCTTGTAAGAATGAAAAGTTTACTACTGCGTGCTATTTGAGCCGTTCAGTGCATACATCGATTAACTCCACTTTTTGAAAAATCTTAAATTTATGTGTCAAAGCACTTGCTATAGTCATAACTTTTTATATTTATAATAACTTCCCTGAATAATAAAAATTAACACCATTAAACGGCAACATTTTTTTGGCCATTGAAAAATAAGTAATTTATTTCAGAAGTCATTTTGATTAACTCCATACCCTAATGTAATCGTTGCTTTATTGTCATGCATCAACGCCTTGTTTTAAACAGCCGAAGATGCTTTCCCCCCTCTCAATAATATTGGTAATAAAATCGCATCGACAAACAGATTAAAAAAAAGCGCAACGCAAACGGTAGTTAGTATAACAGTGATCTCGCACGCTGAATGTTACTGTCTACTTCACCATTATTGCACGGCCTACATATTTTCTTGGTCTTTTCATCATTACTCCCAGATTGTTTTTAAAGAAATAAATATTATACCGTTATAACCAAGATGAGTGAGACTAATAACAACGTGGATGACGAAAACAGTGATGGTTCTTCAATACGATTTATTAACAGAAAGTGTGGTTCAAGAAGACGTTTATCGTTTTCCTCGGATTCATCTGATTGCAACAGTACAAATTTCGCAACAAACACGTTGATTGGGAGGAAAAGAAGTTGTAATCCTGATAAATGGACACGAAATTTACAAAAGCATAACAGAACAAAAGGTTTGGCATATAGGAATAGGGGAGGAAATTTAATACCTGCAAAAACATTTGTCGATATAAAATGCAGATGCCGCCAAAAGAGCAACCAAAAAATTTTTTCTAATGAGAGAGAGACTGCCATGAAGGCATTTTATAGTTTACATAGTCAGCTCGACCAAAATATTTTCTTAAGAGGTTGTATTAAAGTCAACGAAATAAAAAGAAGGCGCCCCACGAATGAAACTAAAGAACGAAGATCACATTCTTTTACATATTACTTTCGAAAAGACACACGTGATATTCCCGTTGGTTGGTGAGCGATGGGCGGATATACAAATGTTGTCCTAAAGAACAAGTTACATCTTTGGTTGATCTGCGCAAAGGCCATGTTGCAAGCAATAAAATAGATGACACAAGTGTTATAAAACATATAAAGTTATTTCCAGCCTACCGTAGTCACTACACTAGAGCTCATAATCCAAGACGACAATATTTAGATCCTGACTTAAATATTAAGAAGATGTATGAACTATACGTCACAGAATGTGAAAAGGAAAATGTAGTACCAGTGAAAGAAAAGTATTACTATAATGTGTTCTCTACAAAATTTAATTTACATTTTAATTTATACATTCAAATTTTGAAAAGGAAACTCACTTAGAAGAGGCTGAACGGGCTCGCAGTCAAATGGCTGCCGACCGAATGGCAACATCAGAAAAAGTTTTCTTATTTTCTTTCGACTTGGAAGAAGCTTTGACCTTTCCCAAGCTGACCACATCCGTAGCTTATTATAAGCGTAATTTATATGTTTATAATTTCGGATGTCATGAATTCAGTAAAAATATAAGCCACATGTTTGTTTGGCCAGAAACTGAAGGATCTCGTGGGTCTCAAGAAATTTCATCTTGTCTAATAAAGTACATAAAGACTTACGCTACAAACTTTGAAAAAATAATAACATATTCGGATTCGTGCACCGGGCAAAACAGAAATATTAAAACTGTCTTAAGTTTATTGAAACTTGTTCAGAGTATGGAAATAAGAGCTGAGTCAATTGAAATGAAATTTTTGGTAAGTGGGCACAGCTATTTGCCTAATGACTCAGATTTTGCCATTATTGAGTCACGTGCGAAAAAAAATCAAAACATTTTTTCACCAGATGATTGGTACAATACAATCAAAACATGTAAAAAGAAAGCTCCATTTCATCTAATCCAAATGACCCACCAAGATATTTTTTCAACAAAACCTTTAGAACAATCAATCATTAACAGAAAAGTAACCGTCACAGGCTTTCCAGTAAATTGGCTTAAAATACGCTGGATAAAATTAGAAAGGTCATTAATTTAAGAAAATCTGTATCAGGTAGACCGCAAAGTTTGAAAAATATATATCAGCCTTTATTATATCCTAAAGGCAGAACTGTGACAAGGGAAAAATGGAGAGACATGATGGACCTGCTAAAATACATTCCTCCTGTTGAACATGATTACGATAAAAACTTGACAACAAATCGAAATGACGAATCCTCACATCCAGCTGATGAAGAAGACATTATTTATAATATTTCTGATGAATTAATTACAAATAATATAATATAACAGAACTGTGAACATTCATGTTTATGCAAAAGCTGTAATAAAAATATATAATAACTAACTTTTTCTGTAATAAAAAACTTAAAAATTTAAAGACTAAATTTAACTTTACTACTTTTTTTCAGTTGCCAAATTGATTAACTCCACCAGTCACATAAAAACTGTAACATTACTGACGATTATTTTTTTGGCTATTCTTTCTTATTAATTTTATACAGCGTCAGATGAAAGCTATATCTGTATTTATGCATTCTACATTATATGTGTGAATCTGTATTATAACAGGAATTTTAGAAAACAATGTACATCGTTTCATCGCGTTTCTCAACTTTTTCTTTTATGGAGTTAAGCGATGTGTGCACTGAACGGCTCATTTACTGAGCCTTTTCTAGTTATCATCTGCACACTCATCTAATTACTATATGTCAATCTCTGTGCACTGTTATATCTTGGATATAACCCGTCTTGCAGTCACAATGTAGGAATGATTTTATGCCAAACCTACTCCTCTTCGAGGGAATATATTGTTTAAACGAGAGACGGCCTTTGTAGAGGAGTAGACTTTCGTCTATACATAACCGCTGGTATGGCTGAAATGCATTGATAAAAAGATGTTCGTAGCATTTCCACTACTTCATTTATTTTGTGTAAACGATCGGCAGTGTAGCCGACTATGTCCGTAAAATGCAACATTTTTAATAATGAAAAGTAGCGATCTCTACTCATAATTTTACTGAAAATATCGCTTCGGAGAAACTTATCTTTAGACCAATTTTCATTTAAGGATAGCTTTTTGGTTCGCGTCATTAATAACGACGCAGCAATAAAACAATATAATTCATCCACTTCCATCCCTTCTGAAGCGTTCAAGTGATCTCTTTTGAGCTGTCGACACCGGTAATAGTTTGTTTTTTGCACAATCAATTTAACTAAATCTTTAGAAAAAAGCAGTCTGAAGTAGTCCAAAATTCTCGACGAACGATTTAAATTGTTTCCTACTACTCCCGAATGATGTGGCGTAAAATCATGAATTTTTGGACTAAGCTTCTTTGATGTCCATTTGATGCTAGAAGGAGTATCAATTCGTACTTCAGGCTCTACTGCTTCTTCAGATACCGAGGTGCTAAGTATACGTGCTCGATTGTTCCTCCTTTTGCGAAATGCTAAATTATATTGATTTTCTTCATCAGAATCTCTTTTGGAATCAATGATTTCCTTTATCCATTGATCTCCTTTCAAGCGTTTTACACTCATCCTGAAGGGAACTAAATTCAAATTGTAAGTTATACATTAAAAAAATTAACGATATAAGCAAACATTCCAATTTGTTTTTCGTAGCTTATCTATATATTATAAAACATATATAATTAAGGCACGCTGTTGACTGTTACTAATTATATATTATAATGGAACGATTAGAACAGCCGGGAATTTTAAACACAGAATAGTAAAGTAATGTGTACTATAGAGAGTAATCATACCCACATAACTTTCCGTTGGTGCTGTTAACGGTGCCCACATAACTTTCCGTGGATGCCGCCAATAGGCGGCGGTAGTACCGAAAGGGTTAATTGATTTAAGGTTTCCGTTACACCCTTGTGACCTGCGATTAATCTACTGCGAGCTTCTTCTATTAATTTTCATCGAATTTCATCTACTGGTGTGACAATGTTATCCGTGTTCGTAGGTTGTGGCAAAACTGGGCTAATATCTGGTTCGTCTCCATCAGTTGAACTGCTGTTCTCCTGGGATTTAGATTCGTAATCAGGTATAGACTAAGTTATACTTGGTTCACTGATCTTGGCAAGTGAGATTATTGGTAGATGTAATGGCGTAGATGAGGCTCCTGGGAGATTGTAGATGAGTGGAGTTTGCATCATTGTTTCTTCTAATCTTGGCTTCGCTGTTATCACAGTTTCATCTATTGAATTGCGTTTACAAAAGATGCTTGGGTCGTCGATTTGGTTATTTCGCTATTTGGACGTTTGGCTCTCATTGAGAGTGTGGGTTGTGGATGACTTAAATGAATTTAACGCTGTCTTAAATTCCCACGTTTTCGACGTTATGTTCGACGTTTTTTTCCTGTGGCAGAATAATTATTCTTGAGCGAATTTAAAGTATGTGGAAGATAAGCTATGAAAAATATGTCAGGAATGTTCTTCGTATGTCACACTTCCAGTGAACATTTTCTATGACTTCAATCAACTTTCTACTTGACATTATTAAAACCCCAGAGTAACTATGAGAAGAAAATAAAATAAAACATTTGTCTACAAACTCCTATTAAAATTTGGACGAACCGCGCCTAAGTATTCTCCATGTTTTTTATTATGTTGACTTATATGACTAGACATTTTCGGAATAATAGAGAATGTTACTTTTCATCTTTTGTAATACACTGGTTTATATACACTTGACTAAACCAATTTCACACTAACCGATGATTTTCGAAAAAGGATTTCATAATTTTGGTATTTTCAATAATGTTGTACAGATAATAAATCTCATAGGTGTACTTT
Source organism: Megalopta genalis (assembly GCF_051020955.1). Classification (NCBI taxonomy): domain Eukaryota; kingdom Metazoa; phylum Arthropoda; class Insecta; order Hymenoptera; family Halictidae; genus Megalopta; species Megalopta genalis. Next base: position 1,774,788 of record NC_135022.1, read on the forward strand.
AAAAGTAGCTGAGAAAATTCTTTTTAATGATAATATAATAATTTAAATCTCTGTAGTTTCGGGAAAATACTCTTTATATTATACTATGTTGTAATGCCACATAGTGTTTGTTTTCATTAGTTTTATTTAATTTGATCTTATTTTTAGTAATAAATATTTAGCGTTATTTATGAAACTTACATTTGTAGGATAGTAATGCATAAATGCCAGCTGAAAACGTGATCATTTTTTTATATCATTATACTCGAGGTAGGAAAGTTAATTCTTAATTCTATCAATTCGTAATGAGACTTAATTCTGTTTGTACTATGCACAGTATTGAACTATAAGAATTATACATATATATGTTTGAACTGTTCAAACGAACACGGTAACATATAGTGTATTTGTTTGTATGATAATAAGTTTGCTCGAAAAAATTTGAACGCAAATTGTTATATTAAGTTTAATGTACAATTCATAACTCCTACTATCGTATAGTTTAAAGCTAACGAGAAGACTTTTGCGACGAACATGCCCGCACTGTTTATAGTCATCTCCTCGTCAAATCTGAATAGTGCATATAGCGGCTTGAGTACGAATCATGCATAATTAAAGTGTGGATAGTAAAGTATTATTATACTACTTTCATGCTTACTATAGCGAAGACAACCTGCAAGATTGACATCACTTTTTTCATCACTTTTTTAAATCGTGGGTTTAAACATCAATGTAGAGTATTATCAGAATCTGAATCATAATGTTTTATGTGAAATATTATATAATAGAATGAACCATCTACATCTCACAGTTGTATGTATTTACGTAACCGGAGGATGAAGTTTGGGAAATATGTAGTACCCGGGAAGGCTCATAAAGTGCAGAAATAAGTTAAATGTTCGACAATTTTCAAAATTACTAGTTTGTTATTCTTCTCAAATTTCCAAATATGTTGCAAATGTATCTTTTCGTTGGGAAGGATGAATTGGAGGAAGGATTGGAAGGATGAATTGGATAGTGGACTGTATGGTAAAAAACGCTGGTGTAATAACGCTAAATATGTTTTAACCAATAAGATTCGTACAGAGGAGGTTATAGATGATATACAATAGAATGATGAAATGTGATGATGTGTCGTGAAGGTTATTATACGATTAAGCGATCAATTTATGGCTATAAAGCTGTATCGAAATTTGCAAGCGCAATCGATTGTAGCGAAGCTAGGCTGCAAGCGCAAAAGTATTACAAGCGTAATGTGAATTGCGCGCTCAAGAGCAGAGAAGAATTTCAAGCGTAACTATATGTATCTACGTAACAGTAGCTGATAACTGAGATGACAAATGAAAACTAGCCACGGTCGCGGTGTGAGGGCCTATTTATTTCGTTGTGAATATTGAAAACTAAGCAGCACTGAATGTTTGTTACAGTGCACGAGGGCAATGTCCTAACGAACAACGTTGTATGGGAAACGACGGAAAATAAATAATGGTCGCGCTAGAATTCTTATGCATCGATCCAAGTGATACCAGTAAAGAGGAGGTAATCGCCTGGCGATTTAAAATTGATCGATTTGATTTTAGACACACGAGACTATTTTCTTCAGCGTACTGGATCTGTATTGGAAACTTTATAGTTGGGTCGGGTTGTCGCTTGACAAATTTCCAATATTCGGAATCAGCAACGGAATCGCCAACATCTAATTTCACCACAAATGAAGAGTTGCATTAAATGGAACATTCAGATTGAGAATACTCCATTTTTTATTACTGCAGAGCTGTGCATTCTTGGTAGTTTGCAGGTCATTTCTTGTACTCTACGCGCCCGAAATAACTAAATGTGTTTCTGTAATGGTTATAATATATGGAGGAAGAAAAGCAGTACAACACCCACTCTTATGTTATTCATCGAAACCAAATTATTCGAAATGCATTAATGATACTACTGCAGCTTGGTTTCAGTAGTCGAAGACAACTATGGCTGGACTGTTAATTATCTCATATCTTTCGATATTAGAGCGATGCTTCCCTAAGTATTAATTATATGTAAATATAGCCATTTTCAAAGAATGATGAGTTAACTTCACAACGATCAACCTCAATTTCCAAAGTATTTGGAAATAATTGCTGATTAATTCTAGGTTCCAAAATTTCAAATAGTGTGATATACATAACAAGAAATGTAACCTGCAGTGGATACATTCTCAATAAACGGGCAACAAATATTAATCACATAATGAAAAATACCAAGATTGCACGATTCCCACTAAATATTCAAGTGGAAATATAGAAAGCAGGAGTTTTCTTGCTTGAAGATTTACGGCTTTTATCGTCAGCATAAACCGATTGGATTAATATGGAGATTGAGTGATGCCCCCCCCCCGTGTCCGCTACCTTGTCGTGGTGGGGGGGCTTCGTGCCCTAATGATCCTCAAGGCTGTGCCGGCGGGGATTTTATTCCCTGGCAGGTTCTACCTAGCCGGAGTGGCTTGAGGTGAGGGGCCAACTAAAGTCGGACACATACCGTAAACCTGTGGTCATGTTTTACAGGAACGGGGGTCTTGCCTTAACCGGCCGGACCGCGAGGATGACAACCTCTCTAAAAAATCCCTAGCCCCAAGCAGTGTTGCGCGGTGAAGAGGGCGTAGCTGGAGTAAGCGCCAGCTATGGTTGGTGGGTGCACCAATCGTTAGCGGACAACCCCGGGGTACCTGGCGATCCCCCGGGCGTATTAGCCTTCCCCGGGTATGGCGGCTCTACCCGGGGTGACCTCTTTTCCGACCATTCTCGTGGGATCAACTATGGATTGTTCACAAATTAAAAAAACCTGGGAGGGGGGAAACGAGAGGGAGAAGGAGGCGCGCGTGGCTAGCGTGCGCCTCGAGCGCATGGATGGGTCGGCGTTGCGGGAACTTCCCGCAACACGCGGCAGAGAGAGGTCCGCTGTGGACCTTGGCGAGTGCGATGGGGGAGAGGAGTCCGACCACTCGGTCTCCTCTCACCGCACTTCGCAGAGCGCCCCTGGCTCCTCAACAGGGAGGAAGAGGGGAAGACCGCCGACTACTGGTCAGTGCGTTGGCCTCTATGAGGCGAAACGTAAGCTGACGGAGGCCAACAGGGGCCTCATCGCGGCAATTTTTGACCCGGTGGCCCCGGGGCCGCAGCCCGGGAGGTCGGTCGACCCGCTTCCGGACGAGGTGGAAATCGCTGCGAATCTTCGCAGCCGTCCGACGCGGGAGATAGCGGCGTCGATAATGGAGAGCCTGGCCGAAGTGGCCAAGATCTCTAATGCGACAAGGGAGTTGCGGCCAGTCACGGTGCGGATCCTGCAAGCGGCGGCCCTGAACAGCCGGGCGGGCGTTGCGGAGCTGACAATGAGGTCAGCTTCCGACGCCACCCGGCTGTTAGAAGCGGAAAACGCTCTCCTTAGGGAGCAGATGGCGGAGTTGCGGACCGAGGTGGCCCGACTCCGTCAGGCGGTGGAAACGAGGCCGGCAGCAGTCGAGATGCCTCCACCGCCGGCCCCTGAGGGGGGCACAGGGCCGCTGCTGAGGGCCGGCGCCCGAGGGCCCCAACGCCCTGGGCGAGGGAAGCCCTTGCCGGCGTCCGCAGCGGTGCCAGCAAATTTGCTGGCACAGATCGGCTCCCTGATCGATGCCAAGCTGGCATCGTTCAGGAGGGAGCTGATCCCGCGGGTGCAGGATCCGCGGTCGGTGCCACCCGTGCCATCCACCCCCAGCCTGTCGATAGACAGGAAAGGGGGGAAAAAGGGTGGCAATAGAGGAGGGGCTGCGGCCGCTAAGGCGGCACAGATGCAGCCCCCACAGCAGAGGGCTGCCTCTGCTGTTGCGCCGCCCTCCACCGCACCTCCAACTGAGGTGTGGTCGAAGGTTGTTGGCCGAAAGGCCAAAAAGGCGGCTGCCGCAGTCAAACCTGCGGCGGCTGCCAAGGCCTCTTCGACCGGGAGGGCGGCGAAACGGGTGGCACCGGCTGCCCCCAAGAGGGCTCCCCCGCCGCCGCGTCCGCCCCGCACGGCTGCCGTCACGATAACGGTACCGGCCGGCGGGGCTATGACGTATGCCGAGGCAATGGCCACTGCCAGGTCAAAAGTTGACCTGGCAGAGATTGGCATTGTCTCGATGAAGCCGAGGAGGGCGGTGACGGGGGCTCTAATTTTGGAGATCCCCGGCGCCGACGGGACTGCCAAAGCCACCGCCCTTGCCACGAAAGTGGCCGAAGCGCTGGCAGGCACCGGCGTGAAGGTCGCGCGCCCGGTAAAGAAGACCGACCTTAGGGTGCGCGACCTGGTCGATTCGACCACGCCGGCTGAGGTTGCCGCAGCAGTTGCCCGTGTGGGAGGGTGCGACGAGGGGGAGGTGAGGACCGGCGAAATCCGGTGCCCTACTGCGGCTGCACGCAAAGTTGCGGTTGCGGGAAGGCTTACTGTGGGCTGGACCCAGACGACGGTCGAGGCACTCAGCGCCCGGCCCCTGCAGTGCTATCGCTGCCTTGGCCTAGGCCACACTAGGCAGCGATGCACTGCTGCCGAGGACCGGTCCGAATGCTGCTTCGGATGCGACAGTCTGGACCACAAGGTGGCTGGCTGCACGGCGAAGCCTAACTGCCCGCTCTGTGCGGGAGCAGGCAAGCCGGCCGGCCACCGCCTCGGTGGCCGGGCGTGCCCTGCCAGCGCGAAACGCGGCAGGGGAAGCAAGGGGAGGAAAACCGCGGTGGCCAAGGCGGCGGCCACCGTGGCAACTAAGCCGAAGGTGGCACCAAAAGGTGTCACCATCGCGCCCGCGGGGGCGGATGGGGCCAAAGAAGCCCCAGACGCCACCGCTCCCGCGGCGGCGATGGATGTAGAGACCTGCCCATAATGGGGCCCAAGGGCCCTATAATACAGGCCAACCTGAACCGCTCGGCCAGGGCACAGGACCTTCTGGTGCAATTCCTGGCCGAGCGGGGTGCCGGGTTGGCCGTAGCGGCGGAGCCGTACAGGATTCCCGACCATCCACATTGGATGGGGGACCTGAGCGGCTCCGCCGTTATAATATGGGCAGGCCGGCCGGGGTCCCCGGCGTGCTCCGTTATCGAGCGCGGCCGGGGATACCTGGCCGTTGACTGGGGCGGCAGCGCGGTTGTGGCGATCTACGCACCTCCAAGCTGGTCCCTCGAGGAGTTCGAGCAGTATCTGGACGGGGTGGGGAGATGCGTCTCCCGCTGCCAGCCCCGTCCGGTGCTGGTCCTGGGAGACTTCAACGCCAAGTCGCCGGCTTGGGGTTCCCCCAGGACAAACCCGAGGGGCCGGGAGGTGCTTGATTGGGCGGCGGGACTCGAGCTCCGTCTTTTAAACACGGGCTCGGTCCATACGTGCGTGCGGCACAATGGGGGGTCCATCGTTGACCTTTCATGGGCAACGCCCCCGGCCGCGCGCCGTATTACGGGGTGGAGGGTGGCGGAGGAGGTCGAGACGCTGTCCGACCACAGGTACATTGTTCTCGGCCTCTCCGCCGCCCCATCGACGCCCCGACGTCGCCCCGCTGATGAGGGATCGCCTCAGCCGCGGTGGGCGCTAAAGCGCCTCGACCAGGACGCTCTGATGGCGGCAGCCCACGTCGTGGCCTGGCCGGCAACACCGGCCGGGCCAGTCGACGGGACAAGGGAGGCCCATTGGTTCCGGGGCGCAATGACGTCCATTTGCGACGTCGCCATGCCCCTGGTCAGGGTTTTCCCGAGGAAGGCGGTGTACTGGTGGTCGCGCGCGATAGCGGATTTGCGCACAGAGTGCGTTCGCGCGCGACGCCAGTGCGCCCGCGCCCGTCGACGACGACGTTCCGACGTGGAGCTGGCTATCCAGCTGTATGGGCGATACAGAGAGAAGGTGGTCGCCCTGCAGCTGGCCATCAGGCAGGCAAAGAGCCGGGCCTGGCGCGACCTTCTCGGCACTATTAACCGAGACCCATGGGGGCGCCCATACAAAATGGCGATGGGACGATTGCGTCCCTGGGCGCCCCCTGTGACGGAGAGCCTGGATCCGGGGATGCTCGGACGGGTCGTGGACGCGCTATTCCCCGTCAGCGGGGAGGCGTCCCGGCCCGTCCCTCAGCTAGAGGGACATGAGTGGTCCCCGGATCTGGAGGTCGCGCCGGAGGAAATGGCCGGGGTAGTCAAATGGCTTCGGGGCAAGAATACTGCCCCGGGGCCGGACGGTATCTCCGGCCGGGTCTGGCTGCTTGCCATGAGCGTCCTGGGCGAGAGGCTGAGAGGCCTCTACTCCGGGCTCCTGAGGTCCGGGGTGTTCCCGGACCTCTGGTGGAGAAGTCGGATGGTCCTCTTAAGGAAGGATGGGGGGCCTGCGGATTCTCCCTCCGCGTACCGGCCCATTTGCCTCCTGGACGAGGTGGGCAAGATCTTTGAACAGATCATTGCTGCCCGCCTCGCCAGGCACCTGTCCCGCGTTGGCCCCGATCTGGCGGACTGCCAGTTCGGCTTCCGGGAGGGGCGATCGACGGTCGATGCAATTGGCCGTCTAAAGTCCCTCTCGGACAATGCCGTGGCACGGGGCGGGGTGTGCGTGGCGGTGTCGATCGACATCGTCAATGCATTTAACACCCTGCCCTGGTCCGCCATTAGGGAGGCCCTGGTTGAACACCAGGTGCCTCCCTATCTGAGGCGGGTGATCGGGGCCTACCTGCGGGGCAGGTGGGTGGAATACCCGGGCCGGTATGGGACGATACGGAGGGAATTGGACTGCGGGGTCCCACAGGGGTCCGTGTTAGGACCACTCCTGTGGGACCTGGGATATAACGCAGTCCTGAAGGCCCCCCTGCCCGACGGTGCCATTCTCGTCTGCTATGCAGACGACACATTAGTGGTCGCCGTCGGGGACACCTTCGAGAGGACCATCCGACGAGCGGAGGTTGCGGTGGCAGCCGTCGTCGCGAGGATCTGCGATCTGGGGCTGAAGGTGGCCCCGGAGAAGGCCGAGGCCGTCTGGTTTGGACGGCCTTGGTCTCGGCCACGGGCCAGATCGTGGATCTGGGTTGGAGAAGCCTGCGTCGAGGTGAAGTCCGAGATCAAGTATCTCGGACTGATCCTCGACAGCCACTGGAGGTTCGGAGCACATTTCGGCCGTCTCGTCCCCCGAGTTGAGAGGGCGGCGGCCGCGTTAGGCCGCCTGTTGCCCAATCTCGGGGGGGGGGGCGATATGGTGCGCCGCCTATACCTGGGCGTGGTGCGGTCCATGACCTTGTTCGGCGCCCCGATTTGGACGCCGTCTGTGAGGGCAAACCGGCGCAACACACTGTTGTTGCGCCGGCTTCAGAGGCAGATGGCCCTTCGCCTCATAAGAGGCTACCGCACCACGTCTACCGTGGCGGCGCTTGCTCTGGCGGGAGAAATTCCCTTCGAGCTGCAGGCGGCGATGCGCGCCTATGTCTATAGGCGCATATGCATCGCTGGCCGGGCTCGGGGAGACCCGCCGGAGCAGGAGGCGGTCGAGGGCTTCGAGCTCCAGGCCCGGGGACTAGCGCTCGCCAGATGGCATGCGGAGCTTTGCTCCCATGCCGCCGAGCGCGTCCCCGGGGCTCTCCTGCCGCACTTCACCTCGTGGCGGGAGAGGCGGTTTGGCAGGCTCTCCTACCGTGCGACGCAGGTATTCACCGGGCATGGCTGCTTCGGTGTCTACCTGTGTCGCATCGGTCGGGAAGCGACGGCGGTGTGCCACCACTGTGGCGCGGAGGAGGACTCGGCGCAGCATACACTGGAGGTGTGCCCCGCCTTTTCAGTGCTGCGCCGAGTCCTAAGTAGGGAAGTTGGTCGCGACCTCGCTCTCTCCAGCTTAGTTGGGGCCATGCTGGAGAGCCCGACAAAATGGGCGGCAGCCATAGCCTTCTGCGAACAGGTAATGTTGCAGAAGGAGTCTGCCGAGCGGGGGTCGCCGCGAGCGGGGGGTGCGGCGTGTGCACCCACGCCTAGAGACCCCCCCGAGCAGCTGATAATAGGCGGGCGGCGGGTGTACCAGATCATGCTGGTTTAATTACCCGCCGCCCGCCAACCGAGGATGTCCTATCAGGAGTGGGGGCGACGACAGCTTGTCGTCGCCCTCGACGGCCGCCGGTGCGGCCGTAGTGACGAGGCGGTGTGGGGTGCGGTCCCCCGCACCGCCGAATCAAGATGATTTATGGGGGGAGGATTAATCTCCCCCCGGGACGCGGCCGGCCACCGCTCCATCCTGGTGGCCGGCCAGGCGAGGGGGAGCCGCGGTCGTGTTCTTAAGAGTTCCCGTGGCTCCCCCGTTAATCGCCAGCGCCCTAGGCCGCCGTGGGGGTTTTAGCGGGTCGAACCCCGCACTACCCCCGCCCCGCCATCCGGGCGGGACGGGGGTGTCTGACCAGCAGATTTCCCCCACGATAATAAAAAAAAAAAAAAAAAAAGATTGAGTGATGCCATTTTCATGTCAAGATTCACGTCAGTGTTCAGCAGATATCTAGAAGACTGGTTCTTCGGCTTGAGACTTTGTATGGCGCAATTGCGGAAGTAATCAACAAGAAAAGGAAGACTACATTGATCTGAATTTCGATGTACTTTTGGTGCAAGGATTTGAGATTTGATTTTGGATCTTTCATACCAAACTTTCCTGAATTTGGTTAACGGTCTGAAACATTTACTTCTCGGGGTGAACAGGATCGGAAGCGATTGTGCGAAGTCGTGTATATTATCTATGAATCAAATTGTGCAGTAATGGCACTAAAAGTCATGTAGAAGCAAACTTGAAATCTGGATCGGTAATTTTTATTTACTCGTCATTATATGCTGTTGCCTTCCATTAATTAAAAACTTGCAACCATATTTGGATAACAAGCAATACAGCTTCAGAGGATTGATTTCTACATTCAAATCCAACTGCCACTAGAGATATTGCTTTCTCGAGTTCGTTGATCAATTTACTGTTTGCTTCCTATTCTGACACGATTAAATCAAATACTCCAGATTTATAAAAATCCATGTTTAAAATGTTCAAGTTGGAACATTCATTCGATGAAATTGATAATACAGATTGTCTAGTTGTAGCAACTTTTGCGAGGACAAAACCTTGTTGTTGTCTATTAAGTAAGATGCAAAGTTAAAAAGTAGGTGCGTCGAATCTTTTCGAGCAAACTCAAGCATTTATAGCATTGCAGAGTTAATGCAATTAATAAACTTATTTCTGAGGTTTTTCATAGTAGTGTTATTGGTTTAAACAGAACTATGATTTATATCGGACAGTATTTATCGCAGTTATTCTTGTGAAATGGAATCGCGTTGTATATTATGTGCTCGAGTACGAACGCTGTGTATTTCGAACCTGCAATTTGGTACGATCACTGATTGTGAGAAACTGCATTGGTTTAGGTTGAAGTACGGAAAAGACTCGGTCAGGAAAGTAATTTTTCATTCTTATTGGAGGTTTTGTAAACGTTTTTAAAAAAGACAGAAATTGTAAATATTTATTGTTTACATAACAGTGCAATACATTTCTCGCAATATTTTGGGTCGTAACATTCCAATTTCAAAAAATCCTTCTCGCTAACATTGTTTCTATGTGAAATGAAGTTATTTGCATAATTTGGGCTTGATCGAGTTTCGGAAATGCGTTCGATACTAGTTTCGGAATGACAATATTTTTTAAGTAATTTTGACATTTTTCGAATTTTGTGAACCTCATAGATTATTAAAAACATTATATTTTATTTAGGACAGTAATTTAAATAGTTGGAATATTCAAAAATCTATTATCTTTGATATAATTAATCAAGTTAATGCGAATGAACTCCTGGGCGAATTTTACTTCTCTTTTATATCGTATTCTATAGATGCTATTTTTATCGTTGCTATATAGGATGCTCTTTTCTACTGGTACATTTCGAAATGTGGTCTTCCATCGGATACAGATAACAGCTTTGATTGTGGTAGGCTTCAGCGAGTTTTGTCGTGATTTGGTAGAATGACATCATCCATTGGTTCGTTGAATTCCAAGAAATTTCTGAGAATTTACCTTGTCTTGGTACTGTTAACACTTTAACGACCGCACATCTACGCAGTCAAACGTCGCCAGGGGCCGGCAGTATTTTTGAAGAATTAATTTTAAAGAACTTTATTAAATTCACGAAAAAGTTAACATAAAACAAAAAACAACAAAAATTTAATATTTTTCAATATTAATTATAAACAAATTTAATATTTTTCCTTTGTATGATAATTATTAAAGCAATCACCTACATGTAATGATATTTTACATGTCTTACACATAAAATAAGTAGGTTTTCTTATTTTATTAGCATAGCAAACATGGCAATCCCTTCGTACACCCTTTTTTATTTCCGATATTTTAACTAATTGATGTTTTATTCCTCCAGTTAATCTTTCCACTGGATTGGAACGAACGACGCGAGATGTAGTAGGATCACTATCATTAGTAGTTTTAATCCACGCAGTTCCTAATTTAATTAAAAAATCGTGGTAATTTAATTTCCGAATGTACTCCCTGTTCACACACACAAATGTCGATATATACAAAACGAGTTAAATGTTGCACAATTTATGAAATACAACGAAACTTTCTCGGCCCACCTTTTTGTTTTTCTATAAATGGGATAATAACTCAGGTATTGGTCCGCGCGGTCGACCCCTTTCATATACTGGTTGTAGTCAATAATGCATTTTGGCTTCAAGATTGCATCACCATTTTTATCCTTTTTCCCGGTATCACAAATATCTGCATTATGAATAGTTGATATCATTCTAATGTCCCTTTTTTTATTAGTTTTATATAACTGCAGCAATATATTACTCTGGCGAGCAAATATGCTTTCCATCACTTTCAATTTAACTTTTTTCAAGAATTCTGGTAAACCCCGATGTATCCTAATTGTTCCGCATAACCTAATTTTATATAAAATTAAGTCCATATATACGTGATGCCACTTATTGAAGTAGTTTTTCAACAAATCCATTACAGTTTTCTCTATTTCTTGTCCCGTACCGGAATATAATTTGAAGCTCGATATGTAACCGGTAACAGCATCACACGCCATTCTAACAAGTAAACCGTATTTAGTCATTTTGCTTGGATTGTATACTTTGAAATTGAGTAGTCCGCGCCACGGTATCATGCCCTCATCGACGGATATATTCTGTCCTGGATAAAAGTTCTCTTCAAATTTTTTGCAAAGGTAATCGAGAAGATATTGCACTTTGTATAGCCTGTCAGCGTTTGGAGGCATTTTTTCGTTATCGGAAAAATGTAAATATGTCAGGATTTCTCGAAATCTATTACGGCCATGGTTTTTGAAAAAATTGGTGTTTCAATAATGGAGATAGTGGACCAATAGTCGCTAATTCTTGCTTTTTTGACTAGCCCCATAATTATTACTAATCCAAAAAAATTTTTTAGTTGAGATAATATCGTAACATCACGCCACGTTCCGCATTTTTTCCCTCTTTTAAATTTCCTGTAATTCTGAGCATGATATTTATTCGTTTCTACCGCGATGAACTCTAGAAGATCATCTCCGACGAAACAATTTACGACCTCTTCAACCGAATCACAGTGGCTGACGCTGACACGTGGTCCCGTGGCACCTTCGAAAGCTTCATTATCACGTGGTCTATCAATGTCAGACCAGCCAATTGTAACCTTCTCGTTTTCGTCTTCGTCACTGCTGTTTGACGTGCGATGTCGACAGAGATTTCTTCTTGGGGGTGGGCAAGGATTCTCCTTTTCTTCTTCTTCTTCTTCTTCCTCACTGCTACTACGTATACGAAGTACACGGCGCTTTTTTCTTGGTGGCGGGAAAGGATCCTCATCGCTTTCTCCATCGTCACTGTTTGATATCCGTCGGCTGCTTGATATCCGTACACTGTTATTTCCTCTTAGCTGTGGGAAAGAATCTTCCACTTCCCCTCTTTCAATATTTTCTTCACCATTACTATCGCTGCCTTCTTTGTCTTCGGCATCACTGGGACCGTCAGAAAAATTATCTGCGCATTCTTCCTCAAACACTTCGTCTTCCATTCTAAACCAGGTTTCGAGGGGTTTCGCGAGGTTTCCAAGAGTTGAAAATTTCGAAAGTTCCGTTTCAATTTGTTTCTCTAAAAGATGCAAAGTTGCAAACTTTTCTATTTCTCCAAAATCCAGAAATTCAATTAGAATATCAAATAAATTATCCGCACATTCGTCTTATATAAGCATACCTTTTCCTTCGTAGAATGATCGTCGAAATATCTGCACCAAACTTGCCAAAATAAAACTTGCTAATATTGTCGTATTGTATTTATTGTTGTCGTATTGTTACTTGTTCTTGCTTCAACGAAACACAAGTGAACCTAGCGCTGTTTCAACATTTTGAACTAGAAAACGCGCGCTACACTAGCGCTTATACGGCAGCTTAGCGTACTACACCAACGTCGACCGCCGATATTTGCTTCACAATTTACATGGTACACAACCGTAGTTTAATCAAAAATTAAAAATAGGCAATTATTACCTATAATCAAAGACGTGACAATGAAATATGAAGCCAATAGCAATATCCACACTTGTTTATATTCATAAATTATCACACAAAGAGTGTGGAACTGGCCAACAACCTTCGACGGCAGCATCACACACATGTTGTGTGAGCGGTCGTTAAAGTGTTAAAGTCTAATGAATATTCGTTGATACGTAATACATATGTGGCATTATTTTTAATTGTACCGTTATTTGTTAATTAAATTTAGATCTTACATGTGCAATTTTCAATTTGTTAGTGTGTACTATATGTAGATTACCTTCAATTAGTATTTCTATTCGGCAAGATTTCTACAACTTTGTGTGGACCACTATATTGGTTACAAAATTTTCCTATTTTAGATTCTTTCATAAGATAAATTAAATCTAATGGTTCATAAACTTCTTTAATTTGCAAATTTGAATTTTGTCGTCGTTTTCTATTTAACATTTCATCATAATTTTTAGGACTAGAATTTATTATATCGTTCGTCGATAATTGTTCGACAGGGATTTCAGGTTGTGACGGTACTTCTTGAGCTTCGGAAGTTGGGATGCGTAGATTATCTTCTCTTTGAAGCAAGGACGTTTCTTCTATCCTTGTCCTTTTTCATACTGGATCGAATATCGGCGAGATGTCTGACGAGACAGAAGATGCTTACCTTTTTCCTAATAACGGGTTGTATCTCGAATATCCATCGTTCGTTGTCTCTAGGTCCATGTAGTCGTCGATGAGAAGGATGAGGGGGTTGTCCGGTGGCAGATAGACACGTCTGACTAAAGGGTTCGACCAGAGGAGCATGATGCAGGCGTGGGTCCCCAATGTATGCCATACTGGGAACGACATCCACTTTCTTCCTTGATAATTTCCATCAAGTTGATCCATTTAGGGATGGCTTCATACGATTTCGAACAATCTTTGGAGAGGTGAGGCCTTGCGCATTTAACACGTGCCGGGGGCCGATTGCAATTAGAAGAATAATGGCCAGAAGCTTGGCATCTGTAGTAACTGAGTGTGCTTGATCCTGGACATGTACTTGTCCCTGGCCCTGAATAGGAATTTAATTTTGTAAATATCCTGGTTTGAGGTGCCCATTGAGAAGTTGACTCTGTAGGCGGTTGAGTCTTCAATGAGAAAGCAGGCTGTGGGATTTATTCCTTGCAAAATAATTTGTTGGATTATTTCCTCGGGAGTGTAGTTTGGAAGACCTTTGAGGACCATTGCCATTGCTCTTTCGTTCTCGACTGTGAATATGTAGAAGGTGATATTTTTAGCTTGAAGACCTAATTTTAGTTTTTTGAAATCTTTGATGGTTGAAAGTTAAATGTGGACATTCTTTCTGTTATATTTTAGTGAAAAACTGTTGCCATAATAGGCAGTTAATTCTTTTTCGAATTTATCAGCTGAATATTTGAGAAGTTGTAAATATAAATGGGAGGTGGTTTTTGTGTTGGAGCCTCCGGATTTGCAACAATTTTTTGTCTAGAATCGTTTGAAGTTTTGCAATGTGTTGTCGAGGCGTGTGGCTTGGCAACAGCAGATGTATTGACTACGGGCTTGTTGTTGAAAGAACTAGCGTTACTGGAGTCGTTTGGATTGTCGAGCGCGGTGAAAAACGCGAAACGGTTATGAACAGGAATGTTAGGAAGAACGGGGAAGTTAATGTTGAAATCATTTGAATCTTGATCGGTATTATTACGTCCTGGTTTGAATTTAGTACTGGATTCAGCTATAATATGTTTTTTTTAGAATTTTTGAGTTTCGTGTTAGCAGGAGATTTTTTTAGTAAAAGTCTGGATTGTGTTACGTCCCGCGAGTCTCGACGCGTAAAATATATAATATATCGCGCGATTACCGCGGCTAAGACTTAGATCACAACTTTTGGGGCACGCGACGCGGTTCTTTCGCGTATCCACAGGGCTTCACGAATAACGCGCTGCGACGGGTGTACAATTCAAACTCTAACCTTTATCGGAGAACCTAATTTGTCGGTCGATCGCACGCCAGCTCGCAATGGACCTCAGGAATTTCGGGGTGCTGTTCGCTCTCTCAGGACGGCCGTAGATCGATGTTCGGTGCAGACTCCGGTGGCTGGATCGGCGACGAAGGTGTGCGAGATTACCTCGATGACGCGTTCGGAGTACTGGTGCTTCGAACGATACGGCCCGTAAACGAAAGCTTTCGCCAACTTTCTTAGTTGATGGCGACGACCGGCGCGTTTCGGCATTCGTTATTTGTTAAGCAAGAATGTAAGAAGGACGGTCTTATCCCTGCTGCGCCCAGATCATTCGGGGTGAGATCGGTACAAGCGCTTTGGGAATAATGTCGTTAATTGTATTACGCATTCGTGCAGATCATTCGGGGTGAGATCGGTACACACGAAGGCGGAACAGTTTCTAAGTGAATATGTACGAATGTACGAATGTATTGCCGAGTAGGGAGAGAGTCTAGGTAATTAATGATTGTAGAAGTAGTAATAACTAAAATATATTCTAAGATATTAACGATACAAGGACTTAGTTACTAACGCGGTGATTTGAGTTTGAATGAGACTTTGAAATAGAAAAGAAACTTCAGTTGAATTAGGGGAATGGCTTGCAGGAGGAGATGACTTCCCTCGCTGGAGCCTGGAACGAGTCTGATCGGTTGTGCGGCCGCTCTGAGCTCCTCCGGTCCTCGGCGGCCATCTTGCCGGTAGGTCTTGGTGGGGAGTCGTTGTGGTGGGGCGGTCGCCGGAGTGGGGCGGCCGTGTTGAGCGGGTGACGTCAGAACTAGGAGCGTGTCTTTGACGCGCTCGGGCGGAATTTCGGACTTAGAATAATTCGTTCTATACAGTAGATTCGAGAGGTACGACTATACTAACTTATGTTAACGTGGTTATATGCTATACTCGATATCGCTAACTTATTCTATACGTGTTTCGTATAATATGGTCTTACTATTACTACTTATTGCTATTCGGGTATATATGTATATATATATATATGTTCTTATGCGACTAATTTAATACGTCGGAGGACGTAACAATTGGTTTGAGTTTTACTATCTCAGAGTTTAGGGATATCTGAGAATTAGGAGATTTGTAGACTAGAGGTTGAGTTAAATTTTGTAGAGCACGACTGCTCTTGAGGCGAAGATTCTAGTTGCGACATACTGGGTTCATTGGTATGCAGATTAGTGAGATTGTTAAGAAGAACGGTCGTATCGAGAAACAATCGAAGTGTTAACATTGATACAGTACAATGTATCAAGTTACAGTGTTAACAATTATGCGACAGGAATTTTATTCCTCCCGAAGTAATTTCGAGGTCCTAATTAATTCTTTCATATCATTTGTAATGGGTTCGAATGCTTTATTGAAATTTTCACCATTAAATATTTCATCGAATAATTCTTTCAACTTTTTGTTCTCGACAAATGGCCAACAAAGATCTTCTTGCTGGCAAAATATAACGCCAGCCGATAATGGTTTCCAAACACCCATGGTTAACACTGTAACTTGATACATTGTTCAATGTCAATGTTAACACTTGGATTGTTTCTTCTGTCATTAACGAGTCTACTCACGATATTATCGAAAGTCTTAAATTTTAGTTCATTAATTCTTCTAGAGCATTCCAATGTTCTAGATATTGCAAAAATACTACCTATTTTCTCCACTGTTGCGGCCTTTACTACAACTCGGACCTGTACAAAAAGAAGAATGCCAATGAAATGAACAACAATCAAGTATATAGCATGATAGGAAACAATTTTACCGATTATGCCAATCTAGTGGTTTAGACGCGGTAAGTCAATTTCTGGATTTTAGATCCAGCTGTGAAAGAGAAGGAATTTATCGAAGACATTCCCCGCAAAGTCTTTCTGTCACTTCGAAGTTGGCGCGCGAAAATTTGTCCACTATGGCGGCCGCTAGAGTGGAAACTCGAAGTGGCGCTAGTGTACAGTAGTATCCGTCGCTGCCAACCCTCAAAAATTTCCACAAGTTCGCTGCAGTGGCGAGTCTTCACTAGATGGCGAAATCGGTGATGGCCGCAGGCCCACCGGGAGCCAATGGGAAGCCGCGACGGCAGCGCGACCCCACGCCGACGGTGGCCTCTCGAAGCTCGAGGTGGACGCACGTGGTTTTTCGATGTATTGCACAAATTTTAAACTTTCACAATTCTTAAGCTATTGTCACACACGATACGTCAAATTAAAGGCCTTGTCGAGTAAATCACTTCTGTGTTCGCTGCTTGGACCTGCGATACGTATTTCCGGAGAAATCCGGCCGGAAAGGTCGGCGTGCCTAAGCACGTGGCCGCGGTACACCACACTTTCACTCGCAGTTTTTTCGTCAATCTTCGGCCGATTTACACAGTTCTTGTCTCAGAATGATCCTCACCGTTGGTACTTTACTTTCACACACAGTTTGTAATTGTTCCACTTGATTTTAACACTTTTTACGAATGTTACACGGAGCACGGCGTGACGGCGCGTCCTCTCCATGCGACACCTGGCGGCAGAGTACCAGTAGATAGGGACATTTATTGTGAATCTGGCCACCGCGAAGGTGGCGCAGATATGTTTCCTCGCCAATATTAGCATACACAATGATGATTACGTACCCCCCGACGGAACACCTGCGAGGGGTCCGAACGTGGGTAAATCGCCGCCTTCGCTCATCATTCATTAGGCTGGGTATGGAAGACCCAGTCTTAACTCCGTGTCCGTGTAAGGAGTGTTCAAGTTTATTTTGAGTTGGGTAGGCCGTGCTACCTACTCCGACTGTGTGTAAAGGTTATTAGGAGGGTTTTGCTTCGCCGCTCGACCGCGGCGGCGGGTGCCCGCCACTGCCCTCCGCAACGACGGCACTCTGCCACATGTAATCACCCCCTTTTCCACACGACAGCGCTGATTATGCAGCGTGCTAGGTTGGCGAGTGACAGCTATTCTTTGCTCGTTGGTAGTGTTCCAGGCGGCTGCCCATGGTTGGTGTCCGTCTAGGGTGGATAAGCAAGTTGCGGTTGGCGTGGCAGAGCTTCGCCAGCTACGGTAGCGGGTGTCAAGCACCTCACGCAAGCACCGCGGCCGTTCAGCTCCACAAAACCGTGATGGGGATGAATCTATGATAGGGAAGGATGGGACTAGGCAGGGCGGGTGCCATAGCCCTTTTTTGCCGCAAATACAGACTTGCGTTGCCCGGTCTCCGCCGCGTGGAGGCGGGGTTGGACTTTGGAGACCAGTAGATAGGGACAGAAGTCTCAAGTGATTTAACGTGCAGCACCTGCCCAAAGGCTTATCCACACGGCCCCCATGGGCGCGGAATTGAGATACGCTGAATAAGCGCGCTCCCACATGCCAAGCCATGCAGGAGCTACCAGTTACTACGAGGACGCGGACTCTCGTCAGCAGACAACTGGTGGTGCCGAGCCCTTTCTATGCTCTACCGGCTCAGCAGGTCGGTTCCCGAGCTGAATACCGCAGCTCACCCGTCGAGGCCCCTAACATAGTAGATAGGGACATCTAGTGTGAATCCGGACACCGCGAAGGTGACGCGGATATGTTTCCTCGCCCTTACGGGCATACACAGCTAAACTGCCATCTACCCCCAGTCCAACCACTGTCAAGGAGAGGGGCCAAGGAAAAATCCGCACGTGCCATTGAGCCGTTTGCAATGGACGAGTTCTTTAGCCGCTAGCGAAATTCTGGTTTTACCCTCCTTTCGCTAGCGCCCACGGGGAACCACGGGGAGGCGAACTCGTGACGCGACGCCTCGCGTTCACTAAGCGAAGACCTAGGAGGAAGGATGGGAGTTGGGAGGGATGGGTAGGGGTTTGGGATTGTTGGTAGGGGCGTGAGTCGTCCCCTTCCGGGTCCTGGGGAGTACAGGTGTCTGGGGTTACCTACATGAAGCCCTTTAGCCAAAGGGCTTCCCTACAGAAGTCGGAGAAGACCTGGAATGCCTCTGGAGACGACACGAAGTGTTGTGCCGCTTCCGGCCATTTCCAGTCTCCGGCTGGGACTACCTCGCGGAGGGCTTCTCTCTGCGGTTCGAAATTAGGACAGTCGAGGAGGAAGTGATCGACCGTGTCCGATCCGTGACCACACGCGCATTCCTCACCGTCGGAAACTCCGTACGCGCGTAGGCGCGACCGGAAGTTTCCGTGGCCGGTGAGGACTTGTGTGGTGTAGTGTTTCGGTTTCGTCCACTTGGCCGCCACTCTCTCCTCTATGTTTTTGAAGAAGGCGTAGGTGGTGCGGCCCTTGTGGGAAGAATTCCACATGGATTGCCACACTTTGTACGCCTCGACCGCTAACCTACGTTTAGCATCGTCGGCTTCCGCCGGAACGACGATGCTACCTAGTCTAGCGTCTTTACCTGTGCGCGTCTCGTACAGGCTTTGGTTTGCCTGAGCTTAACGTCAATGGGTGTAGCACCGGCCACCACGCACACGCTGTCCCACGATGACCGGCGCATACCGCCGCGATGAGAGCGCGGCGCTGTGCAGCTCTCAGCACCCTGAGCTCCCCCTCCGTGCACCGGTCGGCCCACCCGGCGGCAGCATACGTTGCCACCGGGATTAAAACCCCACGGTACACGGCGGAGAGCGCCCCGAAGCGGAGCCCCCATTCACGCCTTGCCATTCTACCCAGTTTCGCGAAGAGCGAGCCGACCTTGTCACTTATATAGTTGCAGTGGGTTCGAACACCCATGCCCCTATCAAAGTGGACGCCGAGGTACTTGACGAAGGGTTTAAATTTCAAGGGCTTATTTCCGATCCGAATGGTTGGTGGCCTTTTAACTAAATCTAACTTGGAAGCGCGGACTGCCGTGCGTTTCCGGTCTGGGCGCGATCCTCCCCGTCGGCGTATCCTATCTCTCTCGATTTATCCGCTGCGCAGGACAATCGCCTCGGATTTCTTTTCGGAGATCTCTAGCTTTGCTGATCTGCACCAACCTAGGATCAGATCAACAACTCGTTGACCTTCGATCTCTAGGTATCTACGACAGTTTCCGCCCACGAGGACGATAAGGTCGTCCGCGTATGCGACGAATCTATTCTCGACTGAGGCCTCGAGAGACCTCAAGAGATCGTCGAACATCAGGTTCCAGCACGCCGGGCCGAGGACGGAGCCTTGTGGGCACCCCCTCGTCGCGCGCTTGGAGACTCTTTCCGTTCCGACGGTGAGACTGACTTTGCGGTCCTCGAAGTAGTTGGAGACCACTTCGAAGACGTTGCGCGGGCAGTCTCGGTCCCTAAGACTCTTCAGAACTAAGGGCCACCAGACGTTGTCGGAGGCTCCGGAAATGTCGAATAGCAGCGCTATCACATGCCGATGCTCCAGGGCATCAACCATGCGGCGCAGCTCGACAATTGCATCTTCATGTAGATAGGGACAGTTTAGTGTGAATCCGGCCACCACGAAGGTGACGCGGATATGTTTCCTCGCCCGTTCGGGCATACACAACTAAGTTTCCATCTACTTCCAGCGGCCTCACGTTCAAGGGAAAGGGCCGAGGAAAAATCCGCACGTGCCGTTGAGACGTTTACAATGAACGAGTTCTTTAGTCGCCAGCGAATTTCAGTTTCCGTCCATCTGCTGGCGCCCACGGGGAACCACGGGGAGGCGATCTCGTGACGCGACGCCTCGCGTCCACTAAACGAAGACCCAGGAAATCGGGATGGGTGTTGGAATCGGGATTTTTCCTACCGGAAGCCCTTTAACCAAAGGGTTTCCCGGCTGAAGGATGCGAATACCTGGAAGACCTTTTCCGACGACACGAAGTGTTGTACCGCCTCAGGCCATTTCCAGCTTCCGCTAGGGGTGATGTCCCGCAGAGCCTCTCTCTGCGGGTCGAAGCCCTTGCAGTGGAGAAGGAAGTGGTCTATCGTGTCCGACCCGTGACCACACCCACACGCCTCAGTCGGCAACCCCGTACGCGAAGAGGCGCGAACGGAAATTCCCATGTCCAGTGAGGACTTGTGTGGTGTAGTGGCTCGTTATCATCCACCCGGCCGCCATCCTTCTCTCGATACTGCTGAAGAAGGTGAAAGTTGTGCGGCCTTTGTGGGAGGGGTCCCACATGGATTGCCACACCCTTTTCACCTCAGCCACGATCCTAATTTTCGCATCGTTGGTTCCCGCTGGGACCACGATGTTACCGATCCTGGCGTCCATATTTCTCCTAACTTGGTAAAGGGCTTTGGCCTGTTGTAGCTCAAGTCCGATAGGGGGGTACCGGCCACCACGCACATGCAATCCCACGATGACCGGCGGTATGCACCAGTCACCGCAATGAGAGCACGGCGCTGAGTGGTTCCGAGTATTCCCAGCTCCCCTGCCGTGCACCCTCCGGCCCATCCGGCAGCGGCATAAGTCGCTACCGGGATGAAGACCCTGCGGTACACAGCCGAGAGTGCTCTGAAACCGAGCCCTCATCCTCGTCTCGCCAACCTGCCAAGTTTCGCGAAAAGCGACCCGACTTTGTCGCTGATATATTGACAGTGGGATCGGACAGCCATGTCCCTATCTAAGTGGACGCCTAGGTATCTAACTGTATTCTTGAATTTAATTGACCTCGCTCCGATCCGAATGACCGGCGGTCTCTTCTGAAAATCTACTTTCGATACGCGGACTGCTTTTCTTTTTCTATCGGGACGCGATCCTCCCCGTCGGCCTATTTTTCCCCTGTCTACGTACCCATTCCGGAGTACAATCGCTTCCGATTTCGAATCGGATATCTCTAACTTAGCTGCCTGCACCAACCTAGGATCTGGTCGACAACGCTTTGACCCTCGATCTCTAGGTCTCTGCGGCTGTTTCCCCCCACGAGGACGATGAGGTCGTCCGCGTATGCTACAAACCTATTCTCAACTGAGGTTTCGAGTAACCTCAGGAGACCGTCGAACATAAGGTTCCAGTACGCGGGGCCGAGGACGGAACCTTGCGGGCATCCTCTTGTCGCGCGCTTGGAGATCCTTTCTGTTCCTACCGCGAGACTGACCTTGCGGTCCTCGAAGTAATTGGAGATTACCTCGAAGACGTTGCGCGGACAGTCACGATTCCTAAGACTACCTAACACTTGGGGCCAACAGACGTTGTCGAAGGCTCCGGAAATGTCGAAGAGTAGTGCGATCACATGCCGATGTTCGGTGTCATCAACCATGCGGCGCAACTCGACAATTGCATCTTCAGTCGACTTTCCGCGCGTAAACCCGTACTGTCTGCTGGAGATGCGTCCCGTCGCCATCGCCGTCTGCTCTAGTCTGCTCTTAAGGAGCTTCTCAAACGTTTTCCCGATCACGGAGAGGAGGCATATCGGTAGGTAGGACTTTGGGTCCTTCTCGCCCTTTCCTTCGCCTTTCAGGAGGATTCTCAGAGAGCCCACCTTCCAGGCGGAGGGGAAGACGCCCCATTGAAGGCACCCATTGAATAATCGCGTGAGTTCCCCGAGGATCGTTTTCGCGGAGGCCTTCAGGACCTGTACCTCAATGAGGTCCGGTCCTGGCGCCTTTCTATTTCCGAAGGAACGAATTGCTCCGGCCACCTGCACCAAGGAAAAGGGCGAGGCGTCGGCGGTATTCGGGGCAATTCGCGCCTCTTCCCGGAGAACCCTTTGTGTCGGCGAGTCGAGTTCAGGTCGGTCGTCAGGGACGTGTGCTTCCAGAAGCTCGCTGGCGGTTTCCAAAGCACCGGTTGTGCTTTTATTGTTGCGCCGGAGTGTGCTTATTACTTTCTCTACACGGAGTTTATTTGCCTGGAGCTTGTATACGATGCCCCAGGGCTCCGTGTTCCCGTTCGACGTCACGAAGTTTTGCCAGCTTTCCCGTTTCGCCCTCTTCACCTTCCTGCTGTAGTTCGGCAACGAAGTACGGTACTCCTGCAGTTTTTGGAGGCGGGAGGGTCCGTCTATCGTCTTATGGAAGGCACGCCTCTGCCTGTACACGGCCTTTTTGAGCTTCGTTAGCTCTTTTGTCCACCACGGGTTGGACTTTCTAAATTTCCTCTTCCTAGGCATCGAGGCGGTGCAGGCGTCAGTGATGACGGCTGTGAGCGTCTCTGCCATCCTACTTACATCTTCCACCGACCCCAAACTCAGGACTTCGAGCCTCGACCGTGAGTGGTCGGACAGGGCCTCCGAGAACCGCTCCCAATCCGCTCGACGAGTGTCGAACCGAGAGTTCGCTGTTCCCTGATTTCCCGTCGCGGCCCTAGGTGCCCGCAGTCGAACATCGATGGCGTTGTGATCGCTAGTCGTCCATTCGCTTCTTATTCTTATAACGTCGATGTATGACGATCCTTTTGGCGTCCAGAAGGTGGGTGGTTGACTACCGTCGTTAGCTACAGTTAATCTAAGCGCGGAAACTAATCTTTCTAACTGCGCTCCCCTCTCGTCTGTGCTATGCGGGCTTCAGAGCGAGGATTGCGCGTTCGCGTCGACAGAAATTATCACTCTCTTCCCCCTCAATGCCAGAAGTACCGTCACCAAGTGCTTGAGGTGCTTCTCTATCTCGTCTTGGTATTGGAAATAATGAGACACCGCGTAGAAGGAGAAGCCGGGGGCCAGCACTTCCGCACATGCGCAGTGCGGGTTACTGAGCTGCGAGATGAAGGTGACCTCAAAGTGAGGGTTGGGGATGGCGACAGCGGCCCACGGGGAGTGGGTTTTCACCGCCGCCACCCTCACTCCGGTCCCTAATCCGTTTACCCTATATCCTGCGCCTTGCTTACTGACGTGTAGTTCCTGCAGGAGCAGAACGTCCAGTCGCTTTTGCGCTATGAGTTCCCTGATTTCGCCCGTTACTACAGCTGAACGTCGCATGTTCAGCTGTAGGACCCTAATTCCCGTGGCTACCGGATTTCCCTTTCTTTCTTTTATTTTCTGGGCTCCACCCTGCCCTTGGGCTCCCTCAGGCCCGATATCACCTGGCCTAGGCCCTACAAACACCCTACTTGGCTCTGGGAGGTGAGGTCGCCGACCCTCAAGCGTAGACACACAGTCAGGCCCCAGTCCTTCGCAGTGGCAGCATTAGTTTCCCCCATGGAAGATGGAACACACCAATCGATTCCTGAGGTACTCATAGCGGGAACCACGGAGGGGTCTCTGCTTGCTAGCCATGCACCCCTTTGTCTGGCTTCTACCTAATGGCCGTTGGCGGTCGGCTTCCACGAGAAAAGGGATACATTAGCAACTCCCGCCTGTAGATAGGGACATTAAGTCTCTAGTGATTTAACGTGCGGCTCCTGCCCAAAGGCTTATCCACACGGCCCCCATGGGCACGGGATTGGGATATCGCCCAATCAGCGGGTCCTCGAGGGACTACCGGTATACTCCCAGGATGTAGGTCCTGTGAGCAGACAACCGGCGGTGCCGAGCGACTTTCCACGCTCTACCGTCTCTGGAGGACGGTGCCCGAGCTGTACCATGCGCAGCTCACCCGCCGAAGCCCCCGGAAAGGAGCCTCTGACCAGCATTCAGCCTTACCACTGCCCCCGCGATGGTTCTACCCATGACCGGGCCGAGACAAGCCTCGGGGGCGCCCGGTCCCCGCGGTACCAGTCGTGATCACTGGTTGGATCTTTCGTAGCAAAGCTACTACCAATTTGGGAGGCCTACACTCCCGGCATTGGTCGGCCAGCGCTTCGGGTTCGTGGTGTCGCTACTCACCAAAGGTCCTTACAGGAATCAGCCGACAGGACCCGACAAGTCGTATCCTACCGACCTTTCAACCTGCAGGGAACCCCCCTGCGCCTCGGATACGCCAGGCTTCACCCGTCCACCATTTCGGCAACCTTCATCCTTCTTCTCGCAAACATATTCTTAGCCATCACACTAAAACATTCATATGTTGCCCTATCACCCAACACACTCGCCACATCCACACTTCCATCCTCACACACTTTCACACCGCTTTCATTCAACCTTCGGAGGTCATCGTACCATTTACACCTAACCAAAACGTGCTTCCAATCCTCATTTCCTTCATTACATCCACACATCCTAGTTTCACACAATCCACGTTCCCATAAAAAGTCATTCATACTTCCATGCCCAGTCATCATGAAACATACATACAAACTCGGTTCAAACTCAACATTCTTCCATGCAAAATGCACATTCTTTATATATTCATACGTTACCCGTCCTTTCTCACTTGCATGCCATCTTCGCTGCCACACCTCTCTCATTCTTTCATTCATAAATTTTTCTTTCTCACTCTCATCCATTCCAGCCATTTCATTATCACTCAATAACTCATTCTCTCCTACATTCACACCATGCTTCACTTTCCATATCATGCCTCTCCTTCTACACTCCAGGTCCCAGGGGAGTGTACCCATTAGGACCTGCATGGCTTCGGTCGAGACAGTCCTGCACACATTCAAACAGGCATACAAAACTATTCTTTGACATTTATTCATAATTTCTCTTGCATACTTGTGTCTCATCGCATCACACCATACGCTTGCACCATACATCACACACGCTTCAAACAGACCTTTGTATATCACTCTCATGCCTTTCTTCCTCATTCCCCACTCACGTTTCATTACTCTACTCATTTTCCCAACCACTTTCGTTATCTTTTCCTTCAATTGGTTCAAATGTATTTTAAATTGCATTCTCTCGCTCATCCATATTCCCAAATATTTTACACATTCAACTCGCTTCATAGCTTTCTCATTCATACGCACATTCGGACATCTTGTATATGCCAAATTCCCTTTCATCATCATCATTACACTCTTACTTTCAGACACATTCACTCCCACATGTTTTCCCCATTCACAAACAATTCTCATCCATTCTGTTCCCTTCCTTTCCAGTTCCACTCGATTACGTCCTTCAACCATCAATACTAAATCATCCGCATACGCAACGCACTTACATCCTTCCATATTCAGTTTCGTCAGCAAATCATCCATCATAAGGTTCCATATAAACGGTCCACCTATGGAGCCCTGTGGACATCCACGCTCTACATGCTTCCATACTATTTCATTCACTCCAGTCATACAAACCATTCGATCCTTAAAATAGTCCTTCCATAACCCAATCTCATCACATTCAATCTGTCTTAACTTTCCAATCACGCGACTCCATTCTAAATTATCAAACGCTCCTTTAAAATCAATAAACATTCCCAGTACATACTTACAGTTACTCTGATGCACACAATCTTTCACTTTCAGCCACGCAGTTTCAGTCGATCTTCCTTTCATAAATCCCTGTTGCGCTTCATTCATTCTTCCATCTAGTATTTTCCCTAGTACTGATAATAAGCATATCGGCCTATAAGAACCAGGATCACTCTTGACTTTATCGGGAGACTTTAGTAACACAATCAGACGCGCTTTCTTCCATTCACTCGGAAATGTATCCGTTCTCAGGCACAAATCATACATACTTTTGATCCGTTCCGGAATCGCTCGCCACACTTTCCTCATCATTTCCGCATTTATACCATCGAGTCCAGGTGCCTTTCCCAGCCTCATTTCTCCAATTGCTCTCTCTATTTCATTCCATTCAAATTTTTTCTCATTCTCTTCATTCACATCATCATTCGCTACACTAGTGTTATCACTCATTACTTCATCCCTAACATTCATTCCCGACGCCGGGAAGAGATGGTCCATTATCGCACTTGCACTTTTACTCCATGTTGCAGTCATTGTTCCATTTACATACACAGTATTCAAACATTCATTTCGATCTTTCCCACGACATACTCGGTAAACGGGGCCCCACGGGTCCTCGTTACTCCATTTACTCACAAATTGCTTCCAACTTTCTTCCTTCACTCTGCAGATCTCCTTCTTGTACTCATTCACGCCTCTCTTATATTCCAACACTTTTTCATTCACATTCTCTCCTCGTCGTCGAGCAATCTGCATTTTCTTTCGCATATTCCTTACATCCTTCTTCATTCTCTCTAACTTTTCCGTCCACCACATAATCTTTCTCTTCCTTTCTTTCTGATGTATCTTCAACCACTTATCATTCGCACTATAAATCCACTGCAACATTTCGGCCACCAACTCATCCGCACTTTTTCCATTCGTCGTATTTAGTTCACTCATAATCGCACTTTCTCTTAGAACATTCATATACCCTTGCCAATCAACGTTCTTACAAGTCCACCTCCTCCCAGCATCGAAACATTCCATTCGCTCTTCATCACTTGTCATTTTAATACTCACAACATTATGGTCACTTATTCCCCATCCACACTCCACTTTCCATTCAAACTGACACCTGGCACACGAATCACTCACAACAGTCACGTCTATATCACTCTGTCCATTTGGGCCTGAGAACGTGTACCACTCACTCGGCTCGTTTATCACTTGCATTCCATTCGCTATCACCCATTCTTCTAGTTCTCGTCCACGCATTTCATTTTCTCTCGAGCGGCCAGCTCCCTTACTGTACCATAAGGGAGACAGCATTCGCATCCATGCCAAACACAATCTTTCTTCCTCGTAAACACTCACACACTGCGTCCATGTATCTAAGATACCCCTCTATATCTTCACCATATCTACAATACACGGACACCACGTACAGCTCACCAAAGTCTCCCTTCAGCCATACACACACTCCATATTCATTTGTACATTCATTCACACAAACAGCTTCTATACATACGTCATTTACAACTATAGCTGATCCAACCCGTTCACTCTTGTTCATAAACACTTTCATACTACCTGGCAATCCTTTCACACACCCATCTGTAAACACATATGGCTCTTGTAGCATTGCCACACTTATCCTTTTTTCATTCATGCTCACACCCAGATCACACATCACCCTATACGCCCGCTGACAGTTACACTGTATCATACTCAAACTGCCTCTACTCGTAACTAATTCTCATTCTCTCTCGTTCAGCCACACGCAGATATTCCGGACACTGTTCAGACATAACCGAGTGGTCGCACTCATTCCCTTTCAAACGACAATTACGACATACATACTTATCTCTTTCGCAATTCATTCTCACATGCCCTTCTTCACAACATTTCTGACATAAATTCTCCTTTTCTTTACATTCTTTGGCAATATGCCCAAACCCACAACATTTGAAACACCTCATTACACTCACATATTCTTTAAACTTACATGCTCTCCATTTCACATACACGCGTCCTTCTTCAAATAATTTATTCATCATTTTCACATTCATTTCCACTATTACGCTTCCTACACTCACATCCTTTTTACTCCTCCTACTTACTACTCGTACTTTTTCCTTAAACTCATCCATACTCACACAGTCCTTCAAATTTTTCTCATACAATTCATTCATAAAATCTTCTCCTGCCATTTCGTTTGGGACATCGAATATCATGATCTTCGGCCCAATTTTTCTCGGCATCTCGACCTTCAACCCCACTTTGGAAAACTTCTCACAGTCTCGCACTTTCTTTAACTCATCCATACTGACTGTCTCGATAGCCAATCCACCGCTTCTAATCTTTCGTACCGCTTTCACCCTCACATTCAGTTTCTTGCTTACTTCATTCATCACCTTCTCTCTCACTTGCTCACTGGTCATTTTTACCTTGTCATCCTTTGGTTTCACAATTACCGCATACTTCTTCTCTTTTGTTTCATTCACTCTACTTTTTTCACTCTGCTTTATCACATTCACTCCAGCAACACTTGCATACGTCCTACTCGATGTAACAGGCACACTTGCGTTTTTCACACATTCTTCTAATCTTCCTTTTAGTCTCTCATTCTCGCATATCAGCCTCATCATGCATTCTTCATATTCACTCACACAGTTCAATACAAGTTCACTCACACCTTTCGACACGCGGTTTGTTTCATTGAATATGCACTTCCTCAATTTCTCACCCACTGTTCGCATACACATCATCTCATTCGCTTCCGCATCCCGGACATTCGTTGTTTCACATACACTCATAGTCGACCTCATACTTCTTTCATCCTCATCACTCGACTCATTCTCTGCTATTTTTCGCCTCTTGCTCAGACTCCTACTGGCACTTCCTCTTCCCGTTTCAGAATTTCTTCCTCTTTCAGCACTTCCCGGCTCCCTATTGCTACTTTCTCCCACCTCCTCACTCCTTCCCTCCCCCAAAATAGTCTCCAAGTTAATTTTAGAATTTTTTTTCCTCATATTATTCCCACGAGTATGGGGGATAGACGGTCAACCTGGGCAGAGCCCCCTATGCCCAGGCAAGGCTATATACAAGTAAACTTCGCCCGGCGTTCAGAGGTTGGTCGCTAGTGGCTGGTGCACCCACCAGCCACACCCCGATGCCATCGATCGGGGTGTACCCCATCGCCGCGCACCATAGCTTAGGGTTAGGGATTTTTGAGAGAGGTTGTCATCCTCGCGGTCCGGCCGGTTAAGGCAAGACCCCCGGGCCCGTGAAACATGACCACGGGCTTACGGTATGAGGTTCAATTTTAGTCTGGCCTCTCACCTCAAACCACTCCGGCTAGGTTAGACCTAACAGGGAATCAAGTTCCCCGCCGGCACAGCCTTGAGGATCATCGAGGCTCGCAAGCCCCCCCACCACGACAAGGTACGAACCACGGGGGGGGGGGGTGTAGATAGGGACAGAAGTCTCTAATGATTTTACGTGCGGCAACTGCCCAAAGGCTTATCCACACGGCCCCCATGGGCGCGGAATTGAGATACGCTCAATAAGCGCGCTCCCACATGCCAAGCCATGCAGGAGCTACCAGTTACTACGAGGACGCAGACTCTCGTCAGCAGACAACTGGTGGTGCCGAGCCGTTTCTATGCTCTACCGGCTCAGCAGGTCGGTTCCCGAGCTGAATACCGCAGCTCACCCGTCGAGGCCCCCAACAACTTGAGGCAGGGACAGAACAAGGAGGGAGGGAAGAGGTAAGGGTGTAGATAGGGACAGTTTATTGTGAATCCGGCCACCACGAAAGTGGCGCGGATATGTTTCCTCGCCAATGTTTGCATACACAACGATGAGCTACCTACCCCCCGACGGAACAGCTACGAGGGCTCCGAACGTGGGTAAATCGCCGCCTTCGCTCATCATTCATTAGGCTGGGTACGGAAGACCCAGTCTTAACTCCGTGTCCGTGTAAGGAGTGTTCAAGTTTATTTTGAGTTGGGTAGGCCGTGCTACCTACTCCAACTGTGTATAAAGGTTATTAGGAGGGTTTTGCTTCGCCGCTCGACCGCGGCGGCGGGTGCCCGCCACTGCCCTCCGCAGCGAAGGTACTCTGCCACATGTAATCACCCCCTTTTCCACACGACAGCAATGATTGTGCAGCGTGCTGGGTTGGCGAGTGACAGCTATTCTTTGCTCGTTGAGGGTATTAGGCGGCTGCCCATGGTTGGTGCCCGTCTAGGTCGAATAAGCAAGTTGCGGTTGGCGTGGCAGAGCTTCGCCAGCTACGATAGCGGGTGTCAAGCAGCTCACGCAAGCACCGCGGCCGTTCAGCTCCACAAAACCGTGATAGGGAGGAATCTATGATGGGGAAGGATGGGACTAGGCAGGGCGGGTGCCATAGCCCTTTTTGCCGCAAATACAGACTTGCGTTGCCCGGTCTCCGCCGCGTGGAGGCGGGGTTGGACTTTGGAGACCTGTAGATAGGGACATCTAGTGTGAATCCGGTCACCGCGAGGGGGACGCGGATATGTTACCTCGCCCTTACGGGCATACACAACTAAGCTGCCATCTACCCCCAGTCCAACCACTGTCAAGGAGAGGGGCCAAGGAAAAATCCGCACGTGCCATTGAGCCGTTTGCAATGGACGAGTTCTTTAGCCGCTAGCGAAATTCTGGTTTTACCCTCCTTTCGCTAGCGCCCACGGGGAACCACGGGGAGGCGAACTCGTGACGCGACGCCTCGCGTCCACTAGGCGAAGACCTAGGGGGAAGGATGGGAGTTGGGAGGGATGGGTAGGGGTTTGGGGTTGTTGGTGGGGACATGAGTCGTCCCCTTCCGGGTCCTGGGGAGTACAGGTGTCTGGGGTTGCCTACATGAAGCCCTTTAGCCAAAGGGCTTCCCTACAGAAGTCGGAGAAGACCTGGAATGCCTCTGGAGACGACACGAGGTGTTGTGCCGCTTCCGGCCATTTCCAGTCTCCGGCTGGTACTACCTCGCGGAGGGCTTCTCTCTGCGGTTCGAAATTAGTACAGTCGAGGAGGAAGTGATCGACCGTGTCCGATCCGTGACCACACGCGCATCCCTCACTGTCGGAAACTCCGTACACGCGTAGGCGCGACCGGAAGTTTCCGTGGCCGGTGAGGACTTGCGTGGTGTAGTGTTTCGGTTTCGTCCACTTGGCCGCCACTCTCTCCTCTATGTTTTTGAAGAAGGCGTAGGTGGTGCGGCCCTTGTGGGAAGAATTCCACATGAATTGCCACACCTTGTTCGCCTCGACCGCTAACCTATGTTTTGCATCGTCGGCCCCCGCCGGAACGACGATGCTACCTAGTCTGGCGTCTTTACCTTTGCGCGTCTCGTACAAGGCTTTGGTTTGCCTGAGCTTAACGTCAATGGGTGTAGCACCGGCCACCACGCACATGCTGTCCCACGATGACCGGCGGTATGCACCGGTCATCGCGATGAGAGCACGGCGCTGTGCAGCTCTCAGCACCCTGAGCTCCCCCTCCGTGCACCGGTCAGCCCACCCGGCGGCAGCATACGTTGCCACCGGGATGAAAACCCAACGGTACACGGCGGAGAGCGCCCCGAAGCGGAGCCCCCATTCACGCCTTGCCATTCTACCCAGCTTCGCGAAGAGCGAGCCGACCTTGTCACTTATATAGTTGCAGTGGGTTCGAACACCCATGCCCCTATCAAAGTGGACGCCGAGGTACTTGACGAAGGGTTTAAATTTCAAGGACTTATTTCCGATCCGAATGGTCGGTGGCCTTTTGACTAGATCTAACTTGGAAGCGCGGACTGCTGTGCGTTTTCGGTCTGGGCGCGATCCTCCCCGTCGGCCTATTCTATCTCTCTCGATATATCCGCTGCGCAGGACAATCGCCTCGGATTTCTTTTCGGAGATCTCTAGCTTTGCTGATCTGCACCAACCTAGGATCAGATCAACAACTCGTTGACCTTCGATCTCTAGGTCTCTACGGCAGTTTCCGCCCACGAGGACGATGAGGTCGACCGCGTAGGCGACGAATCTATTCTCGACTGAGGCCTCGAGAGTCCTCAGGAGATCGTCGAACATCAGGTTCCAGCACGCCGGGCCGAGGACGGAGCCTTGTGGGCACCCCCTCGTCGCGCGCGTGGAGACTCTTTCCGTTCCGACGGTGAGACTGACTTTGCGGTCCTCGAAGTAGTTGGAGACCACTTCGAAGACATTGCGCGGGCAGTCTCGGTCCCTAAGACTCTTCAGAACTAAGGGCCACCAGACGTTGTCGGAGGCTCCGGAAATGTCGAATAGCAGCGCTATCACATGCCGATGCTCTAGGGCATCAACCATGCGGCGCAGCTCGACAATTGCATCTTCAGTCGACTTTCCGCTCATGAAGCCGCACTGTCTGCTGGAGATGCGTCCCGTTGCCATCGCCGTCTGTTTGAGTCGGCTCTTAAGGAGCTTCTCGAAGGTTTTCCCTACGACGGAGAGGAGACAGTTCGGTCGGGGTAGGACTACGGGTCCTTCACGTCTTTGCCCTCTCCCTTCAGGAGTACTCTGAGGGAGCCCTCCTTCCAGGTGGGGGGAAAGACGCCCCAACGGAGGCACCCGTTGAAAAGGCGAACTAACTGTCCTAACACTACTTTCGCGGCGGCCTTCAGCGCTCGGACCTCGATAAGGTCCGGCCCTGGTGCCTTGTCGTTTCCGAACGTGCGAATCGCATCCGCGACCTCGTCCGGTGAAAACGGAGAGGCATCCGCGGTGTTTGGCGCGATTCGCACGTTCTCTCTAATCTCTTGCTGCGCGGGCGTGTCGTCTTCCGGCCGGTCGTCCGGGACGTGTGCTTCCAGAAGGGTGTTGGCTGTCTCTATCGCGCTCGTGGTATTA
This sequence comes from Megalopta genalis, assembly GCF_051020955.1. NCBI lineage: Eukaryota > Metazoa > Arthropoda > Insecta > Hymenoptera > Halictidae > Megalopta > Megalopta genalis. The sequence goes on from NC_135022.1 coordinate 1,807,290, forward strand.
TCGTTAGCTCGCCGGAGGGTGCTGAGCACCCTCTCGACACGGAGCTTGATCGCTTGCAGCTTGTACACGATGCCCCAAGGCATCCTTGATGATGTCTGTGAGCGTTTCTGCCATTCCTATAGTTTCCTCCGCTGACTCCAGGCTCAGGACTTCGAGCCTCGATCGTGAAAGAACGGACAGGGTCTCGGAGAATCGCTCCCAGTCGGCTCGACGAGTGTCGGACCGAGAGTTCGCGTCTCCGCGATTCCCCGTCGCGGCTCTGGGTGCCCGCAGCCTAATGTCAACGGCTTTGTGGTCGCTGGTCGTCCACGCACACCTTACGTTCCAGCTCCTGATGAACGGAGACATGGAAGGCGACGCCAGGGTTACGTCGATGTATGACGACCCCGTTGGCGTCCAGAAGGTAGGTGGTTGAGCTGCGTCGTTCACAACGTCCATGCTAAACGCCGCTATCAGAGTCTCGAATTGAGCTCCTTTCTCGTCTGTGCCTCGAGGGCTCCAGAGCGAGGATTGCGCGTTAGCGTCTGTCGAAACTAAAAGTATCTCCCCCCTCAGTGCGCAGAACACCTTCTCAAGGTGGCTGAGGTGCTTTTCTATTTCGTCGCGGTGCTGGAAATAGCACGAAACCGCGTAAAAAGAAAAGCCGGGTGCTAGCACTTTCGCACAGGCGCAGTGGGAGTTGCTGAGCTGCGAGACGAAGACCATGTCGAAGTTGGGGTTGCAGACGGCAACAGCCGCCCACGGGGTTGTGGTTCGGCTGCCGTCAACCTCACTCCGGACCCTAAACCACTAATCCTATGTCGCGTGCCCAGCTGGCTGACGTATGCCTCCTGCAATAGCAGGTCGTCTAGCCGCTTTTGGGCAATGAGTTCGCGTACCTCTCCGGTAACTGCAGCTGAACGTCTCATGTTCAGCTGCAGTATCCTAACGTCGGGGATATCTTTAGGTGGGGGCCTAATAACCATAATCAGTTCGGGAGAGCGACTAATTTATGGCAGCTATATACGCGGGGCAGTCCTTGCTTGTCACGCAATGGGAGGAGGGTTTCTTACCCCTCGAACAGTTTGCGCAGATGGCCGGCTTCTGTTTTTTCGGGCAAGTCTTGATTCCGTGCCCCGTCTCCGCGCAGTGGCCGCAGGTCTCCTTCTCGGCCTTGCAGAATTTGGCAGGGTGGCCGAATCCTTGGCACTTATAGCACCTGGTCACGCTGATGTGGTCCCGGACCCCGCAGCAGCTCCAGCCCACGTACAGCCTCTCCTTGGACACTAGGAGGTCCCGGGCGCGCTTGGACACCTCGAATATCAGGTTGCAGCTATCCCTGGTCTTGTCACCGCTCCTGTACACCAGGTTTATTTCCTTGGAGAAGCTGGCCGCTTCCTCCTTGCTTAGATTCTGCTGCAAGATCGCTGCCGTCGTCTCCTTGGGATCCTCCTGGACCCGCGGGACATCGAAGACGATGATCCGCGGGTTCCGTTTGGCCGGAGCACCTACAATAAAACCGGCAGCTTTAAGTTTTTGGTGCGCCATTAGGGTTGCCACGTCGGTGTTCTTCGACGTGACCAGCGCAATACCAGAACCCTGCACCCTGCGGACGCCCCTGATCTTCAGGCTGTCCGCTCTCGGCGTGACCAGCTCGAAGACCGCCTCCTTTGTCTTCGAGCTGTCCTCGTATTTGCTGGTGTCAGCCGGCGTGATGATGACCACGTTGGGAGGGTCCTGCTTCTGCGTAGACCTGGCTGCCGTAGCGGACCTGACGCCGACGCGTTCGGCATACGTGGTCGGCTTTTTGGCAGTGACGGCTGCGGTGGCGGCGACGGCGACGGCTTTGTCCTGGAGCGCCTGGCAGGAGCGCTTGCACTCCTTGGACTCGCCCTGGGCGGCCTCAAGACGTCCCTCGAATCTGCTGCTGTAAACGAGGGCCTTTATAAGTAAGTCGTTGAATTTCGCGGCCAGTGTGCACAGGGCGTGCACTACAGTAGACGGGATGTCGTTTCCTGGAAGTGTAATCTCATTCGTTAGTTGTCTGTATGCCTTGGCAGCGTGGGCTCTGAGGGCTGCCACGGTCATGTCCTCGTCCTCCGAGTTGACTCGGCTCGGCTTCTCTGCTGTCTCCTGCGTCATCTCTGCTGTTTGTGTCGTCTGTGTCGCCTGTTTGTCCTTTTTCTTTTTTTTCTTCTAATTAAGGACCTCCGCTGGCTTCCGGAAACAGAGGGGCGCGTCCGAATTTGCCGCCTCAGTTTCCAAGTCTGTTGTCAACAGCCTCTTCTGGCGACGGCGGGAGTCAGTCCCAGAGGAGGCGATCTCCATCGTGGGGCTGCTCTGTCGTCACCGAGGGCTGAAAACTGAAAGCGGAGTTAGCCAAAAAAAAAAAAAAAATTTATTTATAAAAATGTCCGAAAATTTGTAAACAATTGTTTAAAATTGTTTAAACAATTTGTTTAAACAATCGTTTTGTTTAAAACAACCCCGGAGGTAGTTGCTGCCAACCGTCGAAAAATTTTTGGAGTTGGCAGCAGTGGTCCCTTTTTTCAGTAGAGAGTTTCCTCTCTACTCGGCGGCGGCCAATCAGCGCGCGCGACGCCGCTACCGCAGCGCTACCCACGCCGACGGTGGCGTCTCGAAGCTCGAGGTGGGTCTTCGAACTATTTTTCTAATTTTCAACTTCCACAGTTTTTGCACGATTGTCACGATTTATATCTCAAATTAAACGTCTTCACTAATAAATAGTTTCCACGTAAACAGTTTGTTCGTGGGATCGTTATTCCCGGAGGAATCCGGTCCCAAAGTCCGGCGTGCCGAGCACGTGGCGTGGAGTTTACGGCACTGTTTTTTCGCACAATTTACACAAAAACTGCACAATTTGTATATCCAGCGGAACGTCTTGACCTCCTCTTCCCTTTGGACACACTCTCAGAATTTTTCCTCAAGTTCTGCTGCTAGAATCTCGGTTGAACGGCGGAGTAATGTGGCGGCGCGTCCTCTCCATGCGACACCTGGCGGCAGAACCGGAGATTGGGACAGTTTATTGTGAATCTGGCCACCGCGACGGTGGCGCAGATATGTTTCCTCGCCAATGTTGGCATACACAATGAATGGTTACCTACCCCCCGACGGAACACCTACGAGGGGTCCGAACGTGGGTAAATCGCCGCCTTCGCTCATCGTTCATTAGGCTGGGTACGGAAGACCCAGTCTTAATTCCGTGTCCGTGTAAGGAGTGTTCAAGTTTATTTTGAGTTGGGTAGGCCGTGCTACCTACTCCAACTGTGTATAAAACGTTATTAGGAGGGTTTTGCTTCGCCGCTCGACCGCGGCGGCGGGTGCCCGCCACTGCCCTCCCCTCCGCAGCGACGGCACTCTGTCACATGTAATCACCCCCTTTTCCACACGACAGCAATGATTATGCAGCGTGCTAGGTTGGCGAGTGACAGCTATTCTTTGCTCGTTAAGGGAACTAGGCGGCTGCCCATGGTTGGTGCCCGTCGAGGTTGAGTAAGCAAGTTGCGGTTGGCGTAGCAGAGCTTCGCCAGCCACGGTAGCGGGTGTCAAGCACCTCACGCAAGAACCGCGGCCGTTCAGCTCCACAAAACCGTGATGGGGAGGAATCTATGATGGGGAAGGATGGGACTAGGCAGGGCGGGTGCCATAGCCCTTTTTGCCGCAAATATAGACTTGCGTTGCCCGGTCTCCGCCGCGTGGAGGCGGGGTTGGACTTTGGAGACCGGAGATAGGGACAGTTTAGTGTGAATCCGGCCACCACGAAGGTGACGCGGATATGCTTCCTCGCCCGTTCGGGCATACACAACTAAATTTCCATCTACTTCCAGCGGCCCCACGTTCAAGGGAAAGGGCCGAGGAAAAATCCGCACGTGCCATTGAGACGTTTACAATGGACGAGTTCTTTAGCCGCCAGCAAATATCAGTTTCCATCTATCTGCTGGCGCCCATGGGGAACCACGAGGAGGCGAACTACCTCGGTGACGCGACGCCTCGCGTCCACTAAACGAATACCTAGGAAATCGGGATGGGTGTTGGAATCAGGATTTTTCCTACCGGAAGCCCTTTAACCAAAGGGTTTCCCGGCAGAAGGATGCGAATACCTGGAACACCTTTTCCGACGACACGAAGTGTTGTGCCGCCTCAGGCCATTTCCAGCTTCCGCTAGGGGTGATGTCTCGCAGAGCCTCTCTCTGCGGGTCGAAGTCCTTGCAGTGGAGAAGGAAGTGGTCTACCGTGTCCGACCCGTGACCACACCCACACGCCTCACTGTCCGCAACCCCGTACGCGAAGAGGCGCGAACGGAAATCCCCATGTCCAGTGAGGACTTGTGTGGTGTAGTGGTTCGATATCATCCACCCGGCCGCCATCCTTCTCTCGATGCTGCTGAAGAAGGTGAAAGTTGTGCGGCCTTTGTGGGAGGAGTCCCACATGGATTGCCACACCCTTTTCACCTCAGCCACGATCCTAATTTTCGCATCGTTGGTTCCCGCTGGGACCACGATGTTACCGATCCTGGCGTCCATATTTCTCCTAACCTGGTAAAGGGCTTTGGCCTGTTGTAGCTCAAGTCCGATAGGGGGGGGGGGGTACCGGCCATCACGCACATGCTATCCCACGATGACCGGCGGTATGCACCAGTCACCGCAATGAGAGCACGGTGCTGAGCGGCTCCGAGTATTCCCAGCTCCCCTGCCGTGCTAAACCTGTGCTAATCAGAAGGAGTCGCCGTCTTCCGTGGGAATTAATTTACCTTTCTGATGGGACTTAAGACCCATTCTCTTAACGTTAGTGGCCGCACTTGATACCTCCAACTGATTTGCGCGCTGCAGCCCCTGCCAAGGAGTTTATCTGAAAAAAAAAAAAAATCTGAGCCCGGGGTTTTTTTACGGACGCTTTGAAAGATGGTGCATTGGTAGCTATGGAGTTTATCTGTTTTTTTTTCTTGCTACCTCCATTTCTTCGGCCACCTGCACCGGATTGTCAGCGAAGGCCGAGATAGAAACATTTTCGTCACCCATCATAACGCCCTCCGTTGTCTCGTCTGTGGTCTTCATTATGTGAGTCGGCTATGATGCTAAAGGTCTGCTTGACCCCTCTGTTCAGGACCAGTCATCGTACATGTCCCTAATATACTTTCTGATGATTGCCGGTATGCCCTTAAGCACCAGCCTATCCTCCTTAGCTGAATGGGGGACGGTATCAAAGGCTTTGGCTGTATTGACGATAGTCACCACGTCACCACTTTTCTCTTTCGTCACTCTCATGACCCTGGCCAATATGGAAATGTTAAGCTTACAACCATCCTTTTTTGTGAATCTCTTTTGTCCTAGTGCTGTTCGTAATTTTGGTTCGTAATATTTTTTCTAGTGGGCGAGAAAATATCCTACCCAGTAGCGATCCTATAGCAATAAGCCGCCGGTTTTGCACATCTTTAGAATCTTTACCCGGTTTTGGTATGAGAGTGGTCCTATCCCCCTCCCCCACAATTGTGTTGTGTAGGATCCGAACTGCACTAATAGGTTGTAAAACTTGACCAGGGCATGAAGGAGTGAGCAACATACTCGTCCCAGAGGTAAGATGGTCTGCCTAGCCCGCAGCAGCATACGTTACGATTGGAAGGGACAGTCTGCGGTACATATATATAGTACGTATGGCCCGATGCCTCAATCCCCAGTTCGACTTGGCAATCTTTGCTAGCGTATTCAGCGTTCGCACAGACTTAGCACTCAAGTACTCAACATGGGAATGAGTTTCCAGTCCGTAATCGAAGTACACATTATGATACCTAACGGAATCTTTCATGGCGATACTCCGATCACCTACTTTTACAAAAGGCGGCGTTTCTCTATTGAACTAGCCTTTCAAGAACACCACCTTGGTTTAGGCTGCAGACATCGACAATTTTTGCTGGTCGCACCAGCGAGAAATGATGTCCGCCACCAATTGGAGAATGCTTTCTAGATCTGCACTGTTATTCGCGTAGACCAGGACGAGCAGATCGTCTGCATAGGCTACGAGCCCGCAAGAAGGTCCGGTGTTCGATAGGAGATGCAAAACCTTATCGAAGATTCAGTTCCCATAGCTCGCACCGAGAATCGAGCGTTGAGTATGCTCGGCCATCAGGCATTGCCAAAGGCTTCAGCGATGTCGAAGAGCAGACCCATGACATTCTTTTCTTCACGACTGGACACAAGCTCCCTCAGCTTTACCACGGCATCAGTCATGGATCGCTGCGGCCTGAATCAGTATTGCTGATCAGAGGCGTAGTCTGGGTGCCAGAACAAGTTAGTTAATCGCATCACGATCAGCTTCTCCAAGACTTTACCTACTACCGAGAGTAAGCAGATTGGCCTGTAGGACTCCGTCCTAGGTCTGTCAGTCCCTTTCATTATCGTAATAATGGACCTAAATTTCCATCTAGCAGGAAAGATTCCGTGTTCCAGGCATCCGTTGTAGAGTCGGAGGAGTTCATGGCGGATCATTCGACTCGAGCGTTTTGAAACCTCCGGCTCAATTCGGTGAAGGTCCAGATACTTTCCGCTCTTCAGTCGGGTTGACCGCCGCGCTAAGCATCGAGTGAGTGAAAGGACTTGCGTTCTCTCTTACCGGCGCGGAAGCAGCTTCCCTCCTGACGCGCACATGATTCAGAGAGTCGTTCTCGGTCGAGTCGTCTGGAATTAGCGGTGGAGTCCCAGTCTGTCGTGAAACCCAGGGCAGTACGAATGTTAGAGACGACTGCGCCAACGGTCATCTTCTGCCTTGTGATCTTATACATAACGACGCAAGGTTCTAGTAGCTCTAATAGCGGCTTTGTAGGTCTTCCTCTGTTTAAGATACTCGGTCCTCCTGGCCACCTTCTGCTTATCCGAACATGCCAGATTCTGGGAGGCTCGTCTAAGTTTGCGGACTCGCCTCTTCTGTCTTGTCAAGTCTGCAGTCCAACATGGGACGGATTTTGAGTGCCATCGCTTGGTTGGCATTGAGGAATTACACGCTTGGATGGTCGTCTTTTGATCTTCTGTGCAAGATGTTCGACTTCCCCTCTATTCAGTGGAACTGGGGATAGATTCCTCTTGCATTACAGCAGTGCCTTATCGGACTTGTTTGCGCTTTCGAGCCGGTATCTCGGTTTCGTCAATGCCTATCTTCAAAGAAAACTATCACTTGGTGATCACTAGTCTTCAGATCCTTGCGGACATTCCAACCTCGCACCTTGTCGCATACATCAAGTGTAGCTAGTGTGACGTCGATGTAAGACTGTCCACTAGGGCTGGAAAACGGCTGAGCGTTTCCAGTCTCGTTCAAGACAACCAAGCCATGGCTCACGATAAACTCTTCGAGCTTACGGCCTCTCGCGTCCGTCTTCGCGCTACCCCACAGGGTTGATTTTGTGTTGACGTCGGCGGAGATAATGACTCGGCTGTGCCTCAGTGCATTAAGAGCTCTCTCCAATCGTGCCAGACCGGATTCAACTTCTTCAGAGCATTGGAAATACTGGCTGATCAGAAAGAAACTCCCAAACGAGCCTGAAATGCTAGCACAGGATATATGCGTGTCGCAAAAGTTAGACACCTTAACCACGGTTAGATCCGGGCTTCTGATCGCTATTGCAGCCATCGCCGGATTACCTGCCGTGATCAGCCTCGTTCTCAAGCCTAGCCCGGGCACTGTATCCCGCCAGCTATATGGCTCTTGTGCGAGCAACACATCCGTCCCTCTCTTATGGATTTCAGTCCGAACCTCGTCGGCCATGTTTCGAGCCCGCTGCATATTATGCTGCATGATTCGAATGACTCGTGAACGTAGTCGGTGGTTTGTACTAATTATTCGTATTTTGTTCGGGATATCTCCAGAGCTAGCGCTTCCTGATAGGAGGCGCAAGCCGGGTCCCGGGACTTGTGCTTGTAGTCTCGCCCTCTGTCCTTAGAGCAAACCAGAGGTTTGATCTTCTTGCTACAAGCGCGAAGATATGCCCCTTTTCGGTGCAGTGACCGCATACATCCTCTTTGAACTTGCAGCGCTTGCTTGCCCGAAGCGCTGGTACCGATAGCACCGTAGTATCGAGACGTAGTCTTGCACGCGGCAGGAACTCCATTCGAGGTACATCCGGCCATCTCTCTGTTTCAGTCGCAGACGGATCTGCAGATTGACGGCCACAACCCAGTTAGCTGTCTCCGGGGTCTTGCCAGCCATGTGGCTGACTCTGATCCCCGATGACACATCTTTTTGAGTCATATCGCAGAGATTTTGAGTTCCCTTGGACGCGCTTTTTGGTCCGCCCTGACCGCGGCGAGCTGACCTTTGTCGAAGCTGTTCCTTTGGACCAGCTCCAGGACCAGCTCGTTGATTGCCTCAACCTCGGATAGGATGTTCGATCTGGACGGAGATCGACACGGGTCGAATGGAGAAGGTCCACATCTCGGATACCTTCCCAAAGGGTTCGCCTCGAATGAGATCGAGAGGCAATCCCTTGCGCCTGGAGATCGCCCCCACGCTCTCTTTGATTTTTTGGTGACGATTTTCCAGCCGTCACTTGCTTTTCTTTTTTTTTTATCGTGGGGGAAATCTGCTGGCCAGACACTCCCGCCCCGCGCGGGGGGGGGGGGGCGGGACGGGGGTAGTGCGAGGTTTGACCCGCTAAAACCCCCACGGCGGCCTAGGGCGCTGGCGATTACTGGGGGAGCCACGGGAACTCTTAACGAACACAACCGCGGCTCCCCCTCGCCTGGCCGGCCACCAGGATGGAATGGCGGTGGCCGGCCGCGTCCCGGGGGGAGATTTATCCTCCCCCATGAATAATCTTGGTTCGGCGGTGCGGGGGGCCGCTCCCCGCACCGCATCGTCACGACGGCCGCTTTTCAATGAGGGTGCCCAGGGCCCCCGCCCTGGGTACGGCGGCCGTCGGAGGCGACGATGTTCGTCGCCCCACTCCCGGAATAGGGAGGACATCTTCGGTTGGCGGGCGGCGGGCAATTAAACCAGCATAATCTGGTACACTCGCCGCCCGCCTATTCTCAGCTGCTCGGGGGGGGGGGCTCTAGGCGTGGGAGCACACGCCGCACGCCCCGCTCACGGCGACCCCGCTCGGCAGCCTCCTTCTGCAACATTACCTGTTCGCAGAAGGCGATGGCTGCCGCCCATTTTCTCGGGCTCTCCAGCATGGCCCCAACTAAGCTGGAGAGAGCGAGGTCGCGACCAACTTCCCTTCTTAGGACTCGGCGCAGCACTGAAAAGGCGGGGCACACCCCCAGTGTATGCTGCGCCGAGTCCTCCTCCGCGCCACAGTGGTGGCACACCGTCGTCGCTTCCCGACCGATGCGACACAGGTAGACACCGAAGCAACCATGCCCGGTGAACACCTGCGTCACACGGTAGGAGAGCCTGCCAAACCGCCTCTCCCGCCACGAGGTGAAGTGCCGCAGGAGAGCTCCAGGGACGCGCTCGCCGGCATGGGAACAAAGCTCCGCATGCCATCTGGCGAGCGCAAGTCCCCGGGCCTGGAGCTCGAAGCACTGGACCGCCTCCTGCTCCGGCGGGTCCCTCCGAGCCCGGCCAGCGATGCATATGCGCCTATAAATATAGGCACGCATCGCCGCCTGCAGCTCGAAGGGAATTTCTCCCGCCACAGCAAGCGCCGCCACGGTAGATGTGGTGCGGTAGCCTCTTATGAGGCGAAGGGCCATCTGCCTCTGAAACCGGCGCAACAACAGTGTGTTGCGCCGGTTTGCCCTCACAGACGGCGCCCAAATCGGGGCGCCGTACAAGGTCATGGACCGCACCACGCCCAGGTATAGGCGGCGCACCATATCGCCCGGGCAACAGGCGGCCTAGCTCAGCCGCCGCCCTCTCAACTCGGGGGACGGGGCGGCCGAAATGCGCTCCGAACCTCCAGTGGCTGTCGAGGATCAGTCCGAGATACTTGATCTCAGACTTCAGCTCGACGCAGGCTTCTCCAACCCGGATCCACGATCCGGCCGGTGGCCGCGACAGAGGCCGTCCAAACCAGACGGCCTCGGCCTTCTCCGGGGCCATCTTCAGCCCCAGATCGTGGATCCTCGCGACGACGGCTGCCACCGCAACCTCCGCTCGTCGGATGGTCCTCTCGAAGGTGTCCCCGACGGTGACCACCAACGTGTCGTCTGCATAGCAGACAAGGGTGGCACCGTCGGGCAGGGAGGCCTTCTCCGGGACCGCGTTATACCCCATGTCCCACAGCAGTGGTCCTAGCACGGACCCCTGTGGGACCCCGCAGTCCACCTCCCTCCGAATCATCCCGTACCGGCCCAGGTATTCTACCCACCCGTCCCGCAGGTAGGCCCCGATCACCCGCCTCAGATAGGGAGGCACCTGATGCTCGACCAGGGCCTCCCTAATGGCGGACCAGGGCAGGGTGTTGAAGGCATTGACGATGTCAATGGACACCGCCAAGCACACCCCGCCCCGTGCCACGGCATTGTCCGAGAGGGACTTAAGGGCCCGGGTCGCCGCACACTATGACGACCCACACATAGAAGAAAACCATATACGTATATTAGTTTTAGAGGTTTCTATCGACCAAAACTGACGCTTTAATATCGAAGTATGCAGTTCACAAGTGGAAAATTTAGATTCCGGAAAGACTAAACGACTGGGCTTCGGATGTAGAAATATCCGTTTTGCAGTTATTGCGGAGATATTTGCAATATTCGGCCAGAGTGGTGTCAATCTCACGAGCATGACGTCATAAGATGGCCGCCGCTAACAGTTTTTCGTAAATATCGAGAGATATAGAGCTCGAATCGAAAATTCACAACCGAAGCCCAGTAGATAAGGCACGTGCAAAGGCAATGGAGTGTATTTTCAGTTGATTTCTTAGTTAATTAAGACACAGGAGTAGTTGATAGGAATTGTATCCGAAACACCAACTCGAGCTTCCGACATTTCTCACTACTAGCGTCACAGTTCTCTTCCAACCAACAAGCTGCACCACAGCGAGCTTGCCGGTATAGTTACTTACAGTCGATAATACCGATCGACACAAATTACATAGTTTTATACTTCCATTCCAAATATTTTGACCATTACTAGACCAGGGGAAGGTGGCGTGCGGGGCAGTCGTGAGCGGCGCGGCAGTTCCAGCAAGAACGCTCGTCGAATATTGTAAATATCTCAACAATAATAAAGAAATGGTCATTTCTACAACCGAAGCCCAAAAGCTTAGACTTTTCTGAATCGAAATATCCAACTCCCAAACTGCTCACTGGAATATTGGCACGTCCATCTTGGTTGATACGAACAGTTGTCACGAAGATATTCTGCCGCGCGCTAGGTTTCTTGACCAGGGGAAGGTGGCGTGCGGGGCAGTCGTGAGCGGCGCGGCAGTTCCAGCAAGAATGCTCGTCGAATATTGTAAATATCTCAACAATAATAAAGAAATGGTCATTTCTACAACCGAAGCCCATCAGCTTAGACTTTTCTGAATCGAGATGTCCAACTCCCGAACTGCTCACTGGAATATTGGCACGTCCATCTTGGTTGATACGAACAGTTGTCACGAAGTTAGGGTGGATTGGTGTTTATTTCATCTTGTTTATTAATTTATTATCAAAATAAAAATGGATTAAATTCTGTGTTAGTGCTCGTGGTGCTCCTTGTGAGCGTCGAGCTTTGTAGAAGTTTGCACGTGGTGTGCCGTCCGAGTAATATGGTTTTTCTGTGTCTTGTGAGTCCCTTATGGTCTCGTGTGTGGTGAGTCCCTTGTGGCCTCGTGTGTAGCGAGTCCCTTGTGGCCTCGTGTGTAGTGAACCGTCGGTGCTGACGAGGTTCTTCTCCTGACTGGGTTGTCTTGTCTCTACTCTTGTCTGTCCCGTTAGTCTGTTCGTCTTGTCTGTTCCGCTAGTCTGTCTTGTCTTGTCTGTCCCGCTTGTCTGTTCCGCTAGTCTGTTTTGTCTGTTTTCTAGAGGACCGGAGTCATGCCTAATATCACCTCGGTCCTCCCTACTTCTCTTAACCTAGGGTGGGCGGCAAGGAATTACGGTCCAATCACTGCAATCCCAAATCCAGTAAGACTGCCCCAAAACGGTGGGCCGAGAGTTAGGAGGGAGACTGGCAAAATAACTCCTGCTAGACATCCCGCGTTGATGGGCCTACGTGCCCGAACAATGCCATTAATTGACTGGACCGTAATCAAGGACCAGGAGACGTTATGACGGTGCCGCACGTGCTCGGGAACGGCCCGGGACAGACCCATACCGTCCGGGTACCCAAGCACATGGCCCCTGCCATAAATCCTGGCCACTTGGCCGTAACATTCTGGGACTCTAACAATTTTAAATAATCGGGTTGGTGATGTAGGAATTTTAATATTGATTGGTATTATTTCTATTTATGGTTCTTGACATTTATTATTGTATAGGTTAAGATTTTTATGTATATAGTTCGTTTATTTAAAAAAGTGAGGGTGATGGAGCAATTCGGAAGTAAAATAAATAACAGGAATGATAAAAATTATGTTTTATTCATAAGAATGAATTAAAATTAATCCTTTGCGCTCGAGCGGCGCCGATACGGCGCCCGGCCGATTTGAAGTGTCACCTCGGGCTGCGCTGCTGCGGCACCCGGCTGATTTGAAGTCTCAAATTGCGGGACGCTCTTGCGGCAAGTGTCAACTCGAGCGATGCTGCTACGCCGCTATGGTCGTTTGTAACTCGATCTGCTTATTTACGATGAGCGATAAGATATTTTTCTCGGAAATACTTTCGTGGACTAGGCTTGGCTGGCATTGTAGCCAAATCTTGGCTCAGTTTAGTTAGTCTCAGCGTTGCATTCGCTTGAAACAGTCTTGCCAGTAAAAATAGTAGCTAAAAAGTGTTTGAGCCCTAAAAATATGGAGGAAGAACAAATCAGCTCAAGTTCGGACGAATTCGATTTTGCCGCTTTGGATGAAGAAATTACGCTGATTTCCGACGGATTACGCCGTGAAACGAACGAATCCAGTGAAGATAGTGATACAGTAAGAGGTGTGAGAGGGCGAAAAATTAGAATTATAGAGAGCGACAGTGAAGTTGAAAGTGATGCTGAAAGAGAAATTGAAAATGAAGCTGCGGAAGGTGCAAGCAGTTCAGCATGGGTACTTTGCGAAGACTACGACGAAGTGCCGTCAAACATACAATTTATACCTGGCGAAAATCTCACAGCATCACGAATACTTTCGAAAATAAAAGAACCACAGGATTTTTTTTAACTGTTTTTCACACATGATCTCGTGAAAAAAATTATTTCTGAAACAAATGTCTACGCAAAAACAAAATTGGAAGGGAAGACACTGTCTGCGAATTCCGTATGGCGAAGCTGGCGTTATGTCACCAACGAGGAATTCTGGGCATTTATTGCTGTCATAATAAATATGGGGACAATGCCGTTAGCCAATTTACAGGAATATTGGTCGCGGAATAACGTCAGCTATATTCCGTTCTATTCGGAGACATTTACAAGGGACCGATTCAGTCAAATATTCTGGATGCTCCATCTTCAAACTATTGCAACGCGCAACACCAATCCGCGAACGCGCCTACAACGCGTAAGTTGCTTCTTGGATTATATCAACGGGAAGTATTTGGATTATTTTACACCGGGCGAACAAATATGTGTGGACGAGTCAACTATAAAATTCAATGGTCGAATTTCGTTCATCACGTACAATCCGAAGAAACCGACAAAATGGGGTATCAGAGTTTATACTCTAGCTGACTCAAAGACTGGCTACATTTGCTGTATTTTGCCATATTATGGATCGCTAACAACAGAGCTCTTGGTCAGACCCGATTTACCAGTGTCAACAAGAATTCCGTTACATTTGTATCAGATGTTGTTGGATGAAATTCCAGGTGCTCAGGGACACCATATGTTCACGGACCGCTATTACACCAGTTATTTCTTAGCTCAAGAACTAGCCAAACTGAAGTGTAACATTACTGGAACAATCTTAGCAAACAGAAAAGAATTGCCCAAAGAAATAAAAAAGCCGAAGTTTTTGACAAAATCCACGGTCGCGTATCGACGGGGCAACACCTTAGTTTTAGGGTGGAAAGATAAGAGGGTTGTCACTTGTTTGACTACGAGGGGTGACACTGGAATGACGACGGTCAAAAGAATTACACGAGGTGGTGTGTTGATCGGGCGGACCAATATGCATCAACCTATTGTTTCCTGCGAAAATCGCTTAAATGGTGGCGTAAACTATTTTTTGGGAGCATGGAAATTTGCCTGATCAATTCATACATTTTATATAAACTAGAGACGACAAAAAAGGGGGAAAAGCCACTGAGCCATTTGCGATTTCTGAAAACGATTGTCGACCAATTGAGAGGATCATATCGCCAGCAACGAGAGCAAGCGTCTACGTCGCATTCCGATGAAATCCGACTAAACGGGAAGCTTCACGTAATGCTAAAAGGGCCTAAAAGGGACTGCAAGGTTTGTTCTGACCGTATCACGCCTGGAGGTAGGCGGGAAATGTCATATTACTGTGATACGTGTCCTGATAAACCTAGGATGCATCTTGGATATTGTTTTACAAGATATCACACCAAAACTAATTACAGAGTGTAATATTTATCAAAGTTTGTTGTTTTCAACATATAAATAAGTATACTAGTGAAATATTATTATTTTTATACATTTATTTGTTAATCAATATTTTTAAACTACTTCTAAAATATTTGCATAATTTGTCCGCAATCGTCTCGAGTTGCTGGTTTGCTGACAGTGCAGTGAAAGATCAGCTGTACGTTGTACAAGGTCAGTGCCCTTCGACATCGTGAATTTCAGCCAGCAAATACATCCTCAACTAAATGGGTGAGTTTCTTACTGATAATATTTTTCATATCTCTCTAATAAACAAATGCTTTACGTCCCTTAACGCGATTATTTATTATTAAATCAGCTTTGCAAATCATTCGTTGAATTCTGTTCGTACACGGAATTATTCAAATTAAAAAGATAATTAAAAGATAATTAAAAACACTAACTTTATTTTAATTAACCCTGATACAAAAAGTACAAAAATCACTTTTACTTATATTAATATTACTTTATTCTTCTACAACACACGCACACACATTTTAAAATCATTACATTTAATAAAAATTAACGATATATTTGGCGCTCCCTCCTCTCCCTCCTCTTCCTCCTCTTCCTCCCCTACTTCCTCTTCCTCCTCTTCCTCCTCTTCCTCTTCTTTTTTCCCCTTTTTTGCCCCTCTTCTGGGGGCCATAAACAGTTTTTTTTTAAAGTTTTTCAGCTCTCTCTGCAACGTATAAGTATATATTATTATTATTATTTGTTATTATACATATATTACTATATTAAATTATATATAAAAGTATTTTTCATTTACTTACATTAGCAGCCACTAGGTTCGCCAGGTTAGGCCTAGCTGTCCCCCGAGCCAGCGGGCCTAATATATTTCGCCACTGCGACTGTAACATAACAGCAGAAATAGAAGTATATATATTATAATTATACATTCTGTTTTTTACACATATATTGCATATACTTACAGCTCTCCCAGACTCGTACGCGGCAGCGATTTCTCGCTGCCGCGCCAGAATTGAGTCGAGCGATTCTGCGGCGTTCTCCGCTGCCGCGGTTGCTGTTGTAGCGGAGCTCGTCTCCGCTGCTGCGTTACACGTAGTTGTTGCGGAGGTTGCCTCCGCTGCTGCGTTACACGTAGTTGTTGCGGAGGTTGCCTCCGCTGCGGCGTTAGTTGTAGCTGCGGAGGCTGCCTCTGCTGCTGTGACCGTGTTGTTCAGTATAATATTTTCCATTTTATTTGTAATGTTATCCATGGTTCTAAAAAAAAAATAATATTATTAACACATTGCGGACGGCTCACGAGATATCTCGTTTAATCGGCAACAAGCAACCAGCCGCAAATATTTCTGTTACGTAACCATGGTAACGAAGCCTCTCACATTCCTAAGTAATTGTAGCGAAGCAAATGAATCATTCCAAGAATGTAAAAAATCTTATATAGTAAACAGATATATAAACTATGTATATATAGTATTATTTAAGAATACTAAATGCAAATTAGAAATGTGTGTTAAAATAAATTGCTACAATTACTAGAACAAATTTCTACAAACGTTTAAGCACATTTCTAATTTACATTTAGTATTCTTAAATAATATTATATATACATAGTTTATATATCTGTTTATTATATAAGATTTTTTACATTCTTGGAATGATTCATTTGTTACGCTACAATTACTTAGGAATGCGAGAGGATTCGTTAACATGGTCATGTAACAGAAATTGTATGTACTTACATGCAATCCTACGTCTTCAAGTCTTGAATGGGTTGTCTGCCAATTGTTCAAATAATATCATTGGTTGTCTGCCAAGGGTTCAAATAATATCATTGGTTGTCTGCCAATTGTTCAAATAATATCATTGGTTGTCTGCCAAGGGTTCAAATAATATCATTGGTTGTCTGCCAATTGTTCAAATAATATCATTGGTTGTCTGCCAAGGGTTCAAATAATATCATTGGTTGTCTGCAAATTGTTCAAATAATATCATTGGTTGTCTGCCAATGGTTCAAATAATATCATTGGTTGTCTGCCAATTGTTCAAATAATATCATTGGTTGTGTGCCAATGGCAATGTCCAATGGTAGCATCGCAAGCATAACCTGCGTTTTTATGTCGCGTTCAGTCGTAATTTGTTCTCCAAGTGATACGGTCTAGGAGTGCAAAGCGCGCGATTTCTATTTCTTAAAATTTTAGATTTTTTCTATTTCATTCTATTTCATTCTATTTCATTCTATTTCATTCTATTTTATTCTATTTAATTCTATTCTTTTTGATTCTACTTTTATATTCTACTCTATTCGGCATTATTCTACTACATTTCATTGTAAACAATAGAAACATATAAATTTAACAATTTCAAAAGTGGAGCGAAACGATGCCACTGGTTGTGAATTCAATGAATTGGGAGGATGTGGTTTCTTCCCAATTGTTCAGATGTATGAAGGGGGGTGCATCGAAACACCTGACCTTGACCAGACCAAGATACAGCAAAAGAAAAATTATGAAGGAGAGGTAAGTGAGCATTTTGTTTCGTTACTATGATTTCGGTAATATGTTTCGATATAATTTAAATGGTAAGAAGTTCTCATTTCTGCTGGAAATACATTTTTTCGCTTTCTCGCTTTTGTACTTTCATTTCTCGGATTTTTATGATATTGACATATGCTGTAGTCCATATTCAATCATTAGAATGAAGTTGTAAAACAAAATCGACGGGTCGAAGTAGCTGATTAGTGTCATTTATACGTTATTTATATTTCACGTAAATTTCTGTATCATCGAAAGCACTGACATCGAGATATCCCTTCCTTTTTCTTGGGATCTTCGTCACGTACAAATGCTTTCCCGGTTGTATGGACGTATGTTCGTATTGTTTGACGAACAGATGGGGTCGAAAGGAAATTTTAGGATTATTGTCGTAAAGAAAGCTGATTGCCTTCGCGTGTCCCTAAAGAAAGAAATTAGAAGGCCGAGGATCTGGAACTCGTTGCTTTTACGACCGGTCCTTGAGACCCGGCCGCGTACGGCACGCAGATGGGAAGGTTACAATTTCCGCGTCCGACAATTCATTCCCTCCCACGGTGAGGGCCCACTGCAGATATTATTTCAATACGTATTCTGCATTTGTTTGCAACAAACGTTTTCTCTTCAATCTTCTGCAAAGAGCGTAGCCGACTTAAGATGGTCAAAATTGTCCTTACAGGTTTTTCAATGAGTACTATACCGTTCGATCTAAATAAATTGATATTATTAATTAAATAATGTGAGCCAGTCACTGTGCCGTTGCAACCATTTCGAATCATAACCTGCAGTAAGCCGTTCAATCTTTCCATTTTAATTAAACACTTGCAAATGATAACGATGACAATACAAGTAGCAACGATTTGTTGCATAGCAATACGGCCCACCGGTCAACAAAAACCTAGCTGCGCAAAATTTCAACCCGGTTGCAAGCTGTGGTTATCTCTGACTATCACGAAGTCAAATAATATTAATGCGCCATTGGAGTTCAGTAATGATGTAGCACAAATCTAAGCTCAATCAAAATTTATTGTACGTATCTATTATTTAAAAAATATAATATTATATATTAGAACTTAGACTTATATGTGGGATTAATTTATAATAGAGTTGAATATAATTTTTATTTTGATTTCTCGGTTCGTGAGATATGAAATTATCTAATTGAATAATTGAATTTGATTTCTAATATACAGTTACGGGGTAATTTTCTTAGAAATAAATAATTGGGTTATAGTTAATTAGTACTATGATTGTAATAATATAATTTATTTTATTTAGGTTTATTTGATTGAATTATATTGAACTGTTAATTATATGAATTAATTTGCTTTGTTGGAATGAGAATATATATATATTATTTTAATTGCGGCTAAAAAATTGGCTACAAAATATTTTTCATACATACCATTTATGAATTCATCTAAAAATTTAAATAGTTTTCATGCGAGTGAAAAGTAGAGATTAATTTTTAATATTACATGAAAGTTTGAATAAGAAATTTAAATTAAATAATGGTAAATTCAGTGCGCCAGCACCAACGGTTGAACTGCTGTCGTTCGTTATTTTAAGAATTTTTAGGGGCTGCAGTTATCTCGATGGTAAATTTTAATAATTATCTGGGTTGAATAAATTTATGCGAACCGTACAAATTGCCCGTCACTTTCATTATAAATGGAATAAGTCGTAACGTTGTAAAAGTATGGGACAATGTTTTCATTAAGATTTTAGTTTAACAATAAGTGTTTCATTTACATTGAAAGGATTCTGAATGAGGAAAATTTTATTATTTGCACAAATTATAAATATTATTGATTTCTTAATTTAATATATTTGAAAAAAGGAATTACATGATTATAAGTTATAGTATTTATTTACGAATAAATTTAATGATTTTAAAATGTGTGTGCGTGTGTTGTAGAAGAAGAAAGTAATATTAGTATAAGTAAAAGTGATTTTTTCGTACTTTTTGTATCAGGGTTAATTAAAATAAAGTTAGTGTTTTTAATTATCTCGAAAGTAAAAGAGTTAATTTAATATTTCTGTTATGTATCATAATAATTATTAATACTGAATTGATGAGTTTATGTTGCAAGAAAATCCTAACTTTGGCATTGTTAGTTGTTACATTTTTTATTGGAATTTTTTTTTTCTTTTCTTTTTTACGGACATTATTATTTCATACTTTTAAATATATTTATTCATTTATTCTACATCAAATTGAATTGGTTAGTTTAGGGTTTCAATAATAAATGAAATAAATAATGGTTCATTGTCATATAAAGTATTAAAGTCGTGTAAAGAATTAAGTTTAGATTTATGATAATTGAAGATTTAAATTTTTATTAAAATTAATCAGTTAAATTAAATGATTTGTATTTCATAACAATTTTATTACTTTGTTGTAATATAATTTAACTTAACTGGATAAATTTATTTTAAAACTAATTTAAAATTGGACTTTTAATATTAGAATATTTAAATTTTCAGTAGTTTCAATCAATAAAATTAAATATTTTGTATTATGATAATTAGACCGCATTTCCAATATTATCACGTGGCCCGCGGGTGGTCTGGTCTGCCGATAAGACCCACGGCGGACAGTCGCATGAATTGGGGAAAAACCGTAATTCGTTTTCTATGGCCATAAATCCGATCGACGGGCTAACGATGCATACTGTCAATGTCGTACTAAGAGAAAGAAACAGTTATGCGTTTGTCGTAAATTATGTTGAGTGCGAGTGGCGATTGTGTCGCGCCTTCGACTGACGAAATACACACGACCAGGCACTCGAGGCCCCAATAGTGTTTGGTTTCCTGGGTCGCAGACAAAATATATATATATTGCCGGGTAAGTGGCCGAGGACTGTCGCGTGGGTTTCCACAGATCAGTTTGTTTTTCCTTTAGAGAATCGCTGGCCTCGGGGCAGACCAGATTACTGCAGACCCCCAAAGAGTCAGGGTACGATGTATATCTAATGGTACCGGTGATGATGTATCGCGGTATCTACTATATATAGTTTACATCACCGTCGTTGCCCGCTGACGGAACCGACGAAATGTAAACCGATATTTTCGAATCTCAGTCCTAAGTAAACTATAGATGAATTTTTGTCTGAGGCTAAAATTTCAACAATAATTATTATGATACATAACAGAAATATTAAATTAACTCTTTTACTTTCGAGATAATTAAAAACACTAACTTTATTGTAATTAACCCTGATACAAAAAGTACGAAAAAATCACTTTTACTTATACTAATATTACTTTCTTCTTCTACAACACACGCACAAACATTTTAAAATCATTAAATTTATTCGTAAATAAATACTATAACTTATAATCATGTAATTCCTTTTTTCAAATATATTAAATTAAGAAATCAATAATATTTATAATTTGTGCAAATAATAAAATTTTCCTCATTCAGAATCCTTTCAATGTAAATGAAACACTTATTGTTAAACTAAAATTTTAATGAAAACATTGTCCCATACTTTTACAACGTTACGACTTATTCCATTCATAATGAAAGTGACGAGCAATTTGTACGGGGCGCATAAATTTATTCAACCTAGATAATTATTAAAATTTACCATCGAGATAACTGCAGCCCCTACAAATTCTTAAAATTAACGAACAACAGCAGTTCAACCGTTGGTGCTGGCCCACTGAATTTACCATTATTTAATTTAAATTTCTTATCCAAACTTTCATGCAATATTAAAAATTAATCTCTACTTTTCACTCGCATGAAAACTATTTAAATTTTTAGATGAATTCATAAATGGTATGTATGAAAAATATTTTGCAGCCAATTTTTTAGCAGCAATTAAAATAATATATATATTCTCACTCCAACAAAGCAAATTAATTCATAATTAACAGTTCAATATAATTCAATTGCTATGCAACAAATCGTTGCTATTTGTATTGTCATCGTTATCATTTGCAAGTGTTTAATTAAAATGGAAAGATTGAACGGCTTACTGCAGGTTATGATTCGAAATGGTTGCAACGGCACAGTGACTGGCTCACATTATTTAATTAATAATATCAATTTATTTAGATCGAACGGTATAGTACTCATTTGAAAAACCTTTATTTTTTATTAAACACGTTTGTATATTTTGCATTTATACAAGTCAACAAGCTGCAGCGGCAAGGAAGATGCGCACCGAGAAGATCGAAGCAGCGGAAGTCAGTCAAGAAATGCCCCATTTCATCATTGAGGCAGAAACGCAAGAGCAATCACGTGCACAGTCAAGCATCGAGGAAGGATTAACCATTACGGACTTCCGGTTCGTGGTAGAGCAGATACTACTGATAGGGTACCACTCGGCAACGTTCGAATGCACCACGCAACATTTGCAAGTGATCGGGATGAAGCGCTCGGGATTCAGAGCAACGATAACTCTGAAATGCAAGATGTGCCAATATGAAGCGGAAGTGCACAGTCAAACGGCAGACAACAAAACAATGGACTTGCATTATACTGCGACCCTCGCTACAATTACTTCTGGAGGTGGTTACTCACAGATGAAAGAAATGTTTGCAACAATGAACATTCCATACATATCAAGGATGGAATATCGAAGACGTCATGACGACATTGTTGAAGAATTGCCAAGTCTTGCTGAAGCAGAAATGCTAGCAGCGGCAGAAGAGGAGAAACAATTAGCCGTCCGAAGAGGCGACGTTTCAGTTTCCGGTATCCCTTTCATCCCCGTCGTGGCTGACGGCAGCTGGATGAAGAGATCGTACCATACTGGAAGGTATGACTCCTTGTCCGGTATTGGTGCAATAGCGGGATACCACACAAAAAAGTGTTATTTGCAAGTGTGAAAAATAAAGTGTGTTTGATTTGCCACAACGCTTCGAAGAGGAAGGAAAGCCCCAGAGAACATAGATGCTTCAAGAACTGGGGACGAAATCAGACGTCCACGAGAATGGAGAGTGCTGCAATTGCTGAGGGTTTCCAGACCAGCATAGTAAAAAGAGGTCTGATATATAATATCTTGATTGCCGATGGCGACAGCAGCGTGTATAAAAGGATTTTGGATTGTGATCCATACAAGGCAGAGATGGTTCGTGTTAAAAAGATTGAGTGCACGAACCATTTATTGCGCAATTTTTGCAACAAAATGAAAGATGTTGTAAAGAAGACTCCACCTGGCATTTATCGAAAAGCCGTGGAAAATAACATTCGTAGACTGCGCACAGGTGTTGTGAAGGCTGCAGTTTACAGATCGAAGGAAAATCTTCCGACCCACCAAAAAATAAAAAATTTGCAAACGGATATACTAAATATTCCTAGCCACGTTTTCGGAGAGCACAAGGAGTGTCGAAGACTAGGATATTTCTGCGACCGCCCAGCAAACACGGGAGAAGACAACTTGGTACCGCATCTCAAGAAAATCGGCATATATAACCGGATGCATGAGATCTTCCGTCCATTGATGGCTCATGCTGAAAGTTTATTATATAATACTACAAACAATTCAGTTGAGAACCTCAATGCCATCATTGCAAAATATACCGGTGGGAAAAGGATAAATTGGGGCCAGAGAGGGTCATATTCTGCGAGATGTGCAGCTGCTGTTGTACAGCACAACACGCAAAAACTAATATCAAAGGTAATAGAGGGCAAGGGTGCGAAGCCGCCGAAATTGATAGAAGAATTAGAAGAAGGAAGGAAAGGCAGTAATGAAAAAGGAAAGGAAAAGGCGAGTAAGTCTCCGAAGAAGGTGAGAAACCCGTTTTGTTCAACAACGGACCCGGATTATGGAGTTAGCGCAGAGAAACCGGATATGGAGCAACATCTATTTAACTTTGAAAAAGAAAGGCACATGGAGATGCTGCAGGATTGGCAGACGAATCGAAAGAAAATAGAGTGGGATACGGTAGAACATAATAAAAGCCACGAGTGGCATACATACCGATCCAAATTACTTACAGCGTCGAACTTTGGCATAGTGTGTCGGCGAAGGAAAACAACCAACTGTGGAAATTTGGTAAAGTCACTGCTGTATCCAAACATATTGAATCTGCCTGCCATTGAATATGGTCGGCAGTGTGATAATATTGCCCGCGAACAACTTGCGAAGGAGGAAGATGTGGAAATCCGTATCGTGGAAATTAAATGCCCGAAGACGGCAGAAAAGTTCTCGCCAGAAGAAGCGATAAAAAATATTCAACCCGTACGAAGAATATTTGAAGATGATGCAGGTACTGCATTACGCAGAACCCATCACTATTTTTACCAAGTGCAGGGACAACTGCACATAACAGGTCGACAATATTGTCTGTTTTGTTTGTGGACACCAAAGGGTATGAAAACCATAAAAGTAAGCAAAGACGACACATTTTGGCAGAATGAAATGAAATCGAAATTGTCGCGATTCTACGTCCATTGTATGTTGCCCGAAATATTGGACAGCCGCTACATTAGGAACATGAGTATCCGAGAGGCCACAGAAACGGAGTACAAAAAACCAATTGTGATTAGCACGAAACTAATTAAAAAACCTCAAGCGAACCCACGCAATGTAGGGTCGCACACTTAGTGTACGCCTTCGCTGATTATTTCAGCGAAGCAAATTTTAAAAAGATCTCAGCTCGCGAGTCATTAGATTCGCTCGAGCGTACCCACGCAATGTCGGGTCGCACACTTAGTATGCGCCTTCGCTGATTCTTTCAGCGAAGGAAAATTTAAAAAGATCTTAGCTCGCGAGTCATTAGATTCGCTCGAGCGTACCCACGCAATGTCGGGTTGCACACTTCGTGTGCGAATTTTTCCTTGCATGTTGCAGATGATGTTCACGCGGATCGGCAGTGAGGTGTGCTTGCGATGCTACCATTGACAGCGCCAATGCGGTTGAGGGAACGACCGACAATGTTCTGGCCAGAAGGAAAGAAATCGCTCTGGCATTCAACGCCAGGAAAACTGTGGGTATATGCAATATATATGTACGATGAAATGCATATTCATAATATATATACTTCTAATTCTGCTGTTATATTACAGTCGCAGTGGCGAAATATATTAGGCCAGCTGGCTCGGGGGACAGCTAGGCCTAACCTGGCGAACCTAGTGGCTGCTGATGTAAGTAAATGAAAAATACTTTTATATATAATTTAATATAGTAATATATGTATAATAACAAATAATAATAATAATATATACTTATACGTTGCAGAGAGAGCTGAAAAAACTTAAAAAAAAAACTGTTTATGGCCCCCAGAAGAGGGGCAAAAAAGGGGAAAAAAGAAGAGGAAGAGGAGGAAGAGGAGGAAGAGGAGGAAGGGGAGGGAGAGGAGGAAGAGGAGGGAGAGGAGGGAGCGCCAAATATATCGTTAATTTTTATTAAATGAAAGTTTGAATAAAAAATTTAAATTAAATAATGGTAAATTTAGTGCCAGCACCAACGGTTAAACTACTGTTATTCGTTAATTTTAAGAATTTTTAAATTTTTAAAGACTGATTTGGTATTAAGTAATTATTGGGGGCTGTTGCCCGTCACTTTCGTTATAAATGGAATAAGTCTGTTTTCATTAAAATTTTAGTTTAACAATAAGTGTTTCATTTACATTGAAAGGATTCTGAATAAGGAAAATTTTATTATTTGTACGAATTATAAATATTATTGATTTCTCTCTTAATTTAATATATTTGAAACCTGATTACCTGATTATAAGTTATAGTATTTATTTAAGAATAAATGTAATGATTTTAAAATGTGTGTGCGTGTGTTGTAGAAGAATAAAGTAATATTAATATAAGTAAAAGTGATTTTTGTACTTTTTGTATCAGGTTTAATTAAAATAAAGTTAGTGTTTTTAATTATCTTTTAATTATCTTTTTAATTTGAATAATTCCGTGTACGAACAGAATTCAACGAATGATTTGCAAAGCTGATTTAATAATAAATAATCGCGTTAAGGGACGTAAAGCATTTGTTTATTAGAGAGATATGAAAAATATTATCAGTAAGCAACTCACCCATTTAGTTGAGAATGCATTTGCTGGCTGAAATTCACGATGTCGAAGGGCACTGACCTTGTACAACGTACAGCTGATCTTTCACTGCACTGTCACCAAACACTGATCACTTAATTAATCACTGATAATCCGAAACATTTGTGGATATTACGAAAGATGACTGAGACGCGTTTGCAGATAATCGTTTGTAGGACACGTTCGCGGATAATCGTTTATTCGACGTGTTCTTTCGGCAGTCGACGTTTCACTGCCAAAAAATCGAGGCCTCGACCGTGGGCCCTTGTCGTTCGTTGTTCGGCCGTCCGAGAAAATGACACTCGATACCGCAGAGTGATAGCGAGGCGGACACAGTTTACGTCTCGGCATATCTTGTTTATTTCATTTGGTGGTACCCTGCGCTTCGAAGAAAATGGTATCGGGTGTTATTTCCTCGGACGGCCGAAAGACGAACAAGGGCCCACGGTCGATATTATATTTGAAAAAAGGAATTACCTGATTATAAGTTATAGTATTTATTTAAGAATAAATGTAATGATTTTAAAATGTGTGTGCGTGTGTTGTAGAAGAAGAAAGTAATATTAACCCTTTGCACTCGAGGCCTTTTTCGCTTGCGCAAACCAGCAACTCGAGACGATTTCGGACAAACTATGCAAATATTTTAGAAGTAGTTTACAAATATTTATTAACAAATAAATGTATAAAAATAATAATATTTCACTAGTTTACTTATTTATACGTTGAGAACAACAAACTTTTATAAATATTACACTCTGTAATTAGTTTTGGTGTGATATTTTGTAAAACAATATCCTATATTATATAATATAATATAGGAATATATATAATAACAAATAATAATAATAATATATACTTATACGTTGCAGAGAGAGCTGAAAAAATTATTCAAATGAACCATTTATGGCCCCCAGAAGAGGGGCAAGGAAAGAAGAAGAGGAAGAGGAGGAAGAGGAGGAAGAGGAGGAAGAGGAGGGAGAGGAGGGGTAGGAGGGGGGAGTTCTAAATATGTTTTGAACTTTTATTAATAAAAGAATCGTTTTTATCATTTCTGTTGTTCATTTTATTTACGAATTGCTCCATCACCATCAGTTTTTTAAATAAACGAACTACATTTAAATTATTTGTTTACTTCGCATTATCTGCATATCACATCCAATCCCACTAGCACTGTCCGACGATTCAGAAAAGTCTAAGCTGAGGGGCTTCGGTTGTAGAAAGGACCATTTTTTTTTATAATTGTTCAGATATTTACAATATTCGACGAGCGTTCTTGCTGCAACTGCCGCGCCGCTCACGACTGCCCCGCACGCCACCTTCCCCTGGTCTTGTAACCTAGCGCGCGCCAGAATATCTTCGTGACAACTGTTCGTATCAACCAAGATGGACGTGCCAATATTCCAGTGAGCAGTTTGGGAGTTGGATATTTCGATTCAGAAAAGTCTAAGCTGTTGGGCTTCGGTTGTAGAAATGACCATTTCTTTATTATGTACTATGTTTAGTCGCTATCCTTCTCTTTCAGCTTTCTTTCTCTCTTACGTCACATTTTTACCGACACCCGTGATAACAGAAACATATGCGTGTGCCACCTGACGGTCGAAAATGTTATTATTTTGGTTTGGCTAATGTCCGTTCGCACAACTGTAGCGCGACGATCAACTCGGAGTGCTGGCTGATCTGACCCGGGCCCTTAAGACGATCGTTTGCGACGATCGTCGACCGCCCCTCCCGGAAGCCGAACTGGCAGTCCGCCAGATCGGGGCCATCGCGGGACAGGTGCCTGGCGAGGCGGGCGGCAATGATCTTCTCAAAGATCTTGCCCACCTCGTCCAGGAGACAAATGGGCCGGTACGCGGAGGGAGAATCCGCAGGCCTCCCATCCTTCCTTAAGAGGACCATCCGACTTCTCCTCCAGAGGTCCGGGAACACCCCGGACCTCAGGAGCCCGGAGTAGAGGCTTCTCAGCCTCTCTCCCAGGACGCTCATGGCAAGCAACCAGACCCGGCCGGGGATACCGTCCGGCCCCGGGGCAGTATTCTTGCCCCGGAGCCATTTGACTACCTCGGCCATTTCCTCCGGCGCGACCTCCAGATCCGGGGACCACTCCTCTTCCCCTGGCTCAGGATCGGGCCGGGACGCCTCCCCGTTAACGGGAAATAAGGCGCTCACGACCCGTCCGAGCAACCCCGGATCCAGGCTCTCCGTCACAGGGGGCGCCCAGGGACGTAATCGTCCCATCGCCATTTTGTATGGGCGCCCCCATGGGTCTCGGTTTAAGGTACCGA
Organism: Megalopta genalis; assembly: GCF_051020955.1. Taxonomy (NCBI): domain Eukaryota; kingdom Metazoa; phylum Arthropoda; class Insecta; order Hymenoptera; family Halictidae; genus Megalopta; species Megalopta genalis. Next base: position 1,834,694 of record NC_135022.1, read on the forward strand.
GAAGGTCGCACCAGGCCTGGCTCTTCGCCTGCCTGATGGCCAGCTGCAGGGCGACCACCTTCTCCCTGTATCGCCCATACAGCTGGATAGCCAGCTCTACGTCGGAACGTCGTCGTCGACGGGCGCGGGCGTACTTGAGTCGCGCGCGGACGCACTCTGTGCGCAAATCCGCTATCGCGCGCGACCACTAGTACACCGCCTTCCTCGGGAAGACCCTGGCCCGGGGCATGGCGATGTCGCAAATCGACGTCATTGCGCCCCGGAACCAATGGGCCTCCCTTGTCCCGTCGACTGGCCCGGCCGGTGTTGCCAGCCAGGCCACGACGTGGGCTGCCCCCATCAGAGCGTCCTGGTCGAGGCGCTTCAGCGCCCACCGCGGCTGAGGCGATCCCTCATCAGCGGGGCGACGTCGGGGCGTCGATGGGGCGGCGGAGAGGCCGAGAACAATGTACCTGTGGTCGGACAGCGTCTCGACCTCCTCCGCCACCCTCCACCCCGTAATACGGCGCGCGGCCGGGGGCGTTGCCCATGACAGGTCAACGATGGACCCCCGTTATACCGCACGCACGTATGGACCGAGCCCGTGTTTAGAAGACGGAGCTCGAGTCCCACCGCCCAATCAAGCACCTCCCGGCCCCTCGGGTCTGTCCTGGGGGAACCCCAAGCTGAAGACTTGGAGTTGAAGTCCCCCAGGACCAGCACAGGACGTGGCTGGCAGCGGGAGACGCATCTCCCTACCACGTCCAGATACTGCTCAAATTCCTCGAGGAACCATCTCGGAGGTGCGTAGATCGCCACAACCGCGGTGCCGCCCCAGTCAACGGCCAGGTATCCCCGGCTGCGCTCGATAACGGAGCACGCCGGGGACCCCGGCCGGCCTGCCCATATTATAACGGCGGAGCCGCTCAGGTCCCCCATCCAATGTGGATGGTCGGGAATCCTGTACGGCTCCGCCGCTACGGCCAACCCGGCACCCCGCTCGACCATGTATTGCACATGAAGGTCCTGTGCCCTGACCGAGCGGTTCAGGTTGGCCTGTATTATAGAGCCCTTGGGCCCCATTATGGGCAGGCCTCAACATCCATCGCCGCCGCGGGAGCGGTGACGACTGGGGTCTCTTTGGCCCCATCCGCCCCCGCGGCCGCGACGATGGCACCTTTTGGTGCCTCCTTCGGTTTGTTGGTCACGGTGGCCGCCGCCTTAGCCACCGTGGTCTTTCTCCCCCTGCTCCCTCTGCCGCGTCTCGCGCTGGCAGGGCACGTCCGGCTACCGAGGCGGTGACCGGCTGGCTTGCCTACGCTCGCACAAAGCGGGCAATTTGGCTTTGCCATACAGCCGGTCACTTTGTGGTCCCGACTGCCGCACCCAAAGCAGCAGTCGGAACGATCCTCGGCCGCTGTGCACCGCTGCCTAGTGTGGCCCAGGCCAAGGCAGCGATAGCACTGCAAGGGCCGGGCGCTGAGGGCCTCCACCGTCGCCTGAGTCCAGCCCACCGTGATTTTGCCCGCGACCGCGACTTTGCGTGCGGCCGCAGCAAGGCACTGGACCCAGAGGGTGCCCAAATCAGAGGGGGAAGGCCGGATTTCGCCGGTCCTCACATCCCCCCCGGTCGCACCCTCCCACACGGGCGACAGCTGTGGCAACCTCCGTCGGCGTGGTCGAATCTACCAGGTCGCGCACTCTAAGGTTGGCCTTCTTTATTGGGCACGCGACCTTCACGCCGGTTCCCGCCAGCGCGTCCGCCATCTTTGCGGCAAGGACAGTGGCCTTGGCAGCCCCATCTGCTCCGGGGACCTCCAAAATAATCCCCCCCGTCACCGCCCTCCTGGGCTTCAATGAGGCGATGCCAATTTCTGCCAGGTCTATTTTGGACCTGGCAGTGGTCATCGCCTCGGCATAACTCATCGCCCCGCCGGCCGGTACCGTTATTGCAACGGCAGCCATGCGGGGCGGACGCGGCGGCAGAGGAGCCCTCCTGGGGGCAGCCGATGCCACCCGTTTGGCCGCCCTCCCGGTCGGAGCGGCCTTGGCAGCTGCCGCAGATTTACCTGCGGCAGCTGCCTTTTTGGCCTTCCGGCCAACTACCTGGGACCACACCTCAGTTGGAGGTATGGTGGAAGGCAGCGCAACCGCAGGGGCGGCCCGGGGCTGAGCGGGCTGACTCTGGGCCGCCTTAGCGGCCACAGCCCCCCCTTACCGCCACCCTTTTTCCCCCCTTCCTGTTCGTTGGCAGAGGGGGGGGGCAGATGGCACGGGTGCCACCGACTGCGGGCCCCGCACCCGCGGAACCAGCTCCCTCAGTTTGATGCCAAACTGGCATCATTCAGGGAGCCGATCTGCGCCAGCAAGTCTGCTGGCGCAGCCGCGGGCGGAAGGAAAGACCTTCCTCGTCCAAGGCATTTGGGCCCTCGGACATCGGCAACCGGCAGCCGCCCCGTGTCCCCCCCACCCCGGGAGGCAGCGGCGGAGGCATCCCGGCATCAGCCGGCACCGCCTCCACCGCTTGACGGAGTCGGGCAACCTCAGCCCGCAACTCCGCCATCTGGTCCTTCAATTGGGCGTTTTCCGCCTCCAACAGCCGGGTAGCGTTGGGAGCCGACCTGATCGCCAGCTCCGCAACGCCCACCCGGCTGTTCAGTGCCGCCGCCTGCAGGGATCGGACCGCGCTGGCCTTTAGACCCATCGTCGCGGCAGAAATCCTGGCGACGTCGCCCAGGCTCTCTATCACCGCCGCCGCTACGTCCCGCGTCGGGCGGTTGCGGAAATCCGCAACGACCTCCACATCGTCCGGAAGCAGGTCGCCCGATCTCGCGGGCTTCGGCCCCGGAGCAACCGGGTCAAAGATGCCCGCGATGAGGCTTTTGTCGGCCTCTGCCTGCTTGCGTTTGCCCTCATGGAGGCCAACGTATTCCCCGGTCGTTGGTCGCCGGCCTCGTTTCCTCGTAGAGGTACCTGGGACGCTCTGCGTCGAGTGGTGGGAGGAGACAGAAAAGTCCGACTCCACCCCCCCCCCATCGCAATCGCCAAGGCCCGCAGCAGGCCTCTTTGCGCCGCGTGTGGCAGAATGCCCCCGCGACACCGGCTCCACATATCTCTCGAGGCGCACGATAGCCTCGCACGCCTCCCCCTCACGCTCGTTACCCCCCTCCCCAGTTTTGTTTGTAAATGTATCCATAGCTGATCCCACGAGTGTGGTCGGAAAGGAGGTCACTCCGGGTAGAGCCGCCATACCCGGGGAAGGCTAATACGCCCGGGGGGTCGCCAGGTACCCCGGGGTTGTCCGCTAACGATTGGTGCACCCACCAACCATAGCTGGCGCTTACTCCAGCTACGCCCTCTTCACCGCGCAACACTGCTTGGGGCTAGGGATTTTTTTAGTGGGGTTGTCATCATCGCGGTCCGGCCGGTTAAGGCAAGACCCCCGTTCCTGTAAAACATGACCACAGGTTTACGGTATGTGTCCGACTTTAGTTGGCCCCTCACCTCAAACCACTCCGGCCAGGTAGAAACTGCCAGGGAATAAAATCCCCGCCGGCACAGCCTTGAGGATCATTAGGGCACGAAGCCCCCCCACCACGACAAGGTAGCGGTCACGGGGGGGGACTAAGGAGGACCTGGAAAAATCCTCCGAAAGAAAAAGATCACGGAAGCCGGGCTCATAGCCGACCTGCCGCCGAAGAAGAAGCCCCGAACTATCGTGTACGTGGTACCGAACGAAATCTCGGAGGCAACACTTCTAGCTGCGCTTCATAAGCAAAACCTCGAGTACCTCAGCAGTTAGTGTCGTCGTTGTGAGTCTAAAGATGGGCTATGCCTGGGTCCTATGTGGACTATACTAGTCGCTCTTTCAACGGGTGCCGATGGTCTGGCTCTACCCTCGTTCGTTATCGTGACAGGGGAAGACAACGTGCTACTCCCGCTGCCACCTCGAGTCCAACCCAATCCAGGCACTCTTGACGGAGTTGTGTTAAAGTCAATTTATCTCCGCAAGAGGGGCTTCAGCCTGGCCCGAGGGGACGAACCCCGAGGGATCCGCCCAGCATGCCGTTCGAATGGCGGAGTGGACAAGTCCACATCTGCCCGTTACTCAAGTCGGACACGGGACGACTCCAAAGCTAGCGCCGCCTGATAGGAAGCGCAAGCTGGGTCCCGCGACTTGTGTGCACTAGCCCACCCTCTGTCCTTGCAATTAGAGCAGACCGGAGGTTCACTCTTCTTGCTACAGAGCGTGAAGGTATGCCCCTTTTGGGAGCAGTGACCGCACACATCCTCCTTGAATTTACAACGCTTCGAGGTATGCCCGAAGCGTTGACAACGGTAGCACCGAAGCACCTGGACGAAATCCCGTACACGACAGGAGTTCCATCCAAGGTAAACTCGGCTACCCCTCTGCTTCAGCCGCTGAAGATTCTGCGGACTGACGGCAACGACCCAGTTGGCAGTCTCCGGGGTCTTGCCAGCCATGCGGCTGACCCGAATTCCCGAAGGCACATCCTTCTGGTTCGCATCGCAGAGATTTTGCCTCCAAATACTGGAGGCAATTTCCTCCTTACCCATCCGACGCGGGACGTCGTAAACTAAAACCTCGGGGTCCCGCTTGGTAGGTAAGGAGACGGACAGGCCCGCGCTCCGGAGCTTCTTGTTGCCAACGAAGGCTTGCAGGTCCTCCTTTCGGTCGGTCTCGACGACGATGCCACCGGAGTGGATGCGTCGGACCGACTTTATTCGGATCGCCTCCTTCGCTGGTTTAATGAGGGACAGAACAGTAACCTTCGTAACTTCGCTGCTCTGTCCTTTTTCCTTCGGCGGGAAGATTTTCACCACATGCTGCGATTGTGGCCGTCTTCCCGCTTCCGGAGAAGCTCTTTTGCAGTCGACTTTGTTCACTTGGGCGTAAGTCGGCTGCGCGGCATTGCAGGCCGTCTTCGGGAGAGTTCCCTTGGACGGCCCAGGTCGCATCGCACTCATTACGGCAGGACGCGCTTTTAGGTCCGCCCTGACCGCGGCGAGTTGCCCTTCGACGAAGCTATTCCGTTGAATAAGCTCCTGAACCAACTCGTTGAGTGCCTCAACCTCGGCGAGTATCTTTGACCCGGACTCCTTATTGACTTTCGACTCGGGTCGAAAGCAAAAGGTCCGTATTTCGGACACTCGCCTAAAGGCTTCGTCTCTTACGAGATCGAGAGGCCGTACCTTCTGCCCGGAGAACGTCCCCTTCGGTCTCCTGGCCCGGTTTACTGCGGCCTTGCCGGTGGGTGCGCCCGGCTTGGCTCGCTTCGACTTTTTGGTGACGGTTTGCCAACCGTCACCAGTAGGGTCCTCGACACGCTCGGGTGCCGACTGCACCTTCACGAGTGACGTGTCTCCGACTCGTTCGATTACTACCACGTTACCGGTGTCCGGCGTACCTTCTACCGTGGGCTCGGTTTTCACCGAGACCGCTCGCGTGGGAGTCACACATCTTTGCAACATCACACGAGGATTGGCGATGTTAATCACCTTCCCGGATCTTGTCTTTCTCACAGGCGCGGGGGGTCTGACAGCTGCATTTGCAGTTCCCGCGTCTGCGGCGACGGCTTCACTCCGAGTAGGCTTCACCCGTCGTCTTTGGACGCTTAGTTTTTGGTTGTTTTTCATTTTTATTCAGACCCATAATATGTCTTGGTCTTTCATCCAGTGCGCTCCCCGGCCACCACCGACCCGCACAATTTGGAACCCGCCAAAGGCTGAGTTAGGGCTACGCACCTAATATAGTCTGCTGGCTGGGTCGGTTTCCTTACCCAGCCCGCGTCCTCGCCCAGCAGAACCCACTTGCCCGAAGCGTGTGGTCGTTCCAAGCCGATTGACTGGACCAGGGCTGCTTTTCTCGTCCAGCCGCCCATCTAGCCGAAGCAGAGGCCAAAGGTACGTGTTGGGGACGTCTCACCCGCAGGAGAGGGCCCCGTCAGATCCCAGGATCCTCTTTTCCGACGACAAGGGTCGCCACGCACGGCAAACACGTGGGAGACAGCAGTCGGAGAGGCTGCCTCTTCCTCTCCACCACACTTCGTTCAGTTCGCTGCGTATTAAGAACACGAGCTATCTAGCGGTACCTTTTTCGTGGAGGCTCAAGTGTGGCTAGGGCACGTTTGCCCCTTGCGGCCTGGGTTGCCCAGGGGATTGATTGCATCCCATGTATTCCTGAGCCCAGCGGAGTATTGTCTAGTGGCGTGTTCAGCCGACGAAAAACGGTCTGAAAAACCGTTTAACGTGAACTGGGGAACTGAAGCCACGAATGACAGCAGTTCCCCAGTCGGAAGTCATACAGCACATACAGTGCTGTACAAAGAACACGCCACAGCCCGTATGCTAAATCAGGGCCTCGCCATTATGCGAAGTACTACATGTACGACGCACTGACGGTCTCTAATGCCTTCATCGCCGATACACCCATCGACTCGGCCGATCAACCCTCCTACGCGAGGGCTAGTTCGGGGGTTATCTCCCGCCCTGGGTGGCCACAGACCGCCACCGCCCGAGCACCTCAGCAGTGAAGAATTCGCCCAGAAAATCAAGGTCTTGTTCAAAACAGGTGACAGGACGAAATACGCCACGAACTGGATGTTAAAGGTATCGCCGGATGTAAGAGACCAACTAAATGCAGCAGGTAGAGTTTTCATAGGTTGGCACTCGTGCTCCCTGCGAGACTATAATACCATAAGCAGGTGCTACAAGTGCCAATCGTTCGGGCATATCGCCAAAAACAGTAAAGCCATCATGGAGACGTGTGGCCACTGCGCTGAGGACGGACACGCACATGCGAAATGTTCAAACAAGGACAAAAGCCCCTCATGCGTCAACTGTAAAAGAATGAAGCGGCCACATAACCACTCCTCAAGATCAAAGGATTGCCCAGCCTACTGTCACGCAATGGAGGTGCAGAAAATAAAGACCGATTATGGTAAGTAAGCCCACAACGTTTACTAACACAGTAACCACTGGAGGCAATACTCCGCAACACAGCAGGGATCCTATCCCCAACATTACACTAGCACAGATTAATGCAAACAATTGCAAAACGGCCATGGATAGTTTCGAGGAAGAAGCTAGTGTCCTAGCAATCCAGGAGCCACACATATACCAAAACACGAAACACCCGAATAGCATGGACATGAATGCGCAGTTAATCATAGATAACAAACCTTTTTCCAGCAACGCATCTAGAAATAAAATGAAAAGCGCCCTAGCCGTCTGTAACCCGGCGTTCACGGCACTGAAGATTGATCACCTTGTGTAACACGCACTTCACCTGTGTAGAGCTTACGGCAGGGGATCAAAACTTCTATGTCGTGAGCGCCTATTTCCAGTGCTCGGACCCCATCACCAGGTATATTGACCATCTGGATAAAATACTGTCCAGCCTCCGGGGCAAGAGCGCCATTGTCCTTGCGGGTGTGACTGCCAAGTCGACGCTGTGGCACAATGCAGATAAGGACAACAGAGGGGAATTGGTGGAGGATTTAATCTCACACCACAACCTCTTCGTCGGCAACAGGCCTTCGATCCTATGGACCTTTGATAACATGAGAGGCAAATCTAACATCGATGTATCCCTGGTCGCCGGTGCGCTGGTGAACAGGGTGCATCGATGGCAGATACACGATAGCCAAACCGCGAGCGACCATAATCTAATTACTATGAAAATAGACTACTCCTCAGCAGGGGCTCCCAGATGCTCCTCAAACAGATTCAACCTGAAACGAGCCAACTGGGAGAAATTCGGGGAAGTACTCACTGCTGATTCCCGGCATATTCATGAATCAACTGCATTGTGCGACTGCGACGCCAACCGGCAGGCCACGGTAATCGAGGGCATGATAGCTCGCGCCTGTAGCGCGGCAATCCCCAGGAAAACCTGCTTCGCTAAGTCGGTTCCCTGGTGGACTACGGAGCAGGACACGCTGAAAAAGAAAGTCCGAAGGTTCAGGAGGCAGTGTCAACACACGAGAAACCACACACAGCTAGAACAACTAATAAGACAATACAAATAAACAAGAAACAAATACCACGCACACATTAGAAAAGCAAAACTCCTGAGCTGGCACTCGTTTGTGACAGCTGAGGAGAACAAAGACCCCTGGGGAGTAGTGTACAGACTACAAACCAGGAAAGTACACGCCGCTAAGGCCTGCATCAGCCTCACAGACAATAATACACACACAACCACATGGCAAGACACTGCTGCACTGCTCCTGCGTAGCCTTATACCGGATGATGAGACGAGTACTGAGACGCAATGGCACAGGTGACCTCGGTCGAATGTACGAGAGCCGCCGCACACCGCTAACACCACTTGCTTCACCACTGCGAAGATTGACGCTGCCATTCGGTAACTGAAAAGGAGGAAGGCCCCAGGTATTGACGCAATGGAACCCGAAGTAGTGTTAGGTTGTTAAGAATGAAACTTGTAGTTTACAGTTTTGCCAACTTTGACAGCTTGGTATTTGACAGTGCCTTAATATTTTTCTATGTTGTTTTTTTTTGTTAAGAAGCTACACATATTGCCGGTAAAAGGAAATTATCCTAAGCTCTAAAAAATATTATTAACTTTTTCAAAAAACTGTTTTTGATAATGGATCGGTCGGAAATTCGTATTGTAATGAACTATGAGTTCTTACGTGGAACTACGGCATCGCAGACCGCGCGAAACATAAATGGTGTATTTGGTTCTAATGTAACTACTCAGCAAACAGTATCAAAATGGTTTGCCAAATTTCAGAGTGGTAACTTTGACCTCACAAATGATCCACGCGGTCGCCCAGAATCAAAGGTCAATAATGACGTACTAAAGGTCACCGTTGAGTCTGATCCATCTCAAAGTGCTTATGAATTATCATTAAAGTTCGGTGTAAGCAAACAAACAATATTAACTCATTTAGCTCAAATCGGGAAAGTGAAAAAGTTAGATAAGTGGGTTTCTCATGAACTCAACGAAAACCAGAAACAAAAGCGTTTGGAAGCTTGTTTGATGTTGCTTTCTCGCCACAAATCTGATCCATTTTTGAATCGAATAATCACTGGTAATAAGAAATGGATTCAATATGACAGTCGTAAGCGTTCAGCGCAGTGGTTAGACAAGAACGAATCTCCAAAACATACTCCAAAGCGTAGTATTCATCAGAAGAAGTTGATGGCCAGTGTTTGGTGGACTAGTGCAGGTGTAATTCATTACGAGTTCATGAAACCAGGCTCATCGATCACAGCAGAAATATACTTTAAGCAACTAGATAAAATGATGCTAGAACTTTAAAAAAAACAGCCCAGATTGATCAACAGATCGACTCCTATCTTACTGCAAGATAACGCCAGACCACACACTGCGCAAATGACCGTGGCAAAATTATAGGAATTGGAGTTGGAACTTCTTCATCATCCTCCATATTCACCAGATCTAGCTCCCACAGACTACCACTTCTTTCGTAATTTGGACAACTTCTTAATAGGAAAAAATTTCAATTCCGATAATGCAGTAAAATTTGCCTTCCAGGAATTCATAGACTCTCGTCCATCAGGTTTTTATACCACCGGGCTGAACAACCTGCCGCTTAAATGGCAACAATGTGTTGATAATTTGGGCGCATACTTAGATGAGTAAAATCGTTTCTTGTGTTTATAAATTATCAGCAAACTTTTCCTATTTTTCTACAAATATCATACTTGACGACCTGATACAAAGGGCCTGGCCCGTACTACACGCGGAGATTAAGCAATTGTACAACAAGTGTCTCTCATCGGCTACATTCCCGGAAAGATGGAAACGGGGTGAAAGTAAAGTTCTCCTAAAGAACGAAGAAAAAGACCCAGCTAATTGCAAATCTGATACAGGGTGTTCCACAATTATTTTAACAGCCGAAAATGAGGGGTAGCTGAGGTCATTTGAAATAACTTTTTCCTTTGCGAAAATGCAATCTGCGGCTTTGTTTACGAGTTATTAACGGAAAACACTGACCAATGGGAGGTAACGGCGCGAAGTTCGAGAGCCCGCAGCACGAGACTCTGACAGAAGGTCCGGACGGACTCGAGCCGCGTTCGAAGTACTGAACAAATCATGAAGCGAGAACTTTCCGGATTTTTTTTTACTACGTAACAGTGATATTTTTAAGAAAAACGCTATTCACCTTTACTTTAGAACATCTGAAGAATATTTACTAATTTTTCGAACCCGAAATAGTAAGTAATTTAACCGTGACGGCCGTTTTAATTTTCTAGTGTGCATGACACCTTGTGTGTAACATATGACATTTTTAAGCAAGGTGCACCGTGAAGATTAACAAAGTATGTAAATGATATTTTAATTTAAATAATTCCGTGTCCGAACACAGTTCAACGAATGATTCGCAAAGCTAATTTAATAAATAATAATCGTGTTAAAGGACGTAAGGGATATGTTTGTTAGAGAAGTATGAAGAATATTATCAATAAGAAACTCACCCAGTTAGTTGTAAATCCACTTCATTCAGGGGAATGTGTGCAGGACAGTGCATTGACCTCGAACAATGTCAAGGTCATGTCAAGGTTATGTCAAGGTTATATCAAGGTCAGGAAGGATGGGAGGCCAGGGGATTCTCCCTCCGCGTACCGGCCCATTTGTCTCCTGGATGAGGCGGGCAAGATCTTCGAGAAGATCATTGTTGCCCGCCTCTCCAGGCACCTGTCCCGCGACGCACCGATCTGGCGGACTGCCAGTTTGGCTTCCGAGAGGGGCGATCGACGTTCGACGCTATCGACCGTCTCAAGTCCCTCTCGCACAATGCCGTGGCAAGGGGCGGTGTGTGCTTGGAGGTGTCCATTGACATCGTCAATGCGTTCAACACCCTGCCCTGGTCCGCCATTAGGGCGGCCCTCGTCGATCACCAGGTGCCTCCCTATCTGAGGCGGATGATCGGGGCCTACCTGCGGGACAGGTGGGTTGAATACCCGGGCCGGTACGGGATGATACGGAGGGAAGTGGACCGCGGGGTCCCGCAGGGGTTCGTTTTAGGGCAGCTCCTGTGTGACCTGGGTTACAACGCGGTCCTGGAAAAGGCCTCCCTGCCCGACGGTGCCACCCTCGTCTGCTACGCGGACGACACGTTGGTGGTCGCCGTCCGGAGTACCTTCGAGAGGACCATCCGACGAGCAGAGGTCGCGGTGGCAGACATCGTCGCGAGGATCCGCGATCTGGGGCTGAAAATATCCCCGGAGAAGGCCGAGGCTGTCTGGTTCCACGGACGGCCTCGGTCTCGGCCACCGGCCAGATCGTGGATCCGGGTTGGAGAAGCCTGCGTCGAGGTGAAGTCCAAGTTGAAATATCTCGGACTGATCCTCGACAGCCGCTGGAGCTTCACTGCGCATCTCGACTGTCTCGTCCGCCGAGTCGAAAAAGCGGCGGCCTCTTTGGGCCATCTGCTGCCCAACCTAGGGTGACCGGGAGATCTGGTGCGCCGCCTATATCTGGGCGTGGTGTGGTCTATGGCCTTATACGGTGCCCCAATTTGGGCGTCGTACGTGATGGCCAGCCGGCGCAACACGCGTTTGTTGCGCCGGCTGCAGAGGCGGATGGCCATCCGCCTCATAAGAGGTTACCGCACCACGCCTACAGTGGCGGTGCTTGCTCTGGCGGGAGAACTTCCTTTCGAGTTTCAGGCGGCGGTGCGCGCCTATGTTTGTAGGCGCACCAGCATCGCCAGCCGTGCTCGAGGGGCCCCGCCGGAGCGAGAGACGGTCGAGGGCTTCGAGCTCCAGGCCCGGCGACTAGCGCTCGCCAGATGGCGTGCCGAGCTTTGCTCCCACGCCGGCGAGCGCGTCCCCGGGGCTCTCCTGCCGCACTTCACCTCGTGGCGGGAGAGACGGCATGGCAGGCTCTCCTACCGAGCGACGCAGGTGTTCACCGGGCATGGCTGCTTCGGTGTCTACCTGTGTCGCATCGGGCGGGAAGCGACGACGGTGTGCCACCATTGTGGCGCGGCGGAAGACTCGGCGCAGCACACGTTGGAGGAATGTCCCGCCTTTTCAGCTCTGCGTCGAGTCCTAAAACCTAGTTTTAGGTCTGGCCTAGTCCAGCCTAGTTGGAGCCATGCTGGAGAGCCTAAGGAAGTGGGCGGTAGCAATCTCTTTCTGCGAAGAGGTAATGTCGCGAAAGGAGGCTGCCGAGCGGGATCGGGAACGAATCGATCGGACGGTGTGTGCGCCCACGCCGAGAACCCCCGGGCAGCTGAAAGTAGGCGGGCGGCGGGTGTACCAGAACATGCTGGTTTCATTGCCCGCCGCCCGCCAATAGAGGAGGACCTCCTCTGTTGGGAGTGGGGGGTAACGAGTCGCCTCAAGGAGGCGAGGGTTATATGTGATCATCCGCTATACTCGTCATCCCCCCGGCGTCCGCTGTGATCAGGGCGAGGGTTCTGGCCACCTTTCGCGCGGTCGCCGTGTCGGGGCGGTGCGGGGTGCGACCTCTCGCGCCGCCGAATTAAATGGACTTTAGGGGGGAGGATTTATATCCCCCCGGGACGCGGCCGGCCACTCCATATCATCTTGATGGCCGGCCATGCGAGGGGGAGCCGCGGTAGTGTTCTTCAAGAGTCCCCGTGGCTCCCCCGTTGAATCGCCATCGATCGGTTCAGCGTCCTCAGGTCGCCGTGGATGTTTTAGTGGGTCAAACCCCACACTACCCTCGTCCCGCTCCCCCGGGTGGGGCGGGGGTGTCTGGCGAGCAGATTTCCTCCACGTTAAATAAAAAAAAGGTTATATCAAGGTCATGTCAAGGTTATGTCCCCTATGCGGTCGCCACCTTGTCGTGGTATAGGGGCTTAAGTATCCGTGATGAAGACTGGAGCGATGCCGGCGGGAACTTCGGTTCCTGGCAGGGCCTCCCTTGCCGGTAAGGTCCAGTCGGAGCGGTGAAAACTAAGCGCGGCCAATATACATATATATGGAGATGTCTAAAATGACTAATTCATTTACTGCTCAGGGGGCTTCGGAACTCCCAGAGCCCGTTGTGGACGGGTGTGGGCGAGCAGGCCCCGCGTAACGGTCATTCGACGACTGCTTATCGGGTAGGGTGGAACCCCTGGCTCTCCCGATGAATATTGTTACAGGGAAGACTCAAGGGCAACAGATAGACAACAAAGACGCCCGGGTGAGTCTTACCAGGATTGACTCGGTGGCGACTGCTCCGGCGAGGGACGGCGAGGGACGCAAGTCATCTGGGAGACCTGGACGAGGGGACCCTGGGGAGATCACCGATCATGCTGCGGGCAAACCTGACGACGTCGGAGATGTTTGGTACACCCCTAGGAAGAAGGTGGGCTATGGAGAGGGGGGGAGGACAGAATACAAATCCCCCTTCCTCCCTGCAAGGAGACTTCCAAGGATATTGCGCGGATAACACGGAAACATGAGGAAGTTGGGGCCTCTCTGCACACCGAACGTGAGCCGACGCATGCACAGAAGAGGAAAAGGCTGGACAGCTTGTCGAATTTCAGAGACGAAGAAAGCACGAACACAGCCTGTACACCGAATGATCCGATGCTGGGTGTTCCGGCCGAATCGCGGACCGCGGGTCAACGCACGTTCGACATTCGATGTACGCCGTCTCGCCGTTTTTGTCGAATAAACGGCGACGCGGCAAGACAATAACACGCTCGACGTGCGTTGGCTCGACCGTCAAACGCTCGCCTCGGCCGTTGTAAACACGCGACGTTTTGCCTTAGGAGGCAATGACCCGGCCTTCGACGTCTGACGATGCTTCTCCTTGAACATCGGCCAGGTATCTATATATACTGCCGCAAATTTGATAACGGGGGATTTTTGGTAGACAACGTTATCGTTTATAGACCAGTATTATTCAGCGCCCCTGCGCCCATACGAAGCCGTGCTTCCATTTCATAGTCTCAGTGAAGCCGTGCTTCACTTCGTAACAAATTCGTAGCCGTGCGGCAATTTATACGTCGAACGGAGCCGTGCTCCAAGAATTGTAAACGAGGACTGTGGAGTCCAACAAATAAATCATTGTCGTCTCCTCACGACTTCCGGCAGTTATTTTGTGCCGTGTGCAACACTGGGTATCACGGACCAACTCAGGAAACTAATATCCTGCACCAAAGCGGTACAAGCGTACTGCAGGTCACAGCCCGGCATTGACCGCCTAACTATTTTCTTTTCTGCATCTCCTATCGAACACTGGACCTTCTTGCGGGCTCGCAGCCTATGCAGACTATCTGCTCGTCCTGGTCTACGCGAATAACAGTGCAGATCTAGAAAGCATTCTCCAATTGGTGGCGGACATCATTTCTCGCTGGTGCGACCAGCAAAAATTGTCGATGTCTGCAGCCTAAACCAAGGTGGTGTTCTTGAAAGGCTAGTTCAATAGAGAAACGCTGCCTTTTGTAAAAGTAGGTGATCGGAGTATCGCCAAGAAAGATTCCGTTAGGTATCATAATGTGTACTTCGATTACGGACTGGAAACTCATTCCCATGTTGAGTACTTGAGTGCTAAGTCTGTGCGAACGCTGAATACGCTAGCAAAGATTGTCAAGTCGAACTGGGGATTGAGGCATCGGGCCATGCGTACTATATATATGTACCGCAGACTGTCCCTTCCAATCGTAACGTATGCTGCTGCGGGTTAGGCAGACCATCTTACCTCTGGGACGAGTATGTTGCTCACTCCTTCATGCCCTGGTCAAGCTTTACAACCTATTAGTGCAGTTCGGATCCTACACAACACAATTGGGGGGGGGGGGTAGGACCACTCTCATACCAAAACCGGGTAAAGATTCTAAAGATGTGCAAAACCGGCGGTTTATTGCTATAGGATCGCTACTGGGTAGGATATTTTCTCGCCCACTAGAAAAAATATTACGAACCAAAATTACGAACAGCACTAGGACAAAAGAGATTCACAAAAAAGGATGGTTGTAAGCTTAACATTTCCATATTGGCCAGGGTCATGAGAGTGACGAAAGAGAAAAGTGGTGACGTGGTGACTATCGTCAATACAGCCAAAGCCTTTGATACCGTCCCCCATTCAGCTAAGGAGGATAGGCTGGTGCTTATGGGCATTCCGGCAATCATCAGAAAGTATATTAGGGACATGTACGATGACTGGTCCTGAACAGAGGGGTTCACTCGCCTACCTAGCACGCTGCAACTTGCTGTCGTGTGGCACTGGGAGTGAACACAGTCGGCGAATGCTCTCTGAGCGACGGTGGCGTGCGGTGCCGAGCACCCGCCACGCGATCTCAGCGAAACACACCATCCACAATCCCTACAAAAAATAGTTGGAGTAGGACACACTGCCTACCCAATCTAAAATAAACTCGCACACTCCTTACACGGACACGAGAGTTAAGACTGGGTCTTCCGTACCCAGCCTAATGAACGATAAGAGAAGGCGGCGATTTACCCACGTTCGGACCCCTCGTAGGTGTTCCGTCGGGGGGTAGGTAATCATCATTGTGTATGCCAACATTGACGAGGAAACATATCTGCGCCACCTTCGCGGTGGCCAGATTCACAATAAATGTCCCTATCTACTAGCGCAGGGCGCTGAACACAGGCAGAAAGGCGGGTAGGATACGGCTTGCCGGGTCCTATTCTGCTGATTCCTTAAGTACTAGGCGTTGTAGAGTAGCGACTACAAGACCCCGAAGCGCTAGCCAACCAGTGCTGGAGATGCGGTGTTTCCGAACATGGTAGTAGCGTAGCTACGACAGGTCCTACCAGTCGGCCTTCTAAATACTGGTATCTCGGGTGTCGGCGTGCCCACGAGGTCCCGGCCATCTGGCTCGGGATACCTCGGGCCGGCAGTGGGTAGGCCCATCGAGGGGGCAGTGGTAAATGGCTAAAGCTGGCCAGAGGCTCCTTCCCTTCCTTTCCTTACCTCTTCCCCCCCTCCTCGTTCTGTCCCCCCCTTAAATTGTTAGGGGCCTCGACGGGTGAGCTGCGGTATTCAGCTCGGGAACCGACCTGCTGAGCCGGTAGAGCATAGAAAGGGCTCGGCACCACCAGTTGTCTTTTTTTTTTTTAACGTGGGGGAAATCTGCTGGCCAGACACCCACGCCCCGCCTGGGGGGGGGCGGGACGGGGGTAGTGCGAGGTTTGACCCGCTAAACCCCCCCCCCGGCGGCCTAGGGCGCTGGCGATTACTGGGGGAGCCACGGAAACTCTTAACGAACACAACCGCGGCTCCCCCTCGCCTGGCCGGCCACCAGGATGGAATGGCGGTGACCGGCCGCGTCCCGGGGGGAGATTTATCCTCCCCCATGAATAATCTTGGTTCGGCGGTGCGGGGGACCGCTCCCCGCACCGCCTCGTCACGACGGCCGCTTTTCAATGAGGGTGACCAGGGCCCCCGTCCTGGGCACGGCGGCCGTCGGGGGCGACGATGTTCGTCGCCCCACTCCCGGTATAGGGAGGACACCTTCGGTTGGCGGGCGGCGGGCAATTAAACCAGCATAATCTGGTACACCCGCCGCCCGCCTATTCTCAGCTGCTCGGGGGGGGGGGGGGCTCTAGGCGTGGGCGCATACGCCGCACCCCCCGCTCACGGCGACCCCGCTCGGCAGCCTCCTTCTGCAACATTACCTGTTCGCAGAAGGCGATGGCTGCCGCCCATTTTCTCGGGCTCTCCAGCATTGCCCCAACTAAGCTGGAGAGAGCGAGGTCGCGACCAACTTCCCTTCTTAGGACTTGGCGCAGCACTGAAAAGGTGGGGCATACATTGCGCTCGTCTGCCTCGACGGAGTTAGCTTGGACGGGGTCAAAAATATTGTGGAACTGGCATCCCCTCAGAACAATACAACGTTCTGCCTCTACCCAAGGAGGAGTGGGGGCCTGATAAGAGGGCAAGTGGCTCCAACGGCCTTGGCAGATCTGCAATGGAGACGGTGACCATATCCGGCAACGGGCAGTCATACGCGGATATTCTGCGCTCCGTCAAAAAAAGCGTGGACATAAGCCGAGAGGAGGTAAACATCGCCGCCGTCAAGTTCAATCAGAGAGGGCAATAGAGGTAAGGCAACTGGCTTCTCCACTATAATAAACCAGAAGATTGCAGGTGTCAGGGCGAAGGTGTCAACACGGAACTCCAAGACCCTCCACCTGAAGGGACTGGACGGGGACGCCACCCGCGAGGACATCCGAGAAGCACTCTCCAAGATCCTGGGTCCCAAGGTGGATACGCAGGAGCTCCAAGTTAAGGCCCTACGGCCGGGTTATGCAGGCAGTCAGAACGCCACCATCATCACCACGGCGGAGAGCGCCACCAAACTTCTAAATGCAAAGCGCTTTAGAGTGGGCTGGGGCCTCTGCCGGGTGGTGGAGCGCACTGACGTCGTCCAGTGCTTTAGATGCCGGGAGTACGGCCACCGCAGCACTACGTGCAGAAACGCGAACCGGTCAAAATGCTGCCACATGTGCTGGGACCCTGACGACGAGGAAAAGTGCCTAATCTGCGACACTCAGGGCCATAGAGCGGGTGACCGTAACCGCTCGGCATTCAGTAAGGCACTCGCTGAGGCGCGGGAGAAAAGCAAAAACCGAAGCAGGAAGGAGAAGGGACCCAAGGAGAAGCAGCTCGCCGAAGGCACCAGGAGAGCCTTCAGGACGCAAAAGCCTGCAGAGACAACCAGCAGGGACAAAGCCTCGGATCCAGATAACACGGGAAACATAGATGTCACCCGAGCGAAGACAGCGAATGCCGACGCCAGCGGCCCACTCCCGACCCCCATGGAAATCGAGCAGGACCAGGCGCTAACTCCAGCCGACCCGACTCAAGGGACAGAGAAAACGCCCGTGGCAAGGGTGACGCTGATTGATAGAAGTGCCTCGGAAATCTTCAGGGAAGACTCCCCCGAGAAGCACCCAACCACCAGCATGGGAGGTCGATCCAAGAAGCACGAGAGTAGCAGCAACTGCAACAAGGAACAGACCGGATATCACTAACGCATGCACAAACAACAACAGCTAACACGACACACTCTCAACAGCTAATACCCGTAGCAATGGCAAACACCCACAACCGCACAAACCAAAAGGGCAGGAAGAGAAAAGAGGACACACATTTAAACATACTACAGATCAACTTAAACCACTGCAGGCTAGCCCACAACCTGCTGCAACAGAACGCGGTCGACTGGGAAATAGACGCAGCCATCTGGATAACCGAAAGGGCCGCCATGAGGTTGGCCCCCATACAACTCCTGGCCAGTGCGGACGGATACGTGGCGGTTCGGATCAGTGATATCACTGTAGTGAACTGCTACTCTTCGCCGAACATACGCCTGGACGCCTTCGTGACCCACCTACAACATCTGGACGACCTGATGGGCATACTGGACCACAACCATACGATCGTAGCCGGGAACTTCAACGCGAAATCACCAGCATGGGGCTCTGCTGAGACGAGCTCACGGGGCACAGCCGCCCTCGAAATGGCCAATCGCGTCCGGATCTGCCCGGTCGTCAGCAAGGAAGGGCACACCTACAATAGAAACGGGCGGCACTCGCTGATTGATATCATGCTCTGTGGTAGGTCCGTGCTCCGGAGACTTGCCTCAAGCACCATCCTGAACACGGAAACCGCCTCAGACCACCTATACATAAGGTACGTGCTCACCAACAACACCACAAGTCGCGGAGAAATGCCTTGGTCGGGAGTGGTCGACGTGGACAGATTTTTCACGCTCTACAACGCGACTGCGACGCTGGCCTCCCCTTTTCGCATAGAAACAGCGGCGGACATCGACAGTTACATTAAGTTACTGAGGGAGCTCGTCGAGAAATCTATTCGGCCCCAATACCAGGCATCACACAGGCGTGGTGGTGGACGCCCGAGGTCGAGGCAGCAAGGCGGGCCGTAATTAGGAGCAGAAGATGACTCCAGAGAGCCAGGAAGAAGGGTTCAGCTCCCGGGATCGAGCTCTCCAGAGCCATCTACCTAACGCTCAAAAGAGACCTGAAATGGACCATTCAGGCCTCGAAGAACGCAGCCTGGAAGAGGTTTTTAGTTATGAGTTGTGTTCTTGTAAATAACTGGTGCGTGCGGTGTAATTACTAACTTTATTTGATAAGTTGCGTAGAATCACTTTAGGGTAGCGTGACATCGTAGCAAGAGAGGTATGAGAGGTATGAGAGGTATGAGAGGTATGAGAGGTATGAGGGCGAGCGTCTCACTGCTGCTCCTTTTATATTATCCTGTTTGCCCCCGGCAAGGGCTCTGGACACCCCCTGATTGGTTGACCCGCGAATGGGTTTTCCCAATCAGCGTTGTCCATCTTCATCTCACCGCGTTGCCCCTTACGCCCTGAGCGCGTCCTGTTTTGGGACCGCGTGGTGATCGGAGTGGGTGCGTTTTTTTATGATGTAACGGCCTGGGTTTTCCTCAGGGCTGTTGCGCTCGGACTTCCGGCGTTCGGGTCCGTTTTGCGTGCCCTTCGGAATTCCCGCTTATTTATGACGGTCTCGTTGACTATCGAGAATCAGGTAAAAAAGAAACTCTACTGGCTTATTTCCATCCGGACAGGAAACAGCTTACTCAAAGATAGCCTTTTCGAAGGAGAGTCATAAATATGCTAGTCGTTTGCACGAGAAACAAATCTTTTCTTATGCGCGCCGACTGGCCGCTACAGGTTCATCAAGGATATTGACTCCAACACCTGGGGAAAGCCATACACATGGGTGGTGAGAAATATCAAAGGACGACCCCCCCATTCACCTTGAGCCAAAGAGAACAACAGGCGGTGGTGGGGGAGCTGTTCACCGTCACTTCTCCGGCACTCAACTGGAGGGCCGCCGAGGCCACATCCCGACGGCCCATCCCACGCGGATCCTCGGACGACGACCCGTACCCCCCGTTCACAGAAGACGAGGTGCGGGCGGTGCTGGAGAGGCTCAGGAAACGAGCAGTGGGACCGGACAACATGCCTCTGCCGGTCATACGTGCGCTTGCGGGGCGCGCGGTGGGCCACATAGCGCACCTGTTCACCAGATGCCTGGCCGTGGGGTATTTCCCTCGCGACTGGAAGGAGGTGAGGCTGGTACTGATCCCGAAAAAAGTGGGCCCGGACAACCGGCCCGCTTGGCGCCCACTGTGCATCCTCTCCAACCTTGCAAAGGCATTCGAGCTCTGCATTAAGGGGAGGATTGCACCCGTGGTCTCATTTTCGGACAAGCAGTACGGCTTCGCAAAAGGAAGAAGCACGGTGGATGCAGTCAGCCGTGTGGTGGAGGTATGGAATGCGGCCAAAAAGAGAGCAAACACTGCTTCCTTGTAACACTGGACGTCAGGAACACATTCAACGCGGTCAAGTGGGAGAACATCCTGAGGGCCCTCCAGCGGAGGAACATCCCTCCCCACCTGACGGACATACCCCGCAGGTACCTGCACAGACGCTGCATCATGACGCTGAGGGAAGGCTCCACGAAGCAAGCACCCGTGTATGCAGGAGTACCCCAGGGATCCGTACTGGGGCCACTGCTCTGGAACATCCAGTACGACGAGCTCCTAGAAACGAGACTATCACAGGACTGCACCCTCCTGGGCTATGCAGACGATTCTGCATTGATCGTAACCGCTGGCGACATGCGAGCGGCCAGAAATAGGGCTACCATCGCGCTCAAAAGCATAAAGGCATGGTTCTACCGGAACCACCTGGAGCTCGCTGAGGACAAATGTGAGATCCTCCACCTCACGAGCAGGAAAGCGAAAGGAGGCATCGATGTTAAGATCTGCGGCAACCCCCTCAAAGCATGCGAGACAACACGCTACCTGGGGGTCGCGATGGAGGGCAACCAATGCTTCAGGGCCCACATCCGCGGCGCCTACGAGAAGGCCACAAGATACGCCGGCATGCTGAGCAGATTACTCCCTAATCTGGATGGCGGCGGCTTCTGGGCCCGATCCCTATACTACCGAGTGGTGGAGTCGGTGATTATGTACGCGGCACCGATTTGGGCTCCGGCGGTCAGAATGGGAAACAACAGGAAGCCGCTCAACGCTGCACAAAAAGCAATCCTGACGCGGGTGGTCAGGGCGTACCGAATCACCGCACTGGACGTACTGTGCGTCCTGTCGGGTTTCCCACCCTTTGAACTGGTGGCGGCCGAGAGGAGACGTACGTGCGTGCGGTGGCAGGGGGTTTCCATTGTGAACCTGACCTGGGCGACGCCTGCTGCCGTGCGTCGAGTCTCGGGATGGAGGGTGGCTGAGGAGATGGAGCTTACTTCGGACCACGTTCCAATTATTATGGACGTGGGAGCCACCCCCAGCGGCGCGCGGGGTCCCGTGACTCGACGGGCCGGCCGGCGACGGCCGCGGTGGGGGGTCAGGCAGGTCGACGTCGACCTGCTCAAGGCCGTGGCATTGGCGGCATCGTGGGGGGGGGGACAACCGGGCTTTCAGGGGATGGGCAAGTTGCTCCTGCGCGGGTGGCTGAACTGCTCCGTGAGGTATTGTGGGCGATTTCTGACACCGCAATGCCCCGTAGCGGCGACGCTGCCCGTAGGACGCCAGCATATTGGTGGTCTGCGGGGATCGCCGGGTTGCGTGCAGCATGTCGTGCGGACCGGCGCCGGTATACGCGGGCGCGCCGGCGTGCAGGATACCGTACTCGCGTGCTATCGCGAGTACCGCGATGCGTTGTCGGGGCTCCGAAAGGAGGTCGCCAGGGCCAAGGACTAGGCGTGGCGGGAGCTCGTTGCGTCGTTGGATGCGGATCCCTGGGGGCAGCCGCACAAACTGGTCATGAACAGGCTGCGGGCGCGGGCGTCACCGGCGACCGCGACGTTGTATCCGCAGCTCCTTGAAAAGGTGATAGGGGGCCTCTTTCCATCTGAGGGAGGCCCCGAAGGGGGAGATATAGATCCTGCCGCCGGACGGCGGGAGGGCGAGGCCCCTATATGGAGAGAGGAGCTGGGTGTAACGGGTGACGAGCTCCGTCACGCTGCGGAGGGAGTGGGCGGAAAGGTGCCCGGCCTGGATGGGGTCCACGGTCGGATGCTGGCCTTGTCCCTGCCGGCGCTTGGCCCCGACATTAGACAACTGTTTCACAGTTGTCTGAGGGAGGGGGTCTTTCCGTCGGCGTGGCGGAGTGGCCTCCTCGTATTGATCTCCAAAGAGGAAACGAAATGGGGTCGCCATCCGCGTGGCGACTGTTGTGCCTCCTGGATGAGGCGGGGAAGCTTTTCGAGCGGATCATCGCTCGGAGGCTTGTGGCCCACCTGGCGAGCGAGTTTGCTCCCGGTTTAGATAGTGCTCAGTTCGGCTTCCAAGAGGGCTTCTCGACTGTGGACGCGGGGTGGACAGTCGCATAAAAAATCGGCTCTTTTCAGAGCCATACATCGCCCCTCTCGGAAGCCAAACTGGCAGTCCGCCAGATCGGGGCCGTCGCGGGACAGGTGCCTGGAGAGGCGGGCAACAATGATCTTCTCGAAGATCTTGCCCGCCTCATCCAGGAGACAAATGGGCCGGTACGCGGAGGGAGAATCCCCTGGCCTCCCATCCTTCCTGACCTTGATATAACCTTGACATAACCTTGACATGACCTTGACATTGTTCGAGGTCAATGCACTGTCCTGCACACATTCCCCTGAATGAAGTGGATTTACAACTAACTGGGTGAGTTTCTTATTGATAATATTCTTCATACTTCTCTAACAAACATATCCCTTACGTCCTTTAACACGATTATTATTTATTAAATTAGCTTTGCGAATCATTCGTTGAACTGTGTTCGGACACGGAATTATTTAAATTAAAATATCATTTACATACTTTGTTAATCTTCACGGTGCACCTTGCTTAAAAATGTCATATGTTACACACAAGGTGTCATGCACACTAGAAAATTAAAACGGCCGTCACGGTTAAATTACTTACTATTTCGGGTTCGAAAAATTAGTAAATATTCTTCAGACATTCTAAAGTAAAGGTGAACAGCGCTTTTCTTAAAAATATCACTGTTACGTAGTAAAAACAATCCGGAAAGTTCTCGCTTCGTGATTTGTGCAATACTTCGAACGAGGCTGGAGTCTGTCCCAACCATCTGTCAAAGTCTCGTACTGCGGGCTCTCGAACTTCGCGCCGTCACCTCTCATTGGTCAGTGTTTTCCGTTAATAACTCGTAAACAAAGCCGCAGATTGCATTTTCGCAAAGGAAAAAGTTACTTCAAATGACCTCAGCTACCCCTCATTTTCGGATGTTAAAATAATTGTGGAACACCCTGTAGACCTGTCTGCCTCCTCCTAGTATTTAGCAAGGTTCTGGAGAGGCTAATAGCTGTGAAACTGACAGACATATTTGAAAATCATATACTTACCTCTGACCAGCAATTCGGCTTCCGTCCAGCCAGATCCACGGCGGAAGCAATTTTTAACCAGTTAAGTGCGCTCGACGTGTATACACGTCGGATCAAATCTCTACTGCGGTGCGGTTGACGTGTATACTCGTCGTGTAAAATAAAAAATTACCATTCACTATAAAAACTCGAAATCTCAATAAAATGTAATACAAATATTATTTCGTGATATGTTCCCTTTATATTACTAATACGACCGCTATGTATTTCGTATGGAGGGGGGCTCGCGTATCAAAACAAATTACACACGTAACCCGCGATTTGGACGGCTAGCGTTGATTTGCGGAGAAACTGCATCGGCAGTTAGCAGGGTCAATAATGACTCGTTGCTCTGCGACGTAAAGTCTTATACATTTTTTACACAAGACAGGGCATTCGAAAAACAGTACAAACGAAACAATCCGAATTATTCGAACAAAAGCTCTCCCTTTCTTGCTTCCGAAGCGTCTCAAGTAAGGTAAGGGTTTGTTTTCATAGTTATTACCAAATAAAGTATAAGACAAGGTAAGTATGAAAAATACTAAATATTTATAAATAATTATCAACTTCTTTATTGTTCAAAAACATGGGCGGTAAAATTATTGTATTTTTATGCAGTCGAGACTATGACTTCCATAACTTTATGCAGGTATGAAGTCATGTCTGCGACAATAATAATAATGATAATACAATAAACGGCTAAATTTTATCCTCCAGATGGGTGATTCAAATAGCGATAGTGGCGAAATTTTACACATCAGAAAGTGAAGAAGTGTGCCTTGTCTTATTTCGTCTTCTGACGAAAACAAGAGTAATGACACCGAAGAGGATTGCTCTAGCGAAAATGAGTCAGAAGAGGATTCTTCTTCCAGTGCATCCAAATTGGATGACGAACCTTCCGGTGACAGTCAATCAGAAGAAGAGAACCAAACCAAACATTCTGAATGGAAAACAGAAGAAAATAATAGGGCGCCATTTGGTTTTTCTGGAAACTCCGGACAACAGTTTGATGTGCCTCGATCATCAAGAAACAAGTGTTTATTTTAGTTGGATAAATTATTAGATTATGAATTCATATCCATCTTTGTGGAAGAAACGAATTTGTATGCACAACATTATGTTGAAAATCACACTTTGAAGTCACGATCAAGAATGAAGAATTGGTATTCGACAAATTATAATGAAATGAGATGTTTTATCGCAATGTTGATATTGCAGTATTTTTTGAGAAGAGAAAGTGTATCAACACCTTTTTTTACGAAAGTGTTGACTGCAGAAAGGTTTTTACTCTTTTGCAAATTTTTGCATTTTGCAGATAATAGAAATTTGATCAGTGCGAACAAAATTTCTAAAATTGGAAGTGTTGTGAAAAATATCCAACACAAATGCAAGAGTTTATATATTCCAACGCAAGATATTTGTGTTAATGAGTGCCTATTATTATGGAAAGGACGTTTGTCATGGAGACAATATATTCCTTCTAAAAGCAGCCGTTTTGGCATAAAGTTTTTTGTTCTATGTGAAAGTCAATCCGGATATATTTGGAATTTTTCCATATACACCGGAAAAAACGCAGATTATGGCCAAAATTATCCTGAATATAAAACCGGTACTCGCATCGTTCTTGAACTGTGCCACAACCTATTACACCAGGGATAAAAGGTATATGTGGATAACTGGTATATGAGCATCGATCTAGCAAATATATCAAGTGCCTGTCAAACAGATATTGTCGGTACTATGCGACAAAACAGACTTAGGGTCCCGCCAGACATAAAAAGAACTCCACTAAATAGGGGTCAGTGTGTCACACGGTATAATAACAAAATAATGCTATTGAAGTGGCGGGATAAAAGATACGTACTGTTTCTTAGTACATTTCATGCCGCTGGTATGTGGTAGAAAAAGAAAAACGTGGTGCGATAGTAAGAAAACCAGAAGTAGTATTTGATTATTCTATAAAAATGGGCGGCGTGGATAGAAGCGATAGAATCATAGCATCGTATACACTTGCGAGGAAAAGAATGAAAAAATACTATAAGAAAATATTTCTCCACCTCATCGATATTATATGTTTCAACTCGTACGTATTATACAAAAAAAATGGCCGAAAGCTAAGTCGACTGAACTTTTTACTACAATGTGTGGAAGAAATTGTCGAAGAATATGCAATTCAAGAAAAACAAGTTTCTCAAATTGGTCGGCCATCAAAATCCGCAAAACCAACACGGCTCATCGGTAAACATTTCCCAAATTTTCTGCCAGTTACTCCATCAAAACCAAATCCTCTCCGATGATGTGTCGTTTGCTCAAAAAATGGAAAGCGCAAGGAAACAAGGTTTTGTTGTACGACCTGTGAAGTCGCACTTTGCGTAGTACCGTGTTTTGAAACATATCACACATACATAGCTTGAAATTCTATAAACTATTTCCTTATTTCTTTTGTTTATTCTTGCTATCTTCAATTTTTCTTGCTTATGTATTTTATTATTTGTTGACAATTTTCAAGCTCTTAGTAAGAATAACGTATTTAGAAACGAATTGCTGGTTTATTTGACAAATAAAAATGTAATCCTTCCTCGTTTTTCATAAAATGTGTAACAGTACCATTTGCTCTGCGTTTGACGTGTATATACGTCGCGTTGCTCGTTTTTAATTCCGCACCCTGTGGTGATCTTTTGAAACTAAATTCCATAGTTAACTGGTTAAACTCTATAAGGGTGTCTTTGTGTCGGTTGTTACGTACGCAGCGACCGGGTGGGCGGACAAAACGAATGTCCACCACCTTAGAACCCTACAAAGTGCTCAGAGGAACGCCCTCCTAAGAGTCACAAGAGCATATAGGACAATATCGAACGAGGCTCTGATGGTTCTGGCCCCTGCTAAGCCGATAGTCCTCATTCTTCAGGAAAGAATGGCAGTATTCTGTCTCAGGAAAGGGGAAGAGGTGAAGATTGGGGATACGATCCTCTCAACAGGCCCACGAACACAACACGACGACAGTGAGAACACAACAGAACAAATACTACGCAACATAATGAATCACACCCTGAATATCTGGCAAGAAAGATGGGATTCCACACCGAAGGGCAGAATCACCTATGAATTCTTCCCAGATATCAGGACAAAACTGGGGGTGAGACTGGAGCCGGACTTCTACGTCTCGCAGCTGCTGTCGGAGCATGACAAGTTCAACTCCAAATTAAAGGAGTTGAGCTTGGCAGAAACCGATGCATGCGAGTGCGGGCGGACTGACACAGTAGCACACCTGCCCACTGCACGAGACGCACCGACAGAATCTACACAGACAAGCCGACAAACATCACCTCCCGTGGCCCTGCAACCTAAACAGGCTTACCCAACCAAAATTGGTCAAGCACCTCCAGAAGTTTGCGACATGTGCCATGAAGGCACGAGAGTAAAACTCGGACTACGCGGCTGATACCCGGCTTCGCAGGCATCTTGCACTAAAGCAAGATGAGCCGAACCGGCCGAAAAACACTCATGTATTGCACACAAAGCATGAGCCTGCATGGGACTGAGCGCACGCTGGCAACCCAGCCTCCTCATGGCCCCCGCTGGAAACACCGCTCCACCCACCCCCAAGTGGTGCCTGCACAGTGGAGCGGTGGCCAAGTGAGTTGCCTCCTGAAAAAGACAGTCCACCTTTCTGATGATCCCCACCAAAGGTGAAGGAAAAGTTATTCCAAGCACGGCTCCCCTCGTATTGGTTTATGCTACCTTAACACCGCCAGTATAAGCTGCACATGGCAGCTTTGGAATGGCAGATCCGGCTAACGCTCCACACAGCTCACTTAACCCTTAGAGCTCTATGGACGCATATGTGCGTTTGGCGAAAGTCATCCGTGTAGCCTAAGGCCGCATTTATGTGTTTTCTCTAAGTTATCGGCCTGGACTAAGGGCACATATATGCGTTCGTCGATTTTTTCAATCAATATGCAGTTATTTTCGTGTAATATTAATACAGGGGCACTCGTTAGTAATTTGCCTTCTTTAGGTAGCGGTTGGGCAATATTAGGGTCATAAAAATCCCAGAGAATTTCCGAAACGGAAATCCCATTTTATGTCGCACTCTCTAACTAATTAGGTTTCAAAATAATTACCTGCACTGTCACTTTTTCGCAGCAATATCGTCTTGTGAATGTAAGAACCGTCGATTTTTTTTTATTCGTGACACCCTACAAAATGTCAAATCTTGAGGAATATTTCACAAGGGACGACAGTGAAAAAGAATATAGTGAATCACTATCATCAGACATTGAATCAGAAGAATTAATTGATGAACAAAGAACAAATAGAAAACGGCCCAGGAAGTTAAGCACATCATCGGAAGAGGAAAATTCAGAAGGGAGCGAAAATGACGAGACTTCTCACCAATATGGAACATTATTCTGGTCAAAAAGGAACTTAACTCCTGCAATACATATCTTTGACGACCAAAATTCAGGAGTAAAGGGAAATTTAAATCCAAAATCAACACCCAAGGCTTCTAAGCCTTTATGATGATGTTCCCGGAAGAATTAGTGTGTGAAATCACCGAGCACTAATGCAGCGTTCGAAGAAACTTTCGTTGAAGGAGTACTGGTCGACGGACGAGCTGCTGAAAAGCGGTATTTTCCGCAAAATTATGTCACGGGATCGGTACATGATGTTGTTACAAATGTTGCACTTCAATGATAATAGTACAGCCACGGACGATCCGTTAGTCAAAATACGGCCAGTCATCCATAAGATAAAAACTTCGTTTTCGCAGTCATTCGTACCGTACGAAAATCTGTGCATCTGCGAAAGTCTTTTACTTTACAAAGGCAGATGTTATTTTAAACAGTTCATACCATCCAAAAGAAGTTGGTTTGGCATTAAGTAGTTTGTCCTTTGTGACTGCAAAACTAATTATGTACTGGACTTTATAATTTATACCGGCCAAAAAACAAACATCAAGAGAAGTGACACAGCCATTGGAATCTCTGGAGATGTTGTAATGACGCTGCTTCAGCCATATCTTGGAAAAGGCCATACAGTGATTACAGACAATTGGTACATAAGCCCACTATTGTATACTTTTTTACACGAGAAGAAAACCAACGCATTTCGGACAGTTCGAAAACATAGAAGACAAATGCCCCGCGTGGACGACAAATTGAAGAGAGGAGAAAACTTGCTACCGGTCAACTGACATTTTATTGGCAATGAAATGGCATGACAAGAAAGAGGTTTGGATGTTGTCTTCTGCACATGAAGCTATATTGAGTGAAACTGGGAAGAAAGATTATCGTACAGGAGAGACCATCGTGAAACTATCGTGTATTACGGATTATAATTCCAAGATGGGTGCTGTAGACAGAGTGGATATCACGTCAAGTACACTTAATTCAGTAAGGAAAACGCTAAAATGGTATAAGAAATTGTTTTTCCACTTGTTAGATTTAGTCGTATATAATGCATATATTTTGCATCAAAATTGTACTGGTACAAAACAAAAATTTAGTGAATACCATTTAGCACTAATGAAAGACATTTTACGAAAATATCCGGAAAGTAGAAGCGTGGCAGGAGGAGGAAAAAGAAAATCTGAGGATTTACCGTTTAGGTTAACTGAAAGGCATTTTCTGTCGAAATGTGAGAATCGTGCGGGCGCAAAACAGTTGACCAGAAGAAAGTGTGTTGTTTGCGTAAAAAGTAACAGAAGGAGCGATACGCGATACGAATGTAAAAAATGCGATGTCGGTCTATGTATTGATAATCGTTCTGAAATTCTTCATACACAATTAAATTTTTAATTCCTGTGTGTGTTGTAAATATCAAATTAAGTTTTTTAGTTGATTGTAAAATTTAATGTTTTAAATTGTTAATGTTTATATTACATAATTTTAATGCTCAAAAATAACAGTCTTTAACTATTTAACCTTCTGCAAAAGAATCACTATAACTTATTACTGTTTGCGCCTTGAATAGTCACTTCAGTGTGGCAAAAAAGTATTCCGCCCCCAGCAATGGTCAGCGATAGCCGCGCTCCGTCCCTACGAACCGTTTCGGCCAGGAGTATTCACAGCTCAAAAGGTTAAGTAGACAGTCAAATGTCCCTATCTCCAGCCTCCAAAGACCAACCCCGCCTCCTCGTGGTGAAGACTAAAATACTGTACCGAAAGTTCCGTATAGAGTTGTTTTGTGTTCACCAGAGTTCAATTGTTCCAAGGTTATATTCTCCCTGTTCATATTCATTTTGTCACTTATTCAAAATTGTAACGGAACATCGCACACGTTGAACTGCGGTAAATCTGGCTACTATATATATATTGTATTTTTCGCAAATAATCTATTTAAAGTGTCGAATTATTTTCATTAGAACTGCAGTAGCATATACCGGACAGAATGTTAAGTGTAAGTAAACTTTGTCTGCGGGTTATTTGAAATTTCGGCGAAGAAGAAGATGAAGAAGTTACGATTACATTTCCTCGACCCGTGACATTTATTTATGGTCGAAATGGTACCCGGTAGACGACCATCATCGAGGCATTGAGATATGCAATTTGTGGGGAATTTCCTCCCTCATCGAATCATGAAAAATTCTTTGTACGAGATCCGACTTTTACAATGGCATCCTCGGTAAAATTGTTTCCTATCATGCTATATACTTGATTGCTGTTCATTTCATTGGCATTCTTATTTTTGTACAGGTCCGAGCTGTTGTAAAGGCCGCAACAGTGGAGAAAATAGATAGTATTCTTGTAATATCTAGAATATTGGAATGCTCTAGAAGAATTAATGAATTAAAATTTAAAACTTTCGATAATATCGTGAGTAGACTCGTTAATGGTAGAAGAAACAATCGAAATGTTAACATCGACACAGAACAGTGTATCAAGAAGTTACAGTGTTAACCACGGGTGTTTGGAAACTATAATCGGATTGCGTTATGTTTTGCCAGCAAGACGATCTTTGTTGGCCATTTGTCGAGAACAAAGAAAGAAACAAACAAAGGAACAAATGAACAAATGAACAAATACTGAAACAATGAACAAATGATGAAATTTACAAATGAACAGATGAACAAATGAACAAATGAACGAATGAACAAAAGATCAAACGAATAAGTGAGCAAGTTAACAAGCGAACGAAAGAACAAATAGACAAGTGACCAAATGAACAAATGAACAAAGGAACTAAAGAGCAATCGAACTAACGAGCAAACGAACAAACGAACAAACGGACAAACGAACAAACGGACAATCCAACACATGAACAAATGAACAAATACTGCAAGAATGAACAAATATACAAATCATAAAACGAAAAAAGGAACAAGGAAGATACAAACAAAGGAACAAGTTAACAAATACTGAATCAATGAACTAATGAGCAAATGACCAAATGAACAAAAGTACAAATGAACAAATGATCAAATTTTCAAATGAACAAATGAACATTAGCAATAGTATATATATATGGGTAATAAACAACAAAAACCTTGATTAATTAATCAAATGTTTGTTGTAATATGTGCGTTTTCTGCAGAATCTTGCTATCCATGCTGCCCGACAACACATTCTCATCTAGGCCTTGTAAACACAACACGTCAGAAATGTGCCGACACCTACAAAAACTTATTTCAAGTGTCTTAAAGATGTTTCGAAACAGACGTCGGACAGAGAGAAGCGAGCAGCGAAGCACATGGCGGCAAAACGTCGTGTACATGTTGCCGACGAACATTTTCTCGACCTACTCGAAATGTACATCGTTCCGTTACTTCTATCGGGCCATTTCTTCTTCAGAAATGTCTACACAATCCGATCCTGGGTAGAGTTTTCGTGCTGAACAAAAAACTTTTCGTAAAAATACAAAAATATTACACAGAAACTGCTCATGTCGACACTTTTTTAAAATTTGACATCCATTTGTTGCTATTTAGGACCAAAAACAATTAATAAATTGCATGCCACTATATTCGGGAAACTCTCCTCTATCTTTTAACACCGATTAGAACTTTCTAACGTATGTACTTTTCATGCAATACCTCATTTTTGTCGAAAATTTTGGGTTCTTACAAAAGTTCGTTTATTTAAAAATCTGTGAGGGTGATGGAGCAATTCGGTTTTCGGATACTTGTTCAGGGAGTGAAGCTCTACAAGAATTTCATAGGGGCTATAGGAACCCAGAAAAAAAGTTTGATTTTGTCGGACAGTGTAACCGAACCGATTCTAGATGCGCGTATTAGACGCTAGGGAACCAGACCAATCGAAAATACACGTATGGAGCGCAAGGTAGTCGGACAGAGAGGAAATGCGCTTATAGAGAACTGGACTGGCAAAGCGAGCTGTTCGCTCCCTGCCGAATTTCATATCTACAATTTTACGAATTGCTTGCTAGTTGCGTCTTTCCTCTGCAGTTTAGAAAAATGTAACACTGGGGCTCGCGTCGGTGAAGGTGGAAAAGAAGCGTCATTTCTCCCAATATATAAACTTTATTCAAACTCTATCTTAACTTATCGGTGGACGAATTAACAATTAAAATCTATTATTATAAACAAATATTTCGGTGAGACTACTCAAATAATCTTTAAAAAATTAACAAAAATAAATTATCCTCTTCTATATAAAAAAATTAACATATTATTGTGGGAGAAAGCCCTTCCTTGTAGGTATCGTTAATAGCCTGTTCCATTTGCATCATCAAATCGCTTAGTTAACATCACGTGATTGCAATTCCCGTTATTAACATGAAGGATCCTTCTCAAACAGTGGAGAAGTCGATGATAAAATGATCGGAATATTTTCAAATTTGGCTAAAATTATCGCCATATCTCGAGCATTGTATGTATATAATTTCCTGTTCTTATTTTTGAAAGACGAATCATGCTCTTCATCGACAATAATTAACTTTATGTTTTTATAAGGTCAAAAAGGCTCAAGGAAGAAATAACTGTTTCCACTATTAAATGATTTAGATGAATTTCAGGTGTTTTCACAAGCAGAAAAATCAAGAGCGAGCTCGTGGATGATAAAATTAATTGCTCCTTTAACCAATTGTTTTGGCAAAGATTGCTACGGCCTGCAAGTTTGCTGTGCTTCTTCAATTTCACGTTTTCGAACCATAAAAGGAATTACATTGGTTACTTGTACCACTTCTTCTATGTTCTTGCTATTTCTCGGGCTATCAAGATATTCTCTAGCTGTCACACTAACTTCTCTTTTATCTAGAAGATCCCAGAGAGAGAGCTTGTTGGTATTTTTACTACCTCCTTTGCTCTTACTCTGATTACTAGTACACTTCCGGGTTTTTCTCTTAGGATCATTTTGTTGTGAACTATCCCAATCTTGTCTTTGGCCCGTTTCTACTAGATATGCTAATCAGATAAATGGCTTAGATTGGTTATTTTATCTTCTACACCAATATTCTGCTCAACTAAGAAAGCAAAGGAGCTTTTTTAATTTTTTTTACTTTTTTATATAGTATATAAGGATCGCATTCGGCGAGCTATTTTTTATAAGATTATTTAAATAATCTGTTTTATTTCCTGCCTTATCAAAGCAAAGATATATATAATCTTTTTTTTTTTTTTTTTGTTTAACGTGGGGGAAATCTGCTGGTCAGACACCCCCGTCCCGCCCGAGGGGCGGGGCGGGGGTAGTGCGGGTTTAGACCCGCTAAAACCCCCACGGCGGCCTAGGGCGCTGGCGAGTAGCGGGGGAGCCACGGGAACTCTTAAAGAACACAACCGCGGCTCCCCCTCGCCTGGCCGGCCACCAGGATGGAATGGCGGTGGCCGGCCGCGTCCCGGGGGGGAGATTTATACTCCCCCCATGAATCATCTTGCTTCGGCGGTGCGGGGGACCGCACCCCACACCGCCTCGTCACTCCCAATATGGGGAGGACAGCTTCAGTTGGGGGGGGGGGTGGCGGGCGGCGGGCAATTAAACCAGTAATCTGGTACACCCGCCGCCCGCCTACTCTCATCTGCTCGGGGGGGGGGGGCTCTAGGCGTGGGCGCACACGCCGCACCCCCCGCTCACAGCGACCCCGCTCGGCAGCCTCCTTCTGCAGCATCACCTCTTCGCAGAAGGCGATGGCTGCCGCCCATTTTCTCGGGCTCTCCAGCATGGCCCCAACTAAGCTGGAGAGAGCGAGGTCGCGACCAACTTCCCGTCTTAGGACTCGGAGCAGCACTGAAAAGGCGGGGCATACCTCCAGTGTATGCTGCGCCGAGTCCTCCTCCGCGCCACAGTGGTGGCACATCCATATATAATCTTGGATAAATTCTTTGGCATAAAAAGCTCTTTCTCAGCTAAGAAATGATTTAAACAATTTTTTTTATTAAAACAAGGTTTATGGAAATTTCTCAAAATGGAAGTAGCATTATCTCCTGTCATGGATAATATGTTAGATAAATTGCATGGCATAAAGCCTGCTTTATGGAAATCAATTAAAAGTTGTGTTTTGTTTCCATTCTCATCAAAACAAATATCATGGAAATCTTTTAAAGCAGAACAAATCTTAGTTGCTGCTCCATGCAATATTTTAGATAAATTTTTTGGTGTAAAACCTTTCTTCTCAATTATGAAACGATTCAAATACTTTTTTGTTTCGTTTATAAAACAAAAATCATGAAATTCTTTTAAACTATTCGCTGCTGCACTCAATATACCACATAAATCGCACGGCCTAAAACCCACATTGTAAAAATCCTTTAAAAGCAGTGTTTTTCTTCTTTTCTGATTAAAAGAAATATTATGCAGTTGTTTCAAAGTAAAAGAAGCATGAGCTCCTGTTCCACATGGTATAGAGGATAAGTTACTTGGTCTAAAACCTGCGTTGTAGAAGTCCTCTAAAAGCTCTGTTCTTTGTCCTTTGCTATTAAAACAAACGCTGTGCAACTCTTGAAAAGCACCTTTAGCCTTGCCTCCTGCTCTACTTAATATGCTAGACAAGTTATGCAACGTAAAGTTACTTCCCTCATCACCGACCCCTTCAATAAAATGTTTCAAACGCTGTGTTTGATTTCCTCTTGCATCAAACCAAGAGTCATATAAATCTTTAAAAGCTTCTGCAGCGTTAGCTCCTGCACCATTCAAAATACTGGACATATTAGACAGATTTATCTTCTCGTTTTCTAAAGTTTTTATATATAGTCTTTTGTTTCCTTCCTTATCAAACCAAAGATCATATAAATTTGTAAAAGTTTCAGGAGCTTTAGCTCTTGCTCCATGTAAAATACTGGAAATATTAGATAGACGTATCCCTTCCTTTTCTAACGTTTTTAAATATTGTGTTTTACCTCCTTCTTCATTAAACCAAAGATCATATAAGCCTTTAAAAGCTTTTGCAGCATTAGCTCCTGCTACATTCAAAATACTGGAAATATTAGTTAGATTTATTCCTTCTTTTTCCAGAGTTTTTAAACATTGTGTTTTACTTCCTTCTTCATCAAACCAAAGGATATGTAAGTCTTTAAAGGCTTTTGCAGCGTTAGCTCCTGCTCCACTTAAAATACCAGAAATATTACTTAGATTTATCTCCTCTCTGTCTAAAGTTTCTAGATATTGTGTTTTACTTCCTTCTTCATCGAACAAAAGGTCATATAGGTCTTTAAAGGCTTTTGCAGCGTTAGCTCCTGCTCCACTCAAAATACTGGAAATATTACTTTGATTTATCTCTTCTTTGTCTAGAGTTTTTAGATATTGTGTTTTACTTCCTTCTTCATCAAACCATAGGTCATATAGGTCTTTAAAGGCTTTTGCAGCGTTAGCTCCTGTCACATGCAAAATACTCGACATAGTAGCTAAATTTATTCTTTCCTTCTTTAGTACCTCCAGACATATTTTCCCTTCTCCCTTAATTAAGAAACTTAAAAATTGATAAAATGCAGATATTTCTTCTCTGCCAACTACACTTCTGGCAAATTTGATTTCTTCATCAATATTTTCTACAATTTCCTGATAACTAGACCTATTATATTTTATATCTCCCAACAAATTTTCCATTATTCCCTTAGTAATAGGGCCAAATTCATGAGATTCTAACCAACGTAACGCTATTTCATGTAATTCTTCGCAATTATATGGAACATTACCCTCATCTATCCCATTTCTAATAACACTGTTCAATGCTTACTTGTCACACTGATTAACTGCAAATATTAGTCTATCTAAAAATTTCTCTTTTATTTCTTTTTCACCCTCGCCAGAAAGTCTTCCTTCTTCTTTTTCTTTCTGCCAAAAAGGTGGCAGCTTTAACAAATTTAAAAGCCTTGTCATTTCTTTTTGCGAAAATTGATAAAGACCATTCTCATTTATACAAAAACAATCGTTTAAAATCTTATATCCTTTTTTTTAATATTTATGTTAGTAAATTGTAAAGGATAGAAATTTTTAGATCGTTCATATTTGAATTTCTTTTCTTCTGTAAGATTTAGGTCTGCATTAGTATAGATGACAAAATATTTTATATTTTCATCCTTTTCTAATTTTTCAATGAAAAGAGCGAAGCACTTATTCACAGAAAATGTATTCTTTTTCTCCTGCCGTTTAGAAGGAAATAACTGATAATAACCAATACTATTATTTGCATTGTGAGGCTTTATACAAGTAATGCTATCTTTATAATTGATAGTGACGTCAACAGATATGCTATAGTTTCTTTCCTCAAAATTGATGAGAAACATGTTTTTACGCAAGAACATAATGTGTAAGAAGGACATTAATAAATTGGATCCATATGTAATTTCAGATATATAACTTCCAAGTTTTCCATCTTTTTCTGAAGCTATTAAATCACGTAACACAATTTTTTGTAATGCTACATAACCGTCGTGAACTTTACTATTTTTTCCCATTTCACTTTTGATAATGCTGTTCAATTCTTCTCTATTAGGTTGATTAACTGCAACTACTAATTTATCCAAAAATGCTTCTTTTATTTCTTTCCGGGAATATTTCCTATCTTTTATTACTGTCTGCATAGCGGACGAAAATTCTAATCGCATTAAAAGTTCATCTCTTATTATTTTATCTCGCGCAAATTGATAAAAACCACGCCCTTGTATATTATCATTTGTAAAGAAAAAGTCTCTTAATATGATATCACGTTCTTCCATGCTATCAAATTTAAACGGATAAAAGTTTTTAAATCATCCCCTTTTTAATCTGTTTTCTTTTGCAAGATTCAAGCTTGAATTAGTATAGATAACAAGGTATTCTATATCATTTGATAAATCATCTGTCTTAGAGATTAGAAGTTTAACAAAACTATTAAGGTAATTATTCATGGAGAAACTTCGATTTTCTTTAGTAAACAATCTAGCATAACTAATATTATTATCTGTATAATATTTGTCTACATTTTCAATTTGTAGATGAATAGACTTCTTCTCGTAGCAAAGAACAATGTTACTAAACTTATCAATATCAGACTTTTCAAACGCTAACGATAATGAAGGATATTTATGTTTATATATGGACTTCCTTAGTAAGCAAAGAATCGACAAGTCTAATTGATACGTAAGTCCAATCAATTGATGAGGAATACGTTGATAAGCATTACTCAATCCATCCTGTCTAGATCCATCTTGTAAATCATTAAGAAATTCCGAATCCTCATTGCTAGTATCACTTATATCAATGTGCCCACTTTTTGGTACCTTACTATCTTTGTCCGTAACAGTATGTTTACGTTTTCTAGAGCTTGCACCAATTTCACGATTTTCCTTACTTGTACTCCTTGAATGACCACTTTGTTTGTGCGAGTTATTTTTAATATCTCGTAGTTGCATAGAAATGTAAGATTTGGAAATATTGTTCGAGTTTGAATCTATCACATTAACACTAGCTTCCTCTCTAGAAACTTTCATGCTTCTCTTTATATCTTTTTCAATATTACTAAGAAGTGGTACAAAATGATTCCTGTAATTCATCATATAAATAATATTACCACCATTTTTCCTTCAATTTCAGGACTTCCGCATAGAACATTTTTCAACTTTAGATTTCTTATTTCTGGACCGGAACCCATATTTTCAATGTCTTCTGCAGTAAATTCAATGTGCGGAATATATTCACAAAGTTTTCATATTCTCATTTTAAAGCATTACCCAAACATGAGCCTTCCTTTGACTGATTAACTTGTTGCGCATATTGCTTGCAACTTTCCTGTAAAGACTTTATATTGAATCCTGTACTACCTGTAATCAGGTCCTCAAAAAAAACGAAAAAAAACAATCTACTTTACCCACTGCAGCTCCTATCTAAAGTCTTCAGGCAATTTCTTTCTTAATGTTTCCAAAGGTTGATTAAGCTTCTCTCTTTTCTGTTTATCCTTTACATTCTTTATCCAACTAAAAATGAAAATAGTTTCTCTAATAACAAATCATTTTAGAGCAGCAGCATCAGGTGATAGATCTGGTAATCCATTTAATCCAAACATATCAAATCTACTATATTAACCAGCAGCAAAAATGATTAAAGATTATAATTAAAGACATTATTTTATGTCGAATAATATCACTTTAATTAGTAAATAGTTTCATATATTTTATCATTAAATTAAGAATATGGTTACTTTTGTTTAAATCAAAACAACTACCGTGAGTACTGTTTCTAGATCAAGATTTAGAAAGGTTTTAACTATTTGTATTATTCTGCCTCCGTTGCTCTCTCTCTCTCTTTCGATGATTAGAGGAGCTTGCCAGAGACAAATATTATCTGAAGCAGAACTACATACTAAAGGAGACGATAAAGATTATTCTAACGGCGAGGGAGAAAGAGTACTGAGAAATTTCTTTGAAATTCTTTTTAATCTCTTTGAAGTAGATTTGGATCTGAAAGTCTACCAAATGCTCAAAGAAAAGAACGAAACAAACCTGATTGCTGTAACAATGAAGTTTTTGCATGATAAGCTTAAGAAATTAATCAAAAAGATTTCCAAATATGATGATTTGTGTTGGGACAATAGGTTGGACAGAAGAGGAGGTTGCAAGACCAGGATTGCAGAATCTATAGCCTACGTCAACGTTAGAAGAATAATATACGTTGCGCGGTTTGTGGAGTGAGAGAGGGGTATAGACGCATCGATACGGTTTCTCTCTCTCTTCCGCTTGATCCGCTATGAACGAAGCGCGGTTTTTGGGAGTGGGAGAGAGATGGAGGATAGATGCGTCGCAACGGTTACCGTCGCGCACGACGAATGCATCGCATTTGTAACGAGTCTGGAGACGATTTCTAAGCGGTCTTCTTGTCTTATCGAATTTAATCATGTGGCGTTTTTTATCGCGCTTGCATTTTTACATTTTAGGAAATGTTTTGGAGGGAGTGAGCGAGAGAGAGAGGGGTAGATTAGAGAAGCTGCGCTTGCATTTTTACGACGTTGTGGATAGTGAAGTGCGCGTGCGTGCATGTTAATAAATAGATGAAGCATAACGCGGAGCAAATTAAATCGTTGTCGAACAGTGGAAAGGTGCGTGTTGCTATAGACATATATTTTGCAAAAAGTAAGTTTACGTTTAAGATGCCCGCAATAGATTTTATTGTCGATATGGACGGTTTCTTCGTAGCCAATTTTACAAATTTAATTGTAAAGAATTAGCCATCGTAAATGCTCATACCGCTGAATATGAATTATTTGAATTCGAATTGCGCGTTCGCTGAATGGATTTATCCAGAAGCGATCAGAAGTCTGCATGGCATGTCTCGAATTTCGTGCACGGGATTCCATTTAAAAATTTCCAGGGGAAAAAGAATTATCAACAAGAGGACATTGGCATTATTATAAAAAATTTCGTTCGAGACTACAAGGATCCCGTCGTCGCGTACAAAGGGGGGCATATTGAAAAGGATATTTTAAATAAAGTAGGAGTTCGCAGTTTCAATTTGGAATATCTCGGCTGTGCCAAATTCAATTCATTGATCGCGGAAGCGATGTATGAAGAATACCACGTAACATGCAGGCTTCATTGATGGACGCGAACTTCGAAAGAGAAGATTCACTATCATTGTTGTTTGAGCGAAGTTCATGTATTTTGGATGTGGCTAATGAAATCGAAAGGTAACACATTTTTTTTCTTTTTTTTTAGTTACAATTAATTTTTATTTCTATCGCGCCTTTTTGTAGAGAGAGAGAGAGAGAGAGAGAGAGAAAGAGAGAGAAAACGTAGGAACGTATGGATTATCGGTGCGAAGAGGAGAGGCTTCGCAGCTTTGAAAATTAGCCGGTCCCGTTTATTAAGCCGGAGGAGCTCGCGATCGCTGGATTTTATTATCTGAGGGAGGATGATTTCGTGGGAAGCCGTCTTTTGGTGGGAAGCCGGGAACAAACCCGTGTTGGAGCATCGCTTTTGCTCCAGGAATTGTCCGTACGATCTTCGAACGACGTTACGTTATCCTCGAACCGCCAAGAAGCGTGGACGAGTGTGGCATCCTTTACCATACGACGGAGAAGAAGACAGAGGCGTGTGCAATAATTGTGAATTTGAAAATTAATGAAATTAAAAATTTATTTTAAAAAACGCTTGATTATAATATATGTTTAGCGCGTAATGTCCGTTTTGTCCATCAACGATGACGACGACAACGAGGGTGGTGGCGTCAACGATGAATAAAAAAAATGTAATACAAAGTTTAAAATATTTTTTAATTTGTAAATTTGCAGTGTAAAAGCATACGCATCAATCGAAAATAGGGATACATTTCCGAGTTCAGATAAAGTCGAATATTGGATAATAAGCACGAATCGAATTGGGTAGAGTTTTTCTTTAAATCGTTTTTCCTTTCGATTTGTAACGCGAATGTCACGTACCGCGGTTTTTGTGCTTCGTGGTTGTTTGCAGCATCGGATATTTGTACAGTTACCACCAATGGAAACTCGTGCTGATCGATCTTTCGCTCTCAAGAATACGCAGCATCGACAACTTGTGTATTTCATCCAAAGCGACGTGCGGCATTCTCCTTTGAATTTTATACAAATCCAGGACAGGTTTCGCATTGTCGGACCAGCTTCGTAACGCGTTAGCGTCGTTGCGCGCGCGAATCAAAATCAATCCGTGCCGAGCATTTATTACAACGCGTTTGTAATCTTCGCCTAGCAATGTGTTCATAGGCACGCAAAAGTTGAAATCTAGCACATTCGTAGGCGTTGCGGTGAGAGTTTCTGTATATCGAGCCCGCGTTGGACAGCGCGTCGCTCTTCGTAATGTTCAGACTGATGTAATTCTTCAAGGTCGTCGTTGTACCGGGATTTCTGGACCGATCGATTTCCACTCCGATCAGTTCGTAATGTATCTCGTCGAAAATAAACGCTAAAGCATTGTTCTCTAGAGCCACCGTGACGTTGGTCGATCCTCCCGGTAGGCTGAGTCTTCCCTCCACGTATAGAAATGGGTATTCTTATCTCATCGCTGTTTCCAAACGTTGTGTTGGCGTACGGATTGTAGGTGTGCAGGTCGATCGTAGTTATTCGATTGTCGAAGATTGGTGCCTCAGAGATGTTCAAAATGTCGTCGGACATGGCGGTGAAGCGAGTTCGATTACTTGGTAACGATGAGTCCCAAAGATCGCAGATATTCCACCTTTCTGTTAGTTTCCTCGTCTTCTTCTTCTCCTTATTGTCGAAACGGCGCGCCGTTTTTTATGTTCGACGTATTCGATATCCTATTATTATTATTATGAATTAACGTTATGAGACGATTCGACGAACGTGCAGCCGTACCGTGATTTCTTCGTTTCGAAAATCAATCAAACGTGCAGACTGGTCCACGATGCGAATCGTTAAATCTTCCATTGATCGTGTAACGATATTTTATACTCCGGCGACATGTTAGGCGCGAATTCGTGTATCGTGTGAATCAGTTTCCCGTTATCGTACGAACGGGTGGTTACGTTGCATTCTATTCGAATAATATTCGTGTTAATGATATTCACGGAAGTGTGCGATACATGCCACGTGTTCGGTGATAGAATGCGATTCCTAGAGAATCCTAGGATTGGACCCACGGTGTCGGGTTTCGTAAAATCTATCTTATATGCGCTTTTAATTTCGCTTTTCATAGTATTGTTGATCGCTCGTAGGATCAGCGGATATTCTACATCGTTGTTAACTTTGGCTGGAGAAGGATACCGCGCGCTTATCTCAAGCCTCAAGTAAGCGTTGATCGCCTCCAGTTCGTACGAGCCGTCCGGGAAGTTTATCTCCTCACCCTCGTCGCCGAAATAGAATTTATTGTCTCCGATTGTTGAAAAAGAAACTTTAGCATCGGACAAAAATTAATTTATAGTTTACTTAGGACTGAGATTCGAAAATATCAGATTACGTTTCCGCCGGTTCCGTCAACACGCACCGACGGTGATGTAAACTGCATATCAAAGGTACCGCTATATAGGGTGTTCGACGATTATTTTAACAGCCAAAAATAAGGGGTAGCTGAGGTCATTTGAAGTAACTTTTTCCTTTGCGAAAATAAAATCTGGGGCTTTGTTTACGAGTTATTAACGAAAAACACTGGCCAATGAGAGGTGACGGTGCGAGGGAGAGGGTCCGCGAGAGAGTCCGCAGCACGAGGCTTTAACAGAAGGTCGGGACGGACTCGAGCCGCGTTCGAAGTATTGACCAAGTCACAAGGCGAGAACTTACCGGATTTTTTTTACTACATAACAGTGATATTTTTATGAAAAACGCTGTTCACCTTTATTTTAGAACGTCTGAAGAATATTTACTAATTTTTCGGACCCGAAATAATATGAAGTTTAACCGTGGCAGCCGTTTTAATTTTCTGGTGTGCATGACACCTCGTGTGTACCACTCAACTGACTCTGCAAAAGAAATTACTGAGTATAAAATTGCAAAGTGATACCCCATTGATGAGACACTTCACGACATTTGATGGCCTAATCACTGAATTGAAAGCAGCTGGAGGAAAATTAGAAGAGATAGATGTAATTTCTCATTTGTTATTAACACTTCCATCATCTTATGATGGAATGATAACAGCTATTGAAACTTTAGCTGAAGACAACTTAAGTATTGCATTCGTAAAAACCAGGCTATTGGATCATGAGGTGAAATTGTTAAATGAGAATGCCGATTCAAGTATAAGGATACTCCAGGCAATTAAACAAAATAATAATAAAAGGAGATTCACTAATCAAGACTTTCCTATAAAAACAAGAAAACGTGGAAATTTTTAAATACGAAATAAAACGTCTACGAACATGAAGACAAAAGCAACACATGTGACAAAATGTTACCAGTGTGGAAAAAAAGGACATATAAAGAAGGATTGTTACTACCACAAGAGAACCATGGACTATAAAAATAGCGAAAACAGGAGAACATTACAAACAGTGCAGTGTGTGCAGAAAAATACAAATGCTGCAAATACAGATGGATTTGCATTCATGGCAGGATATGTGGAATGCAGTGAAGATAGAAGAGAACGGGTTGGTCAGGAGCGTCCGACCATATTATCAATAGGGAGGACTTAGCAAAACGAGGAGCTGAAGACACCGATCAGGATATCAGTGACAAAATCTGGAGAATACATCATGACAACAAAAAGGGACACACTGGACGTAGTCAGTGACACAGGAGTCGCAGGAGAATTGAAGGACGTCCTATATTCGCCGGAAGTACCATATAACTTGCTCTCTGTATCAAAGATGCAAAGTATGGGTAATACGATTGTATTTGATAAACAAGGTGTGCAGATTTTTAAATCCGGTAAGGTGATCATCAGGGGTAAGTCCTCGAACAATCTTGTTACAATAGATTTTAAAATAAAGCATGAACAAGTAAACTCAGTCCAAATGTACTGTATTATCAAAGGTAATTTTGAACTATGGCATGAACGCTTGGGACATATTGAAAAAAGTAAATTCTTAGAGTTAAGAAATAAAGGAATGATTAGCGATGTCGAATTGGTAAATAAAATAATACCTAATAATAACTTATGCGAAGCTTGCGTTAATGGAAAACAAGCACGATTGCCGTTTGAAAAGGAAAAAGATAAAGATCATGTAAAAAGACCTTTGTTTATAGTACATTCGGACGTGTGCGGTCCAATCACTCCTTCCACAAATAAAATATTTAAGAATATTTGATTCTACAGTATATGTGCATAATAAAACTAGTAAAACCAAATGTAACGAAAAGTCATGGAAAGGAATATTAGCAGGCTATGAAACAAACGGGTATAGAGTGTGGGACGTGAAAAGGAAAAGTATTTCGTTGTCAGAGATACAATATTTGACGAAGTTAATTTCCTAAAGTCAAGGCCGGTAGCAAATGTTAAAGAGATTAGTTGTAAAAAATCTCAAAATAAAATTGAAATTTCTGACGTAATGTCAAACTCAATAAAGGAATTAAAGAAATCTTATAATGGCAAACCAGATAGTTTAAGTTCGGAAAATATCGGAAATAAAACTGATGTTTCTGACGTAAAGTCAAAATCAGTGGGTGATCCTAGTAAGTCTGTTGATGAAAAAATAGATAAACTAGAGAGTATAAATCCAAACAGAATCAATGAAAAATTCCATAATGATAATATTGAAATAACAGTAGATGGGTCTTCTTCTCAGAATAGTACAAATACAGATAGTACAAATAGCAGTAAAAGAATGTTATCAGAACCAAGAAGGAGTGATAGGATTAAAAGGAAACCGCACATTTCATATGATGAAGAGGACATGCCGATTGATTATATGATGTGTGCACAATCGGTAGTTTATGAAACTCCTGCATCATATCAGGAAATAAATAACAGAAATAATAGGGAACAATGGGAACAAGCTGTTAGAGAAGAAATTAATTCTCTTATGGTGAATAAAACTTGGACATTAGTACCAAGGCCTAGCAATAGAAATATAATAAATTGTAAATGGGTATTTGCGATAAAAGATGATGAATTTGTAAACCCATTGAGATATAAAGCTCGGCTGGTTGCAAAAGGGTTTAGCCAAAAGTATTTAGTAGATTATAATGGAACCTTTGCTCCGGTTGCAAGGATTTCAAGTTTCAGATTCATAATTGCTTATGCTAATCAATTTAATTTATTAATCCATCATATGGATGTAGAATCCGCATTTTTAAACGGTATATTAAAAGAGGAAATTTATATGAGAGTACCTGAGGGAATTGAAAACAAACAAAATCAAGTTTGTAAATTAAATAAAGCTTTGTATGGATTAAAACAAGCAGCAAGATGCTGGTTTGAAGAATTAGAAAAGGCTCTTAACCCTTTCGCTACGGACACCGACTATAGTCGGCGGC
Organism: Megalopta genalis; assembly: GCF_051020955.1. Classification (NCBI taxonomy): domain Eukaryota; kingdom Metazoa; phylum Arthropoda; class Insecta; order Hymenoptera; family Halictidae; genus Megalopta; species Megalopta genalis. The sequence goes on from NC_135022.1 coordinate 1,879,313, forward strand.
CGCGCGACGTGCTGTGTGTACGGATGCCGGTTATAGTCGGTGTTCGCGCGACGTGCTGTGTGTACGGGTGCCGACTATAATCGGTGTCCGCGAAGCCATCTACGCTGACCATTAGAAAACAGAATCTACTATACCGGTAGAATATCTTTTGAATCTAATAGCTCGTACTGAACTAAAGCCTGCATATTTTACATACGAAATAAGAATCTTCAATTTTTTTCTATTGGATGGTAAAGTATTTGTAAGGCAAAAAACTATTTTAGAAACCAAGGATTATAATATAAAGTATCTCTTGAACCGATATTAAGTCGGACAAGATATAGATTAAAAATATTATTGTCTTATTTTACAGTTAAGATCGATGTTGAGGTTAGAAACGTTTATCGGAAATTTTTAATTGTAGGTTTGTGTAAAATTTGCTTTTTAATTTTTATTTTCATCCTTGTTAGAATGCCAGGACGGAGTTCAAAAAGCATACTATTTTTGAATGGATTAACCGACTCCGAATATGGTTCCGAGAGTGAAAATAGATAATTTCACTCTGCACAAAAATAGAAGATATATATGTAATACCTCAGACTCAGAAGTAGAAAATAATGTGAGACACAATAACGACTATTGCGATTCGTGGACCACAAACACATTCATCCCCAAGATACATCCATTTACAGCTGAAAATACAGGAATTATAGCAAACATTAGCAGATTAGCGAAAATAATTGATTACTTCTTGCTTTTTGCTTCAGAAGAGTTCGTGCAATACATTGTAAATGAAACAAATGACTATTGGTTAAAAAAAAATAACAATAATATGGAAGATAGTGAAGGAACGACACTATCCGAAATATACCGCTTTTTTGCAGTGTCATTTCTAATGACACGCAATAAGAAGCTAACCTTACGTAGTGATATTTTTGGAGAGATTATGCCTAGAGACCGCTATTTTAAATTGCTATCGATGCTACACACAATTCAGCCAAAATATCATATCTCCCAATGATAAATTATATGAAATAAGGAACGTGGTCGATATGCTCCGAAATAATTTCAGCCAATCATTTTATCCTTACCGAGACTTGTGCATCGATGAAAGTTTACTTCTCTATAAAGGGAGACTTTCCTTCAAACAATATATTCCTTCAAAGAGAAGTAGATTTGGCATCAAGTCATTCATTCTTCGTGATTGCCGAACTGGTTTTGTACAAGACCTTATTATTTATGCCGGGTCATCGACTATGTGCAGCAGCCAAAATAAGGAAATCGGCAAATCGGGAGCGATAGTAGAAACACTAATGGCGCCCTATCTAGGAAAAGGACACACTGTTTTTCTAGATAACTGGTATTCAAGCCCATCCTTGTTTAATTTATTGTATGATAATTATACAAATGCGTGTGGGACGATAAAAAAAAGACGACGAGGAATGCCAAAGATTACTGATATACTGAGAAAAGGAGAGGCATCTCCCCGTTCAACTACAAATTTATTAGCTGTAAAATGAATGGATAAGAAAGAAGTTTATATGTTATCCACCATGCATACTTCAGAGTTTGCAACGGTTGTTAGGCGTGGAGGAAAGAAAATTCACAAACCAGTATGCGTCTTAGATTGTAATAATTGTATGGGTTCTGTTGACAAAGTAGACATGGTGATTAGCACTATAAATTCGACACGTAAATCTATGAAATGGTATCGTAAATATTTTTTCCATTCGCTGGACATATGCGTGTGGAATGCATACTGTCTATATAAACATAACACACAACAACCGATATCTATAGCCAAATTTCACTTAGAATTAATCCGACTAATATTGCAAAAATATCATATGAATAATACTTATCCTCATCAAAAAGGCAATAACAATCCATTACGGCTAAAAGACAAACGACAAAAGACGCGAGACTCGATATGAATGTGAAGATTGTAATGTTGGTCTCTGCGTAACACCTTGCTTTAAAATCTACCATACAGAGTTATATTACTAAGAATTATTGTATAATTTGATATCTAATTACCTTAACTGTATTTTTATTTATAATAATAGTAACTTTTGTTAATATGTAAATTTCTGAATACCCACAATATACTCATTTTTATGTTTTTCTATATAATATGACGAAACAGATGTTACATAACTCTTAAAAAAGTATACATACGAGACAATTCCAGAGTACCATTGAAAGACGTACGTGCGAACATCGAAGACTACCGATGCGCGATGTGCCCACTGCGCGGCGCGGTACCCCGTTCAGTGGCGCTACTCCCGCGGAACGGACTGCCGTAGCGAAAGGGTTAAAGAAAAAGATTTTCAGAATTCCCCAGTTGACCGTTGTACTTATATTTTAGATAAAGGAGATACTTCTAAAAATATCTATGTAGTTTTGTATGTCGATCATTTGGTAGTTGCGACAGCTAATATCGTAACGATGAATAATTTCAAAGACTACTTAATGAACAGGTAATGAACAGTTTCATTAGAATTGAAAGGACTGGAGAAAATATAACTCTAGACCAAAGTACTTATATTAGAAAAGTATTGAAGAAATTTAATATGGATAATTGTAAACCCATAAATACTCCACTTGAAAGTAAGCTTAATTATGAAGCCCTGAATTCAGACGAACAATATGAGGCACCTTGTCGAAATGTTATTGGTTGTTTGATGTATATTATGATCTGTACGCGACCCGATCTATGTGTAGCTGTGAGCATTTTGAGCAGATACACAAATAAAAGAAATAAGGAATTATGGATTTGTCTTAAAAGAGTTTTAAGATATTTGAAAGGCACGACAGATATCAAACTAACGTACACAAGAGGTACACATGATAACATCTTGATAGACAGCAGGGTATGCTGATTCAGATTGGGATGGAAACGATATGTACTATAGAAAAAACACAACAGGTTATATATTTAAATTGTTCGAAAAATATACAATTAGTTGGAATACGAAAAAGAAATCATCAGTCGCGGTCTCTTCGACTGAGGCTGAATACATGGCTTTATTTGAAGCAGTTAAAGAAGCATTATGGTTAAAATCTTTAGCAACCAGTATCAAAGTAAATATATCAGAATCCATTGTAATCTATGAAGACAATAATGGTGGTATTAGTTTTGCAAACAACCCAACTCTCTCTAGTCACAAAAGATCAAAACATATCGATATTAAATATCACTTTACCAGAGAGCAGGTAGAGAATAAAGTACACTGGAGGTATGCCCCGCCTTTTCAGTGCTGCGCCGAGTCCTAAGAAGGGAAGTTGGTCGCGACCTCGCTCTCTCCAGCTTAGTTGGGGCAATGCTGGAGAGCCCGAGAAAATGGGCGGCAGCCATCGCCTTCTGCGAACAGGTAATGTTGCAGAAGGTGGCTGCCGAGCGGGGTCGCCGTGAGCGGGGGGTGCGGCGTGTGCGCCCACGCCTAGAGCCCCCCCCCCCCCGAGCAGCTGAGAATAGGTGGGCGGCGGGTGTACCAGATTATGCTGGTTTAATTGCCCGCCGCCCGCCAACCGGAGATGTCCTCCCTATACCGGGAGTGGGGCGACGAACATCGTCGCCCCCGACGGCCGTCGTGCCCAGGGCGGGAGCCCTGTGCACCCTCATTGAAAAGCGGCCGTCGTGACGATGCGGTGCGGGGAGCGGCCCCCCGCACCGCCGAACCAAGATTATTCATGGGGGAGGATAAATCTCCCCCCGGGACGCGGCCGGCCACCGCCATTCCATCCTGGTGGCCGGCCAGGCGAGGGGGAGCCGCGGTTGTGTTCGTTAAGAGTTCCCGTGGCTCCCCCAGTAATCGCCAGCGCCCTAGGCCGCCGTGGGGGTGTTAGCGGGTCAAACCCCGCACTACCCCCGTCCCGTCCTTCGTGCGGGTCGGGGGTGTCTGGCCAGCGATTTCCCCCACGATAAAAAAAAAAAAAAAAAGGTAGAGAATAAAGTGGCAATATTAAAATATATTCCAACAGGTCATCAATTGGCAGATATGCTGACCAATGCGTCGCCTATACCTGGGCGTGGTGCGGTCCATGGCCTTGTACGGCGCCCCGATCTGGGCGCCGTCCGCGAGGGCAAGCCGGCGCATCACATCGTTGTTGCGCCGGCTTCAGAGACAAATGGCCCTTCGTCTCATACGAGGTTACCGCACCACGTCTACCGTGGCGGCGCTTGCTCTGGCGGGAGAAATTCCCTTCGAGCTGCAGGCGGCGATGCGCGCCTATGTTTATAGGCGCATATGCATCGCTGGCCGGGCTCGGGGGGACCCGCCGGAGCAGGAGGCGGTCCAGTGCTTCGAGCTCCAGGCTCGGGGACTTGCGCTCGCCAGATGGCATGCGGAGCTTTGTTCCCATGCCGGCGAGCGCGTCCCTGGGGCTCTCCTGCCGCACTTCACCTCGTGGCGGGAGAGGCGGTTTGGCAGGCTCACCTACCGTGCGACGCAGGTGTTCACCGGGCATGGCTGCTTCGGTGTGTACCTGTGTCGCATCGGTCGGGAAGCGACGACGGTGTGCCACCACTGTGGCGCGGAGGAGGACTCGGCGCAGCATACACTGGAGGTATGCCCCGCCTTTTCAGTGCTGCGCCGAGTCCTAAGACGGGAAGTTGGTCGCGACCTCGCTCTCTCCAGCTTAGTTGGGGCCATGCTGGAGAGCCCAAGAAAATGGGCGGCAGCCATCACCTTCTGCGAAGAGGTGATGCTGCAGAAGGAGGCTGCCGAGCGGGGTCGCTGTGAGCGGGGGGTGCGGCGTGTGCGCCCACGCCTAGAGCCCCCCCCCCCGAGCAGATGAGAGTAGGCGGGCGGCGGGTGTACCAGATTACTGGTTTAATTGCCCGCCGCCCGCCACCCCCCCCCCCCAACTGAAGCTGTCCTCCCCATATTGGGAGGACGAGGCGGTGTGGGGTGCGGTCCCCCGCACCGCCGAAGCAAGATGATTCATGGGGGGAGTATAAATCTCCCCCCCGGGACGCGGCCGGCCACCGCCGTTCCATCCTGGTGGCCGGCCAGGCGAGGGGGAGCCGCGGTTGTGTTCTGTGAGAGTTCCCGTGGCTCCCCCGCTACTCGCCAGCGCCCTAGGCCGCCGTGGGGGTTTTAGCGGGTCAAAACCCGCACTACCCCCGCCCCGCCGAGGTCAGCCCTGTCTGACCAGCAGATTTCCCCCACGTTAAACAAAAAAAAAAAAAAAAGAAAAGATATGCTGACCAAGCCACTTCCAGGACAGAAGTTCATCCAAATGAGAGTTGGAATAGGCGTACTATAATAGAATTTTTTTTCTCATTGTTCAATTATTATAAGAAGTAAATGGTCTGGTCAGGTTTTTCTGGGTTTCCCTTGACCCTTAACAACAAATGTTGGACCATATTGTATTTCCCAAAAGAGAGAAGATATATCATATTTAGTTGATAAATATACATATTTTTATTGGTTGCATGTTAATCTTGTATTTACCTTTTGTTTAATTTTTGAGGGGGCATATTGAAAAAAAATCTTTAGCCTCGGACAAAAATTAATCTATAGTTTACTTAGGACTGAGATTCGAAAATATCAGATTACGTTTCCGCCGGTTCCGTCAGCGGGCACCGACGGTGATGTAAACTGTATATCAAAGATACCGCCATATACCATCGCCGGTGTCGTTAGAACACATCGTGCTCTGACCGTTAGTGATCCCAGTACCGCGTATACAATGTAAGACGCGATGAATGACCGTCTCTGATTGGTGGAGAAGACCACACCAGAAAAGGTATATAAGCAGGCGATTTTCAGTTGTCGGTCTCTCAGTTGATTTTGGTAGCTCAGTCAGTTCGTACATATACCTTCTCTCAAATAGAAGTAAAAATAAAGCTTTTTAAGAAAAAGGATTAATATCATATTTATTTGAGAAATAATCCAAGCCATACTCCCAATACCGATATTTGAACTGATGTTTGGTATCGTATAATAAGTTTGCAAATCGAGCAGGCCCAGTTCGTAATCGGCATTGTTGAGATCTATAGGCGGGAAGTACTTGGATGATAACACGCTACTTCTTCCCGATAACGTGAACGTGTATGACATTCTTGCGACGGACTATATTAGAGATCCTCGCAGAAATTTCACACACAATTGCCCGCACACGCTTTCGTTGTAACTTTGATAAATCTTGTGATTGTACGTGATGGTCGGAAATAACGAATCAATTCGATAGGTGGTCGAAGATCTCCAAAACTATCGAAGTAACTGACTCGTGAATCATGCTTTATATACGCGACCCAGTGCGTTCCTGAACCATGACCGCTATCCAGATTCACTATTCCTCGTTCGTTTACCCATAATGAAAACTCCGCGAAAATGCGGTAATTTTTTATAGACGATTTTCAATTCAACGTCCGTCGTCGAGTTATCTTTTTTCCTTTCTTTTGACTTTTTCTTCTTCATTCCTTTTTCACGTTTGTACGGCGCGAGATACACTCCGCGACCCTCCATAGCGCGATTGTGTCGTCGCGCTTCTTCCAATTGTTTCTTCGCAGCTTTCGCATCGTTTATTGTTTTGATCACCCCAGCAGCGCCATCTGTCAACGCTTCCAAAGCTCCCAAAGCGGGTAACAACAGCGGTAGAAAACCGCCTCGTTTGGCGATCGGTAGAATTCTTTCGATACTGTTTCTGCCTTCTTCCTCTTTCCTTTGACCGTTCGTCGGTCCTCCTCCTTCTTCCTGTTTTTCTTCAGACCCATACCTAATCTCATCAGAGCTGTTTTTACCAGTCTGTAACGGTATAGAGAGCAGTTTTTACCAGTGTGTAACGGTATACAGAGCTGTTTTTACCAGTTTGTAAATGGTATATGGAGCTGCTATGCCAAGGTTTGTTTTATTTTTCTGTTGATTATGAAAAAAGAAAAAAATGTACGTACGTCAGTTTACATGGACATGCGCTCTATCATTGGAATATGGGGAGACTGATATCTATAGTTTCGTATGACAGTCATTGAATATCCGGGTTCCGACCTGCCGCACGTTCGACGATCACGATGAGATAATTCCGAAACACGGATCATTGCTACAGAGTACTATACGGTGCGTAATAAGCGGCCCGTGAGGATGTGGTAAAACGAATGTTATGATTAGTCTGTTGGAGAGTCCGAATTGGCTGCGATTCGCAAACGTGTACGTGTATTCGAAATCGTTGCGTCAACCACAGTATCAATACTTGAGCAACTTGCTCTCGTCCGTGGGGGATGTAGGTTATTTTGCCTTCTCGGACAACGCGGACGTGAATCCTTTTTTTTTTATCGTGGGGGAAATCTGCTGGCCAGACACCCCCGCCCGCACGGGGGGCGGGACGGGGGTTGTGCGAGGTTTGACCCGCTAAAACCCCCACGGCGGCCTAGGGCCCTGGCGATTACTGGGGGAGCCACGGGAACTCTTAACAAACACAACCGCGGCTCCCCCTCGCCTGGCCGGCCACCAGGAAGGAATGGCGGTGGCCGGCCGCGTCCCGGGGGGAGATTTATCCTCCCCCATGAATAATCTTGGTTCGGCGGTGCGGGGGACCGCTCCCCGCACCGCCTCGTCACGACGGCCGCTTTTCAATGAGGGTGACCAGGGCCCCCGCCCTGGGCACGGCGGCCGTCTGGGGCGACGATGTTCGTCGCCCCACTCCCGGTATAGGGAGGACATCTTCGGTTGGCGGGCGGCGGGCAATTAAACCAGCATAATCTGGTACACCCGCCGCCCGCCTATTCTCAGCTGCTCGGGGAGGGGGGGGGGCTCTAGGCGTGGGCGCACACGCCGCACCCCCCGCTCGGCAGCCTCCTTCTGCAACATTACTTGTTCGCAGAAGGCGATGGCTGCCGCCCATTTTCTCGGGCTCTCCAGCATGGCCCCAACTAAGCTGGAGAGAGCGAGGTCGCGACCAACTTCCCTTCTTAGGACTCGGCGCAGCACTGAAAAGGCGGGGCATACCTCCAGTGTATGCTGCGCCGAGTCCTCCTCCGCGCCACAGTGGTGGCACACCGTCGTCGCTTCCCGACCGATGCGACACAGGTAGACACCGAAGCAGCCATGCCCGGTGAATACCTGCGTCGCACGGTAGGAGAGCCTGCCAAACCGCCTCTCCCGCCACGAGGCGAAGTGCGGCAGGAGAGCCCCAGGGACGCGCTCGCCGGCATGGGAGCAAAGCTCCGCATGCCATCTGGCGAGCGCAAGTCCCCGGGCCTGGA